>NW_028145589.1:1105000-1497046 GCF_977016875.1 Pavona decussata
AGCAGTATAACAAGTTCCCATGGTTATTTGCTGTTGGACTTCTGATTAAAGTTTTCATTTCATGTTAAACCATTTGGAACGGGCACAATGACAGTCAATCTTGTGTCTGCAATGAAATAAAAATATGTAGCTGTAGTAATATTAGCTAATACTGAAAGAGGGCACAATATTGTGCTGTAAAAACAAGGCATTTTATCTTTAGAATAATTTAGGTTGAAAACCTGGAGTGACTGTTTGAATAAAAACCTTTTTGGGTATAATACAATTTTTCAGTTGTTGATTTCCTTATGATGATCATTATTTTGTCATGGCTTCCATTAGTTCATCCCTACCACCTCCCCACCCCTCAGGGGAAATTGGATTCCAGCACAAAATTTCAGAGGATAATGGTTAAAATCTACACCTATTTTAGATCCAAACAGTTCAAACACCCAGTATCAATCGGGTGGAGGCAGACATTTCACTTGACTGTACTAATAGGGATTAACTCTGACAGAACATTCCTATTTTCAGAGGAAATATTCTTAACCCTCCCAGTCATAAGGAAATTCCAGTTTAGTCATTCTCTGGTTTTTCCTTTTAAGACCTTACTCACCCTGTTTGAAATTGAATATTTTGGTCTGTAAATAGCAAAGGATTTAAAGAGGTGGTCGCACATCCTCAAAAGTTTGCGCCATCTTTTCCCCTACCCCCAGCAAATTATATGTAAATATTACCGATGCCAGGCATTTCATCAAGATTTTGAACATGCAGGTGGGAGATTAGTGCATCTCAGCAGGAAAAATTAACACAGAGATGCTAATTTAAGGCACGAGTTGCAAATTGAATTTGCATTTTAGCTGCTCAGTTGATCCACTAGTCTCCTAGCTTGAACCTGCTAAGCATCCAGGGGTTCAAATTGTGGGCAGTGTACTGGACAGTGCATGAATTTAGATTCAAATTTCAACCAACAAACAGGAAGGTTTGAAAGTAATGATAAGCAGAGGTGGAGAGTAGGTGGCTCAGTGACATTTTTGTTAAAAGACAAAAGGAACCAAGCTAATTTTTCTCTTTATTACAGTAACTTACAAAATACAAATTAATACACACTATGTGGCTTGGTGCCAGGAGCCACACTGATGACTAGAATATTACAATTTATTAAATAATGTTTATAGCAATATTTTCATCGAAATTGTCAACTTAAGGAAGTTCCCTTCAAAAGTACTTGGCCATCACTTCCAAAAATATTGGATTAAGATGCTGTTACACTAGGCAATTTTGCTTGCAACTCATCTCGCAATATCATTGCGCCATTGTGACACAAGTTGCCCGAATTGTTGCCTAGTGTAACATGCCCTGAAATGAACTTGTCTCGTAACATTTTAGTCGCAGTCACTGTTGCGAGAAGTAGAACTGACTTCTACTTCTTGCAACGTTTGCTGCAACAAAAATATTGAGGCATGTTCATTTCAGAGCATGTTACACTTGGCAACGATTCATGCAAATTGTATTGCAACAAAGTTGTGAGACAAGTGGCAAGAGTGTATCAGCGCCATTACTCTTCAACAGAATCAATAGCTCATACGACAGGTCCCGAAGTGAGTGCTGCATCTTGCGTTCATGCATAAGAATTCCTAAACCGCATATCCCTGGGTTGCTTGGTAGGCTCTGAAATGGTCCAACAAAGTCAAACCATCCTACCTAAAATATTACTATTTTCATCCTTCAAAATTCTAAACACCGAGATAACAACCAAACATTATGTGTACCAGTTTATATAACGTAACCTGACTATTACCTAAATTTCTTGTGGTATGTTACCAATATCAAAATTTTCAGTTTTTTGGAAGCAACCTACAGTCGACTCCCGATAACTCAAACCTCAATCAAGGGAAATTGAAAAGAGTTCGAGTTAGCGCAAGGTTTGAGTTGTTGAGGGTTGGAGTTATTGGGCGTCAACTGTATAAATAAGGAATGGTTAGTACTAGTGTTCGAGAACTAAATTATGGTATGTTCTCTTAAACACTTACATAAAATGAATTTTTCTGTGGATTTAATTATATCCCATTTAAAACCTTTTCAGAAATCAGTACATCTCATTAAAAAAAATGTTTGGAGATGGTAATTAATGAGCAAAATATATGAATGTCTACTTACTGTTCTCAGAAAATTTCTTACAACCGTCATTTTCTGATAGATCAAAGGCTTCCCTGCTACACCTACACAATTCCCAAGTCAAAACAACTCACACAGTCAAATTTACCGTCCGCTTTGCTTATACTTTTAAGGAATGTTGCATTGTTATGGAGAAATTTTTTTGGCAAAATGCCTCCTCACTCGTCATTGTTTAAGATAATGGGTTCAAGTAAACAAAAAGAATGCAATGCTCATGGGATACGAGGCAAGTTAACAAGGTCTTTTGAGCTTATTTTCAACAAAATATGCAAGGATATATGAATAAACAACGACATAATTCGTGTACAGTAAAGCAACAAAAATCCTTAATCGGATCGGCTTAAAAAAGATTAATGTTTTGATTATATAGCAATCACTTCAGCATAACGATTTCACAAGTCACGCTAAAATTTGAAAATGTCACACACACCATACATGTACATTCACAGTTTCATAAGAAAATTAAATCATGTGAGCTGAAGCGGTCAGTAAAATTACTGTCACAGAGCCTGTAGCAAGCTTAGATGCAAAAGATCCCGTAGTTAGCTTCTCCCGCGCAAACTTCTCAGCAATTTTCTTGTTAATATTGGTTGTACCATTTGGCCACAAGGTCATGCAATCTTCTCCGGCCTTTCCTTGGGTGTATTTCCACGAGTGGTTGAAAATTTTATTGCAGAACTTCTCCGGCCCCCCGAAGTATTCCTTGAAGGTCTTGCACTCCATCTTGCACATGCCCGTTGTCCAGTTCCATGTTTTATAATCACCCCAGTTACCAGAGCAAGTGTAGTCCTCCTTGCAAGCGTCGAACCATGCATCGCAGTCTTTATTGCACATGGGCACGTTCTGGAAGCGTTCTTTGCGAGTCTTCTTCGATTTGAGGTCACGGATAATCCAAGGTTTCATGTACGGAGAGCATTCGTACAAGCACTGGTCAATCTCAAAGTATCTGCGGCATTTTGGTGACATGGTTCTGTTGCACTGATCCCAATGCATGTTGTAAAGCGACAACGATCCATCTTGTTTGATGTTGCGAGTTGTGTTCGCTTTACAGCAAGCGTGGTTGCGCCATGGCGTGCAGTGGAAATCCTTTTTGAACAAATCAGCTTCGGGCCCGGGTTTGCTTTTATGGTGCTTCGCACTCATACAAACATTCAAATATTTGTCAACCTCCTCGTCTGTTATAGCCAGGGACGACGAAACCACAGAGAAAACGGCCAGCAAAAACACCCACAGCTGCGCCATGTTAGATCGAGCACGTGCTGGAAATAAAATGGGTAAAGCGCGTCAGATAGGAACACACTTTACGATATTCGTTTAATTAAAGTTCTGTAATCGCTTTGGTACGTCCTTTGTTGAGTTGGTCATACAAAACAACTTTAATACCTACCAACTCTTCTCTGATCCTTCGTCTCAACAACCAGATTGCATAAACTGAGTTGAAGTGTGCTGAGTGTTCTGTGATCTCTGGATCTGGAACCACTGTGATGTATACAAAATGATTTTCACCAATCAGCGTTCACTACTTCCCACCAATCAGGATTCTCGCGGGAATCTGTACGTACATGCTGCACATGCGCGAAGGATGCGAGTTGACGGTGAAAATTTGTGTAATACAGGGAAAATATTTCTTTAACTATCAACGATAGAATAATCTTGTCATTTCCTATAATTTTTTTTTTTTAGATTTTTTGTTGCTTAATTTCGTGAGATGTTTTTTGAAATTGGAGGCCATGTACAATGGTATATTTACATGTAATTTACCGATCCCGTTGACAGGTTTTGGGGGAGGGGCGCCAGGGTGTGGATAGCTGAGGTGTGAAATGTTTTGTCCAACACTCGATACGGAAAAAGGAAATATTCGTCATACTGTTCGAAGTTGTCGAAGACAATGACTGCACTTATTAAAACATATTATTATTATTATTATTATTATTATTATTATTATTATTATTATTATTATTATTATTATTATTATTATGCGCAGTGCACGACGTATGAATGCATATAAAATTAGCTACATAGGGCGCAAAGCGTAACAGTATGTGGCTCTACAGGAAGTTGATACTAAATGTAAATAAGCCATTTGCCGTAGTGTCAGTCCTACAATCAGTTTGGTCTTACAAGCCCCCCACAAGATTAATACAGGCCTAAAATTTATATTTAAAAAAAATTAAACACTAAAGCAAGCGTAAAACCACAGACAGCCCAAGCTCGCGTCACAAGACTGAGAGAGCGTGTAACAATTAATTACCAGTGGGACGATGACTTTTGAGTGCAAGCAACTCACATCGTTTAATTTGGTGCGATTGAGTTCGATTAAGTTCGATTACCGAAAAGTTCGAGTAGTTTCGTCGGGTTTCCCATTTCCGCTCAGCGATCCTATGTTGATCTATGTTATTAGTGTCTCCTTCTGTTACTTCCTCTCATATTTCAGGGTGGTAACACGTGACGCGTGATTTGAGCTGAAAAAAAAAAAACTCGTGACACCTGGAAGAGCTGAGTTGTAGCCGTGATCCGCCGTGAATTGATAGCCTAGCAAGATCCGTGATCTTCTTTTTTTTGTGGCTCGTGATTCGTGAATCATGAGTAAACATTTTTTCGTGAAAACCGAGAATCTCATAGTGGCTCCTCTGGCTCGTATATCAATTAACTTATTGTAAACGTTACTTTCCAGTAATAGGCTAGTATTACCTGTCAACAGAGTCTTTGATTAATCATTTTTATAGTATTTTAAAATTCCAGTAGAACCCCGGTAACTCGAACTCTGAAGGGAAACGAAAAGCTGTTCGAGTTAGCGGGGTTTCGAGTTATCGGGGTCAATTAAAATATTCAATTTTCCAGGTTAATAATTAATACTTTATTGATTTTCAGCTTAAGTATACAATATAGTGCAAATTACACTTATTTCACGAGAAACTAATACATTTTGTAACAACTGTAACGATTATGCATTCTTACGACAATGCAATACTGTGAATGTAACTTAGTTTATGTTCCCTTTTGCGTCGTTCAGTCTTTATTCTAGTGTTGACTTCGATCACACGATAAGAAAAACTAATGGGATATCTCACATCCGTGGCGAGTTATAGGAACCAGAAATTCGAGTTACCAGGGTAAATTTTGATCAAGGGAAACGAAATTTAGTTCGAGTTAGCGGGGTTTTCGAGTTATCCGAGTTCGAGTTAACCGAGTAAAAATGACTGAAAAGTTGGGTCAAATTCAAGGAAATTGAGACTCAGTTCGAGTTATCCGAGTTCGAGTTACCGGGGTTCTACTGTAATCGTTAACTCTGCACGTACAAGCAATGGCAGCGAACAGAAAAGAAGAAAGGTCTCTGTTAAAAGGGATCGAGTTTTGGTTTCGTTTCTTCTTACAGGGGAATCTGGACAAACGTCTGCCGGACCAGTCCATTCACAAAGAAAAAGTTAATGTGTCCCATCTCAGCAGAGAACTACCAAGAATTGTACGTGATTTTAACTGGCCTCGCACTAAGATACGTGGCCCTAAGCAAAGGTTTGGGTGCAGAAGGCGGTTGCTGGCGGTATTAAAACCTTTTCGCTGAGGACAGACTCACTGTCCAATGGGTGGAAACAAGATCAGGAATGGCGATCAAATTGTAAATCACATTGTAAATAAGGTAAGGCGACAACCATAAACTGAAATTATCCCGTTGTTGAAAATTAATCACAAAGATTTTCCCTGTGTTTTTGAAAGTTTCACTCTCTAGCCTGCGAGCAAGCTCTCTTGGGAGTGGGGGGCGGGAGGGGGAAAGAGGAGAGAAACTATAGTTTTTGTCAGCAAGGATTCCCGTCTTTCGAAGTGTATTTGATAACATTGTACCTTTCACGTGTTTGTTTACCAGTACGTTTGCTATCGTTTCCGCGGTTTGCGCTGATTGGTTAAATTCTGACAGCTAGGACAGCAGGGAGCCGCGGGGAGTATTGGGGGCGGCATTCAAATTCCTGAGACATCGTTGCAAGCTCTCCCCTCTTTCACCCTCCCGCCCCCCAACCCCCAAGAGAGCTTGCTCGCAGGCTAGTCACCCTCGTGCACTATGCACTCGCCTGAGGAAAGTGTGACGCACTTCTGAGAAATTTCGGACTAAGTGGGGGTGGCTTGCCTGGGTAGCTTTCCTGTAAAACGTTTCGGGTTTCTACTGGGATTCCTGAATGTCATAGTATAAAAAAATGATACTTACGATTTGATCATCCCTGGCTACAACTATGGTATTTTTAGGGGAAGGGATTATTGTTTTGGAGCAGGAGCGAATCAGAGCCAATGAAAGTGAAGAACAAGAGAGTCTTTACTGCTCCTAACTAACTGGCAGCTAGAAAAAGATTCCAACCAATCAGCGATCACTATCAATTCCTTGATAATCTACAGGAGTGAACTGATGTGGAAGAAAATTATTAGGAATCTGGGCTAAGGTTTTGACCTATAAAGCAGTCAATGCAAACTCGTACTTTTCATCAAATCAATACACTAGTTTATTCAGATGACAATTTATTTAGCACAGCAGTGCTAATTTGGGACACTATACTACAAACGAGGGGATCAGATGGAACATAAGTAGTTGTAAAATTCACAACTTGCGGGAGGCTTACCAGTTGGCTATCTATATAGCTTGACAAAGAAGGACAACATGGGCCACCGTGAAAGAACTCCTACACCCTAGAGGACAATTTGAATCAGGGT
Organism: Pavona decussata; assembly: GCF_977016875.1. NCBI lineage: Eukaryota > Metazoa > Cnidaria > Anthozoa > Scleractinia > Agariciidae > Pavona > Pavona decussata. The sequence goes on from NW_028145589.1 coordinate 1,111,853, forward strand.
CCTTCGGATTTATGAAACTATTATGACGCCTCCATCTGTAAAATGACTGATGTCGTCGAGTGGTAGGAAGATAAAAAGCGTGGGTCAGTCATGCCGGTGGGTGATTTGACTTCTCGTGGACGACTGTTGAGAGAAAAGACGAAATACATAAGGGGCCAGGGATGTAAGATGTTTCTCTCGCAAGTACCCACATTCCGGGCATGCACATTTCATGACTTTTAATATGCAGCGTACAATGCATCCACTGATTTCAGCGTTACAATAACTTTAATCCTCAGTACTTCATAATAATCTCACTCATTTCCAAAAAAAATGGCCTTCTTCTATCCTATAAGAGTGAACTACTGATCCTGTAGGGTTCCTAGGCAAAACAAAGAAAGACGAGGGGGACTGGAGAGTACATAGAACCTGGCATTAGCTTTACAAATTAAGCACGTGACTTAACAACAAAGCAACCAATCAAATCTCTTGAAATTGAGCAGGTGGTTTAAATTTCCACAGGATTCCATGGAAACGAACAAAACAATACCAACGGGGAAATTCTAAGGACTTTTAACATTCCTCAACGCTTAAAAAGAAAAAGAATATGAACTTCCTTGACTCGCAAATAGAGTTATTATACCGAACTGCTCTAGAGTTTGTTCAGTGGTTTAATTTGTCCGTTAAAATGACCAAAACCGCGGAGTATTGTACTTTATTCGTCACCTGCTAAATAAAACATGCCAATATCTACGAAGATCTGCTGTTATTAATAAATAATGAGCTATCGGTCCTTGGTCAAATTATGCACAGTGCCCCGTTAATACAACCATGTAACTCTCCCGTCTTTAATGAATTTTGAGCTCGAAACAACTGCAGCGTGCCTGTTAACGATTTATTCAAGCCTGATAACTGTTTTTGTCAATTTACCCTTGGTTAGGAAAGGCAAACCTTGTGGTTAACGCAATATGGCCGCAAGACGTTCGGACATATCTATTATCCTGAAGGTACGAAAACATTTCTCCCTCAAAACATCACACAAATCCGATTTTTAATTTCAGTTATTTTTGCAGAATTTATACCAATGTTGTAAGCTATGTATATTGGCTTTTTTAACCGTTAAGTATAATAAATATTTCAGGTTTTGACAAGAAACGATAAAGATATGATCTCTACGTTTGTTTAATTTTCCCTGACTTAGGTTATCTGCCTGCTGTCTCTGCATCTTGGATCTTCATTGAGTCAATCCACAGCGTCATTAACAGGTAAATTAAAGTTTTTTTTTCGCGATTTGTCATTCCTTTTAATTGTTACTTGTTACTTGTTAATCAAGACACAAGAAGCCGGGAGAATAGAACACATTTTGTCAAAACGTTATAATTTCACAATAACGTCCGGTCCGCTTTTTAGGTAGCTTAAACCTGCAAACTTTTCAATGTAAACAAAGAATTAGTTTCTTTATTATGGGTGCGATTTTGCAGGGAACATGAAGGTGGATTACTTTTCGTTATGATTAGCTAGACCAGTTTGGCATTGCAGTAGGATTTTAACTACACTTTCAGTTTATTTTCAATATGATGTTTTTAGCTTTTTGCAAGGATACTTTCCATAGAGCAGGTGTTAACTAGTCATCCAATATGGAAATTAATGTCATCTCGGTTGAAAGACAAACAGCGAAGAATAGTCAGTCAGAATCATTTTTGTCTTGAAGAGGAACTCATTCCTAATAATAAAGGTCCTTTATTCATAAAGAAGATATTTCGTAAGAGAGATTCCTGATAACAAGTGCCCTCTATTCATAAAGAAGATATTTCGTTTGAGAGATAAACACTTCACTAATGTTGAGTGTTTTCCGTCCGTTAAACTCGAGGCTTGTGTCTTCCTGAAAACCCATCAGGGTATGCTAAACAGCGCTTGAGTTTCAGTAAAGTTGAGACATTACAAAATGAATAAAAAATATATATTTTCCCTTTGTTTTCACTATATGATTGTTTAACTTAATTTTTCCGCGCATCATGAAATCCATACTGACAGATAACTTGCGGGCGGTACAGGTTATTTTTCTTCAATCTTCATATAAAGTTTTCTCTATTTTCAGCACTTTTTTGGTTTGAGAATTTACGTAGAAAATACACTACAAGGCCCATGCACGAAACAGTTCATCAAGATAATATATCTTTATTTTCCGTCATTTCAGTTTAATGAGGACTTTTATCTCGATTATCTAAATTTTCGTGCAAGCTGTACACAGATATCACGCAGCCTTTGTTGTTAATTATTGTGGTTAGACTTTCGCTGTCTATAAGTTTAGTCGCTGCGGCTTACCGTATACATATTTTAATTCCTCTTCATTTTAGCCGCTAACTGTGTTTCACTTGTGTACTAAGATAACACAGAGGTCTTTGCCAACTTGTTGGCGTGCAATCTGTTGTACTAAGTATGAAAGATATGGATTATCATATTCAATACACCTTAAGTCGTCTCATTTGGTTTACCCTCTACTTCAGTTTTCACGTCTCGGAGTGGCTAAAAATAACGAGAGAATCCGTTCAAATTTTCCTGGGAGATATTAAACAGAGGAACTGAATACTCTCAAAGCTTCTCAAATATTACGCCAAGGCGACAAAAAGCACGTTTCTGATCTGTAACTTTAAACTGGGGGGACTGGTCATCGTAATATAACACAATTGTGGAACAGTCTTCCTTCCGCTGTCGGCCAGTCCCTTTCTCTCAGCAGTTTTAAGCATAATGTTTTGAAGTGTATGAAATTTCCAACTCGTAATTATTTGTTTTTCATTAGGGATCGAGCAGCGTCAATTTTTCACCCTCGCGTAAGGCTGTTTGTGCTCTGTGTGATGCACCTATTGAAGATGCCAAACACTATTTTTTGTTTTGCCCGAGTTTTGCTGCTCTGTGTGAAATACTGTTTGCCTACGCTGCACACTTGTTGGGAGATAGATGGTGGACAAAAGACTTTTATGTTTCTTTTGGATTTTAGAACAATAAGAGTGATTTGCAACCTTTGTTTCGTTAAGCTTCGCGTCCGCCCCTTTCTGTCTCATTATCGTCTATTTTTCCGTTTATACTTCGTAGCACTTAAGTTTGTTGAGTTGAGTTCTCGTTTTTGACTCGTTTGAAACGTTATTTATCGCATTTTTCTGGCATTTTACTTCGGCTAGATAGCTTTCCACGTCTGATGAGAGAAAAATTGACTGGCTTCTAAATGGTGTTCCTGGTATTGACTTTCAACTTAATGTAAACTGAGTGTTTCATTCTGTTCAGTCTTTTATCTCCCAATCAACCGTTTTTCTTAAGTGTAATTTTAATATATTGTTTATTGTTATTATTTTCATTATTATTTTTATTTATTTTTGTTGTTGGTGATTTTTTTAGCTGTTTAGCTGTGTTTAGCTACTTCTTGTTATGTCTTGCTTCTTGTTGACCGTGATGTTTTTTAAATTTAGTGTAAACGGTGTTAGCTCTCGCGATGAGCACCTCTTTTTTTGCTCTTAGAGTAAACGTTGAGATAAAATATTGTTTAAATAAAAAAATATATGTTAACTCAAACTAAATTTGCTATATTTGTAATTTCTTTTTTTTTTTTTGTATTCTTACGTTAGAGTTATGCAGGGCCTCACTGAAAGCCCCATTTTGTGACGTGAGCTCCCTGTTGAAAGATCTTATTTATTATTGTTTTTCAACTTGAAACGCGAACGAATCCGTATACAACTTATGATCATGAAGAAAAGCTGGTTGCACAGCTGGGGATATATGTGGAAATATTTCCGATATTCAGTCAAGCACGGACTTCTTCTTCTTATGAATTAAGTTTACAAGTTAAGCGAAACATTACAATTCAAAACACCAAGGCGAAACAAAAGAGAATAACAGAAAAAATATATCTATTTGTACAAAGCATCCGTACAGTATCATATAATTCAACTAAAGGCTGGTTTCCATATGATCGCGGATCGCAGATCGCAATAAGGTCTGCGATCGTCTGCGATCATATGGAAACTACTTCTGCGATCGTCTGCGATCCTGCGATCGCGATCGCAGACGATCGCAGAAGATAGAACCATGTTCTATCTAAAGGCTGGTTTCCATATGATCGCAGACCTTATTGCGATCTGCGATCCGCGATCATATGGAAACCAGCCTTAAGAAGTAATCCTATCGATGATAAGGCCAAAAATTTATACGTTACCTGTTGGGCTCGGATTCTATTGCAAATTAAAAGCTTTCAAGGCCTTATCAGGGATTATACGTTTGTAAAACTTATCTGTTGTCATGATGGCGTTTTCGGCTATAATTGTTGTTCGCTATCTTACATTTCAGTAGAAGAGCTTGCCTACCTTGATTAAACAAACAAACAAACAAACAAACTCAGAGGGCCTGATATGCTATGAAATGGCCAAGTATCTTGCAATACTTAAGTTTCTTAAAGAAGCGGAGATTTTGAATGTAGATTGAAAAGTTTAATTTTCCATAGCCTTTCTAACAAAGACCTACCACCATGAAATAACTCGAACTCAGGTAGTTTTGTACTGCCCGTTTCCATTCCGTTGTGGGAGGAAACAAAGTCTGGGTGCGCACGACCTCCACAACAAATAATTTCTTGGCACATTGAAATTTCCTCGAATGCCTGTTTTTCTGCAGTAATGGCTTCTCTTTTGAGGTTTATCAAAATTGTTTTTAAATTTCTATAAGCTATATTATTAAAAACTGGATCGTTATATAATGCAATTCGAGCGATTTGATTGGCTTAGCGGCCATGGTATAATGCCTCATATACCAAAGCCGAGAACTAGAAACCATTAAATTGTCTTCAACTTGTACTTGCAAAGCGAAATCAGCAAAATCTAGCAATATTTCTTGATTGTTTTTAATAAAACAATTATTCCACTCACGTTTGTTGGATATGAGATGATTAGAGCCAACGAGGCGCGAGGCGCCTCGTTGGCTATCCATCACCTCATATCCAACAAGCGTGAGTGGAATAATTGTTAAATATGTTCCTCTAATAACGCCCCCGCCCCGGCCAGTTATATAAGGACACATTGTATCCTCATCTGCTCTAACTGATTTATGGACGAAGCTGCACTAACTATTGATCAGTGCGCCTTATGGCTAACAAGTGTGTTATCTTCTCGTTAAATTAGTGAGCGTAAGCAGCAGAATTCAGCCTTCTCCAACTTTAAGCGCCAATGGAAATGCCTCCACTGTATCTCTTGCTTCCACGCCATCCGGGAATTTCACCATCAATACGTCCATGTCATCCGGGAATTCAACCATCAATTCTTCCATGCCATCCGGGAATATGAGCACCGCGGAGCCACCCAGGCCCTCCTCGGTCGTTCCTGTCCAATCCTCCTCTGTCCAGGTAAATCAGTTGAGTTGCAAACCAATCGCAGCGTTTATTTGTAGCTGGGTGGTGCGTTTTCTTGTAATAGTGAGTGTAATTGCCAAAAATAAGTATGTCAAATATGGATAAGTTGGGAACAGATACAGTTATAATTGCTAGATTCGAATCTGAAATTTTCTGGTTCTTTGCAAGGAAAGGAGGACGCAATAGAACTGCACAAAGTTCATCTAGGTGTTTTGCCAGCCTATTTATATATAAGCATTTCCGAGGCATGAAGCTTGACATAGTGGTTATGGCTGAAAGGCACAGTTACTTTCATTTCAGCTTTCAGACGAACTGACTTCACCCCTCCTTCCGCTAATCACCGCTTTCTATTCTCTTTCAACCTCGCTCCTTGACCTTTTCCCTGGTAACGAGGTGATTCCCATTAGGAAAGAGAAGCGAAGTAGTTATCTTGAATAAAATACATTCTCGTAAACTCTATTTGATTTATTGATACTTATTGTAATTTAGATACTGTACTTGTATTATTTATTTATTTATTTATATTTATTTATTTTTCCAGCACACTTCTTATCCTTCACAAGTTATGATATCTTCCTAGGCCTGGGGTCACACTAAAATTTGTTGTTTTCACTAAGTGAGATGACGGTCTCTTTTCGTCTTTGTCGCAGAATAATCTGATGCCGCTGGTGCCGTCTGGAGAAGACATTGACCAGGAGTTTGGACCTCTGGTTGAAGAGGTATGGAATTCACACAAATGACATTCCCTCGTGCGTGATCATCCCAATCCGTATAAATTTGAGGTTCAAGTTCCCGAATGACTCTCCCATATTCGACTAAACGGGATGCCCGTCTATCTTATGGGGGTTAAAATTCGTGTTTTGGTATGTTTGGTATCGCCTAGGGTAAAGTGGGGTAAATACGTAGCCCGCACGGACGGAGTTAACCCGGCTTCTGTAGCATGAAGCAACTAGGAATATTGCTACTCTCCACAAGATGGGGCACTAATCCATTGCACGGTTATACACCTGGTGAAGAGAGACAATGCGAGAGCAAAGTTTCTTGTCTAAGGAAATAGCACAGTAATAAAGAAAACCAACCTAGCCGTGAACCACCGACCCTCCGAAAAATTGTAGGGAGGGGTTCAGAGCCACCTTAACTTTTCGAAAATTTAAGGTGGCTCTGAAGATTTTCCTACAATTTTTTAACCTTTGAAACAAGTTGGATCTTGGCATGCTGGTTACAGTTATGTAATAAAAATGGGAGTCACCGTTTTTTTATCAAAACTTCTAAAACTAATTTAGTGCCGTTTTTAACAGGTTATATTGTTGCTTTTAAATAATATAATATTGTAATTTCATTTATATAATTTAGTAACTTCTAATCCTGAAGAAGGCTGGTTTCGCCAGCCCAAATATTGTTTTAAAATATATTACGTTGTGTCAGCTTTGCAGTAGTCTTTGGACTTCTCATCGTCTATATTGTTGCTATGGTAACCTACTAAGACGAGAAAACAACCATAACATGTTAACCAGAAATTAGGCATTTATTTGATACCATTACTTTTGTATTAACTGATAAAGAGTGGAAGTATTGATCCGTCAAAGCTTTAGTGCTAGAAACCATTGTGCACCACCTGTTAGTTAAAAAAAAACTAGGTGCGATGAGGTACCAACCCCCTTGCACAAAATCAGGTTCATTCTCTAATGGTTGTAAATAAACGAAACATGAAAATTTTAACTTTTGGAACATAAAAACCTGTAAGCGTAAACGTAATTTGTGTACTAACGGAGCACCAAGGTGCTCTAGGACGTGGAAGAGAGGATTTATGGAGCTAGGAAAGCCGCAGAACCTGAAGAAAATGCTCGGAGCAGGGACAAAAACCAACAACAAACTCGACCCACGTTTGGCGTCAACGCCGGGAACCGAAGCCGGGCCACATTAGTGGGAGGCGAATGCTTTCACCACTGCGCCGTGCCTGTCCCTGGCTGTGTCAATAAATATACTGTGATTCACTGAGTGTTTTCTTTCATTTATTCTTTTAGCTTGGCGTCAAGTTTCCTAAGGAAATCGACCCAAAGAATTCAAGACCGAGCGACGTAAACGTTGTCAAGACCCTGATACAAATGATGGGGAAAGCTGTGGCTCTTTTGGTAAAATACAACGAGTCGGGAAATGCCACTATCGACTACTTTAACAACACTGATAGCCTTGGTAAGAAATGGGGGCACCCGTCTTGTGTTTGTCTTTTTATTAAAAGGGTAAAAATGGTATCAAATTCCAAGAAAATGTTGAGGTTGGGTGAAGAACTCACACAGTAATGGATCGCATTAGTCTCCCATTCAGCCAGTACTCACTTTATCAACACTTCACACGCTGGAATGTCTAGTCCAGTCTCTAGTCCAGGAGATTAATTCCACATTCTTTAGCTCTCCTGGCACAATTTTTGAAGTGGACTAAAGTTCATTCATAGAGATACGTTATTTATTTCAGCTAGTGTGAATTCCGTGCAGGGAAGATATTGGTCCATTAATTTGTGCAAGTTTATGGATGGACCTCGCCGCAGACAGCAGCGCACACATCTTAATTCATATCTAATAGCAAGCGCACCACAAAAACCAAAGCTGAAAATAGATATTTTTCGTGGCATTTTGACAATTGTTTTGTTCAGACTTCGGGTACGTAAAACACCCAGGAAGAGGTTTGACTCAATTAATTAAAAATGCCCCTCTTTTTAGCAACTGTTTTTAAACTGACACAATTCTTTGAAATCAAGTTCGTGAGCAGCCCATCTAAGGACTCCGTACAGTAAAATTCGGACCAAAAAGTCGACCAAAAAGGCAACCAGTTAGGTAAGCCCGATTACCAGCCACTGTTCAGGAAATGAGCCCGCGCTTTCCGAGTAAGCGGCGTGAAAACGAGCCTACCAATCAGAACACTTCTTTTCATCCTGAACCAGCGTAGCTACATAACAGGGATTTTAATTCAAGTACGAGATTAAGTACGAAGAGAACTTTTCAAATCTAGATCGTGTGCTTTAGAAAATCACTTCTCACAATCTTGTTTCTGGGATCTCTTCACCTACTTTTAGGCTACAGGAAAGAGCGAGAGTCCTGCGAACGTGGATAATTTCAAATTTAAAGGTCGCACTCCTGCGAAAATCTAAAGTTCTCTAAACATAGAGGATATTACACGGCGGCAAGAAGAAATTATTATATGAATTTTATTTTCGAGTGGTAAAATATTGTTTTTACCGCGAGAAAATAGAATTGATATCTTCAAGCCACCGTTTAGATATACCTAAAGCTAAGACTGTCACGTTCCCGAACAGTTTTTTACTTAAGAGCTTCAAGAGCATTTAATACACTTCCAGACTTCTTGAGGACAATACAAAATCTATTGATGTATTTAAAACTAATTTGAGGGCATACTACATAGATTTAACTTTAAATGTGTACGATCCCGCAGTACCTCAAACTTTCGAAAGTGTCTGCATAAAATGTCATCAAAGCAGATCATTACCTGTATTATTAGTTAAAATGTGTTGTTAAATAGTTGTCAATACTTAATTATTATGCTGTAATTTCATTTATGCAAGGAGTCTCGTTATTGATGATGATGTTTTTCCCCCCTCCCCCCCTCTGGCGAAGTTTATAAATAAATAAAATAAATATATAGACAAAAACAGTTTGCACAAACAACCGTGAAAAAGCGGGAAATGACGTCATCAATACCCTCACTAGTGAGGATATGGAAAATATGCCAAGCGGGTCCCGGATTTGTTTTTCAGTAAAACACTCGTGTCTACATAATAAAGGGTAATACGGGACCGACCTTATATTAGGCAAAGAGAAAAGAAAAAAGATTTCAGTAGCCCAAAGACCGTTAGACTCAAAATGGTTCTCTCGTACCCTGATGCTAATGTGGATGGATGTCCAGGATTCTTTGTTTTCTTCTCTATTTTCCTTCTAGTGTTGATACTAAAGAAGTTCGACTGTCTTGGAGAGAGAGCAGATATCCCTGACCGCTCTAACAAAACCACACGGGAAGATTTGGAAAAGGTCACAGATTATGTGACACTGAAATTTGACTGTCCAAGGATCGTGATTAACGGTAAATATAAATTAATCGTATTGTAGGAAAGATGTAGTACCTAAGGATAAACGTTCTTATACAGCCCAGCTTCTTCTATATAGACTTTTTTCAAAATAACGAGGGAAATATGATGGTATGAACCCTTTTGACCCTGTCTATTTCTGTGGAGGCTATCTGTTATTTATATACCATTCAATCATTTGCGGAAATGCGTCAGAACATGTTAGAAAATGAGAAAGATGTAAAGCTGATCATGTCAGTAGAGCAGGTCAAATATTATCAGTTTCTTTTTCGTCCAACACTCTGGACATGGGTGATCAACTTTGTCTTTCTCAAATAAAATCTTACTCACGCTTCGCCTTTCAGAAACTCATCCAGAAAATCCCAGGTCACGAAAAAGACGGGACGTTGAAGCCGAAGTTACCATGGAGATAGACGCTGACGAAGATAGAGGAGATTTTCACGAGTTCCAGTTACTTCACCATCACTCGAGGTTCAGAAGAAGTGCCGCTGAACCACAACAGTGCGGGCCACTAAAGTGCAACGGTGAGTCAAAATGCAGTGAATGTTTTTTTTATTGGTATATTGTTCCGAGAATTAACTCTCCGGTGTATGTTAAAACCCGTGAACTTCCTACAGAACGTTAGCCCTAGAAAGGAAATGGGAGACCATTCAAGGCAAAGAAAGAGTATTTGACCTAGGCAGGAATTGAACCCACGCCACGAACTCCGGACTTGATCAACCGTTGCTCTACTGACTCTTCTACGAGATCGGACGGTAGCAATTCATTGGTGATTATGGTGGACTAAAGGAACTTATGATCAGTGACAAGCAGCTTTCTGCGACAATGCGACAATGTGCTGCGGGCTTTTCACGCATTCCGTTTTCCTCTCACTTGTTAATCGTAGTCCATGACAATATGAGAGGATTAATCCTCCTAGACGCAGGGAAGCGTTGCGTCAAAAAGATAGTCGCTTTATGCAATTGGACCCTGCTTTTTCTTCCCCTGAAATATTGATAGATTTGAGTGAGAGAAGAAAAGTCGATTAAAATTGATTAAAATCTCAACATACACGTTTAGAGAAAGACAAGAAACATGCAAAATATAATTCAAGGAAGAGCTCGACGTTACGGATTATGGATTACAAATTAAAAAAAACCCCTGTCTTTCCTAAGGGAGTATTTGAAGCTAATATCTGTCAACATACTGCCGGTTAGTTAGTCGTTTCTGGAGATTTTCTGGCCGCTTGCTTGAGTTACCTCTCAGAACCCCTTATTTAAAGTTTAACTCTTGCTCCTAAGCCTGGTTCAATCGTCGAACTTTACACTCAGGGTGGGGTGGGGGGAGGTTTATGGAGGTATATAAAAGGTAGGGATTTCACGAGCCGAAGTATAGAAACATAGAAAAGGTTAGGGGAAACTGTCATTTACGCATTTAAAACGGACTACTAAAGTATCTCGAACAGACCTAACGATAAGAAATTCAGTTTTTCTATGGAAGGTATGTGGGTCTATAGAGGATATATGAAAGGGCTACCTTTTTTCTTAAAAAAAGAAAAAGAAATATAAAAGCGTAAGGGTTCGAACCTCGGGGAAGATCCTCCCACGTGTAACTTTCTTGTGTATCCCACCCCCTCGAGACTTTACATGCGCCTAGCCCCCTTAAACTAATGTAAAGGAATAGCTTTTGCTGATAGGCCATTTCCGAGTTGCCGTAAACGTCATTATGAAAGCGAGACTAAGTGCAAAGCTTTTCTTATGAGAATTAGTTTTGTTTTCATATGAATGAAAACTAATTTTTATAATAAAAACTTTGCACTTAGCCTCGCTTTCATAATCATGATGAGGTTTACGGCAACTCGGAAATGGCGTATTTGCTTTAGGCTCCGCACATGTAAAGCTCGACTTTTGAACCAGGCCTAATTACTGATTTTGCTCGTCCGTGCTCTAAAGTAAATTGAGTTTTTTAACGAAGAAGTAGGAATGAAATGAAATGCTATGATTTATTATTCCACTATTATGCTAATTCACCAAATAAGGTCAAGAGAACGAGCAAAATATATAGAGGATATTACACGGCAGCGTAAAGATATGAATTTTATATTCGAGTGGTAAAAACAATATTTTACGAACGAACGCAGCGAGTGAGTAAAATATTGTTTTTAACACGAGAAAATAAAATTCATATCTTTAAGCCACCGTTTAATTTTCTTTTTGTTATATGGACAATAAACATGCGTGATGGAGATTGAAAAGTTGGATTTAATATAAATACTGGGCATTTTACAAACTCTGAGGAAAACTCCATTACTGACTCTGGCTTGAATCATCAGATACGGTTATTTTCAGTCTCTTTTCACTACGAATCCGTGAAGGCTGTTCAGCACGACCGGAATAAACTTGAACGTTTACCGTCCCGATTTTGTAGTTTTGAAATAAACCTCCTGTAGATGAATCGGGTAAAAAGCGAGCCGACTCAGTCTTCTCTTCTATCGAGACAGTTGACAAGGTTTTGAGGTGCTAGCAGTGTTAGACAACACAGCAGAAATTTGTTGTTGTTTCTTATCTGATAAAGTTGAGTAGTTATTCAACGAGTTGACGTTTTTATGTCCAGTTATTTGAATGATTTCGTTTGGAGGTATGTACATCATTATCAGTCCACCAGCTTCTGAACCAAATGCTTTCTGGTGCTGAGATTCACGAGTTTTTTTGTCCGTTTTCCGTCCTGAGTCTTTTATCATGTTCTTGAGCATGCTTCTTAGAGAATTGACTCCAAGCAGGGAGCATTTAAACCACTTTTGGCCTGGTTTCGGGCTTTCAATATTAACAGCAAGATAGAAAGGAGATTCATCGGTCATCATGTCTGCAGGGCGGTGACTTTTGTAGGCCGAGTAAGTATTAATAGGACAGCGATCTGGGTTGTTCTTGTTTTCGTACAATTGAGGTTTTTTCTTCCTCACATTGCGAGGGTTTTCACCAGTGCCCGTTTTCGTTTGTCTTTCCTGACTGAACTCGACGAAGCAGTTTCCCTCTGAATCAGTCTCCAACTGCAAATCACCCCAACAAAGATCTCTCTGTTCTTTACCAGGCCTCATCCCGAAGTAAATACAGTTGTTCAACCATAGAGCGTTAAGCGGAGCTCTAGGAGAGTCAATTCCTAAGACTCTGCAGCTGTAAAACGTTGCGATATCTTCATCTGAGAGCGGATCCGCTGCATTGGGTCGGTTTCCTTTGCCGATAGATTTTAACTGCTTTTGTTTCTTCTTTAAAATATCTTGTGCTTCGTGGAATTCCTTGTCGTTAGTTATTTTTTTTTCAAACAGCAAGCACAAACTTTTTGATGATTGCTTGTAGTTCCGCAGGCGTAATATTCTCTATTTCTCTTTTCTCGTCGCAAGTTTCGAGAAATTCTCTGAAAATCTTTGGATCATAGAGCGTTTTCTTCTTAGTATTCTCGTTCACTTATTGTTTGGAAAATGCATTTACATCGTCGTCGCTTTCCACAACAAATCTTGCGGCCGCCATTATTTTATTCTGAACAGCAAACTAAGTTCATTCAACAAAAAAGGCGGGGGTTGTGACGTCATTGCCGATATGTCACTCGCGAGAGTGACATACGGAAAATACGTCACTCGGGTCCCGGATGTAGTGGTTTATGGATTCTACGAGTGTTTTAGTTTTCAGTAAAACACTCCTGTCCATATAATAAATATGTCTTATTCGATGGTTTTACATATAATACGCACGGATATTTTGCGAGTTGCGTAGTATGTTTTCGAGCCCCGAAGGGGCGAGGAAAAATACGAGCAATGAGCAAAATGTCCGCGGGTATTATATGTAAAACCATCGAATAAGAGATTTATTATTCCACCATAAAAAGACTTTGTTATTTTGGCTTTTCTTTTCTAGAAAGTGTGTTGAAATACGCCCGGCATTATGTATCTGTCCATCAGTTTCGGCGCGTGCGAATGACGTAAACAACACAGAAAGCCAGTGAAATGTCTTTGTCTGTATTCGCTCTGTTGTAAACCGGTCAAACCAGGACACTACAGTGAATTACGGTCCTTTATTATTCCACTATTATGTCATTTCACCAAATAAGGTCAAGAGAACGCGCAAAATATGAGACCGTAATACACTGTAGTGTCCCGGTTGGACCGGTTTACAACAGAGCGAATACGGACGGAAAAGGCAGAAAAAAGGAGCAACAATGTCCGGACTGGACGAAGAATAGTTTTTGAAACGATGCAGACTCGAAAACAAGTTTCACTTGTCATTTATCTTTTCATTTTATCTAATCAAATTAAAGACATTTAACTGGCTTTCTGTGTTGTTTACATCATTCGTACGCGCCATATACCGATGGACAGTTGATGCCGGGTGCATTTGAAAACTGTTACCAAAACAGAGAAGCCAAAATAACAAAATCTTTTTGTAGTGGAATAATAAATCTCTTATTCGATGGTTTTACATATAATACTCGCGGACATTTTGCTCATTGCTCGTATTTTTCCTCGCCCCTTCGGGGCTCGGAAAAATACTACGCAACTCGCAAAATATCCGCGCGTATTATATGTAAAACCATCGAATAAGATATATACATATCATTGTAATGCCGTAATGAATAATGAATGAATTAAAAGACGAAAGAAGGAACAAATGAATGAATTACTGATAGAATGAATGATTAATCGTCATGAATTTTCTTTTTACAGTTAAAAGATTTCAAACCAGTATAACAATCACAAACAGAATCTACAACGAATCTCTTGAAAGCCATTCCCTGGAATACTACAAAAGTTTGACCGACGAGTTTACAGCTATGGTAAATTGTCAATTTTATTCTGATATTTGATGATATTTTCCCAGTACACTGCACGACAGCTTTTATGTATGAACTATGACCCTACACACACTGTTTCAATTAGTGTTGCCAATCCCTTTGTTCTGTGATTGAGAAACTGAAAAACAGTCGGACTAACATACTCGGTTTGCTGTGAAAAGAGAATCTGGCAACAGGAATTCACTAAGCACGTGAAGGCTCCCAGCTGATTGGTGGACAAAAAACACCTGGCACATGATCACCGAATGGGATATGGTTAGCACTTATAACATCATGTCAATTTGGCCTCAGCACTTTACTATGCATTCTTGATATCTTGTACCTCCCCACCAGGAATGCATCTGCACTCTACTGATTTTTTCGTAGTTTTGGTTTTGTTTTCGCTTGTCTTACCAACTTCGACGGGCTAAACCTTCAATAAAATGCACATTTATGACTTAGTTTATCAGCGTGCAGGCATGTAGGCTGGTTTACTGCCGAAGTGGCTATCTGTAAATACGTGATGGCCATTCGTCCAAGGTAAAAGATCTATCAGGCACAAAAAGTGATCAATTTTAATGAGCGCTGACTTGAATATATGCTGTTTTGTTGTTTAGCTGAAACGCGTGCTCGAATCCTACCTCAAAGTGGACAAGATTCACACCTTCAAATATTAGTAAGTTCCACGCTATTGAGTCTTGAGAAAGAAACTTGTCAAGGACATTGGATCCTTATAACCGTAAAATTGAGTTTTAGATATAGCTTAATCAGAAACCGCTTCATCTTCGTTTTGGTGGGGTGGAGTGGGGGCGTTGTGTCAGCTTCGTCTTGGTTGGGTACAAGCAATTGCAAAAAGTGAATGGGACACTTTCTTTTGATAAGGCCGGATTTTCTACGTATATTAATATTAAAGTCAGTTTCAGTCCGCGATCTGTCCCCTCCTCCCTGAATCGATGTTGAACGAATTTTGTATTTACATTCAAACGAAAGAATATCAACATGGAACATCGAGAGGGTGAAGGGGGTGGGGGTAGGGAAAATTTTATTTTGAAGAAGGCGTCTCGACCTTTTTGCAACTGGTTGTAAGCTTGCGCAACAGTTTTAAAAAGCAAACCATCTAGCACAGAACATTCAGTTAGAGTCGGTTTCGTGGGGGTGTCCTAGCAGTTTGAATGGGCGACCCATACAAAGTTAGCGATTTTCAAAAGAGTGCTCAAGCTTTTGGCTTAAAACTGTTGGTAGTGATCTGCCATGAAGGGTGAAACTTCTCTTTCACCATCCAAGGATGATAAAAGCAATGTGGTTTTGACAGGGATGGCCAATGCCCCCGGGTTCGATTCTCGGACTCGGCGTCATATCTGGGTTGCGTTTGTTGTTGTTGTTGGTTCTCTGGCCTTGCTCCGAGAGGTTTTTCCCCGGGTACTCCGGTTTTTCTCTCTCTCCAAAAGCCAATATTTCCAAATTTCAATGCGATCTGAAAAGTGCAATCCTCAATTAGTGCTCTGCTCTAAATTCATTGACACTTAAATAAAGTGATTTATTTTTATTACTTTTTTTAAAGTAATTAACTACTAAAATCAGTAAAAACTATCTACTTATTTAGCCAGGAAAAGTACGTACAAAAAAATTTACTTCAAATTATATTTTTCTCGCTGTGGGTCAAAATACTGAACTTTGATGGACCATAAAATAATCTATGCTTAGAGCACTAGAGAAATTCTTGTGACATTTTGATCATATAGAAATATTTTTTTAAGACAAAAAAATGTTCGTTAGCTTTTCTCCTGTTATCGCTTTTCAAGTTTTGCAAGTAGTCATACCCAGGTCCTTATTTTATTTAACTTATTTTGACCATGATAATTCTTTCCCTGGCTTGGAAACATTTTTTCCCTCAAACTTTTAGCTTTCCTTCTGAACTCCTTTCTCTAACAAATATGTTTTTTTTTGGTTCAAAGTGTAAGACCCGATTTGATACCTGGTGTTAAGGCCCAATTCTACCTCGATGTCCACGGTCCAGACATCACCGAAGATAACGTGACCAGCATTTTAAAGAGTGTAGCCGCAAATAACACCCTTGGGCAGTTTGAAGTGGAAAAAGCTGAAATCAAATCCAAATATAAAGAAGTTGGTAAGTTAAACCTTGTTTTTAACGGTGATTCAGGCACCTTGTGTACACACAAACATAAACACAAGCAAGCTTACAAGCTTGTCTCAAAACAAACTACTATGTCAATACAAAGGGCAAGCATAAGACTTTGATTCAAATACTAGACTGAACAAACAAACGCGCTGCAAGTTTCAATCCAATCACAAGGGTTTGGTGCATCAAAACAAACAAATAAATAAACGCAAGCACGAGAGCATACAGGTAGAGAGTAGGATTCTAGAAAGATACTTGCAGACGTGAAATACGCGCAGGCCCAAGAAAAAGGAAAAACTGTAATCCTTGCTACTTGCGCTTGTGATAATTACCCATATTCATTCTAAAATAGGAGCCCTTATGCTCGCGTCTCTGTATTAATTTTACTTCTATCGATTGGTTCACTGTATTGTTTAGTTACGTTTGTTATGATTGGACAAAACGAAGTAATTGCTCCGGGAGGGTCTGCATAGAGGCGCTGGTTCTTAGCTATCAATTAATATTTACGCCATTCCTCAGCTATCAGTTGCCATATCTCAGTTAGCTGTTGCTTTTTACGCGTGCTATTGCTGTTTCGTATCGTATCAACAGTGCTCCTGTCATTAGCCGAAGAGTGCCGACTATCACCCGAAGATTTCCGAAGAACTTTCGAATGATTCTGATCAACACTGATGATCTCACAACCTCTAGAAACAAGTTGTGAGGATCTCCGGGCCATCCTCGTAAGCAATTTATTTTAGCTGCGAAGTTATTAGAAAGTATTTTGCAATTAAAATTCATACAAAAATCAGTTTAGCCAGTTAAACTCATGCAGACCCTCCTTTGAGTTTGCTTTAATGACACTCAATTGAAAATTGCTCTTATACGATATTGTGGTTTGAAGTTCAAACTCATTTTGTTGCTTAGTTGATGGCAATTACACACAGTGGGGTCAGTGGAATCCTTGTGACAGCAACTTTGATACGAAAAGACAGCGGACTTGTGAGGGCCATGACAATGGAGGACAGTGTTATGGCCCCGCTGAAGAGACACGGAAGTGTGGTAAGAAATCCAAGGCTCGCTGCCTGGAGCGAATTTTCTCGCATAAAGAAAATGCCACTATTCGGCTGACTACTGATGGCAAGTTTTAACCTCTGTGAGCGAATATGTCACACTTGGCCTATAACCAACATTTTTACAAAAGTTGTACAGCTATGTGCTCATATTTGCTTTATTTTCACACCGGGCTGTACGCTAGCTGTGCACCGGTCCGGGTAGCTTTCAAAATAGTCTTTCTGATCATTGACGAAGCTAACCGAAAGGTATTCACACAGCTGAACTGTGACCGCTAGCATGGGTGATCCTAGGCGATTTTGCATTGTATGCCTAAAGTTAGTTGCGTTTTCAAGGGGTAAGAGGGGTGCTTGCAAGTCCGTTATTTTTAGTTTAAAGGCAGGAATGCATTTGAAAAGTAGCGAAAGAGAAGAACTTGAGCTTACAGATTTTGTGGCCTAGGCCAGATTCACGAAGTTGAGATATATCCTAAGTATTGTTTCTCAACAATAGTCTAAGTCTATTGTCAGTGCAACAATAGACTATTGTTCAGAAATTGAGAGGGGTTAAGGCCTGTTTAAACGGTTTCAACACTTGCTTTAACATGCGTTCAACTCAATTTGTTGAACCAAATGTCGGGGGCGTTTGAACAGGTCGTTCAACATTGTTGAATTCACCTTTAGTTATAAATCCTGTTGATAAACCAAACATTCATTGTTTTCAGAAACAATAGTTAGGATACAATTTAAGGACGGTGCCTACTTTTGTTACTGCGCATACGTTCTGTGCATCTTGAGATACTGGTGTTTCCTATGGGTGGTGCCTACTAATACAAAGATATTTTGCGCGTTTTAAAACTATGCGGAGAAAGAAGAACTTAGCAAGTGATTTTGGTATCCAAAACGAAAATTGGGGATAACCATGCATTTTTCAGAGATAATAAAGCTTCAACATGGAAAAAACGCCATACACTGCTTTGTATTTTACTGTTTTTTTGGATTATTGTTGCTTAATTATCTCTGAAAAATGGGCGGTTACCCTCAATTTTCTTTGTGGATTTTAATAGCCATTGCTTAGATCTGCTTTTCCCTCATAGTGATAAATCGCGCAAAAATACTTCTGTATTAGTAGGCACCGTCCTTAACTCAGGAAGGTTTCGTGAATTCTAAGCTACTTTTTTTATTCTTGTATCACAGATTGCGTGTTTCACAAGACAAGCGGTGGAAACATCACCTCCCCGCTGTTTCCAAACAATTACCCTGAAGGTGTGCGTTGTGTGTGGGTGCTGACGGCTCCAGTTAATCACACCGTGAAGCTATTCCTGAAGGAATTTTCTTTGGAAAAGGACAAGAAGTGCTTCTATGATTACATGGAATTTTACGATGGAAACGCAACAGATGAACAACGAATGATTACCCACCGGATGTGTGGGACCCAGGGCCCGCGCACTTTTGAGTCATCAGGGCAGATGTTGTCGGTTGTGTTCAATTCAGATAAGAGCGAAACGTTCAAAGGCTTCCGAGCTGAGTGGCATACAGAGCAAAGAAGTAAGACAATTATGTTTTTGTTTGGGTCCTTTTTAACTACTCAATAACCGAGAGTGAGGTCGTTACGGGAAAATCTCAAACTGGGCCGAGGTTTGAGATTTTACCGTGACGACCTCACTCTCGGTTATTAAGTAGTTAAAAAGGACCCAAACAAAAACATCATTTGTTCCTGGAAGTATTAAAGTTATTAAATATTATCATTAAATATTATTAAGGTTATTAAGTTGTTTATTACATAGCTATCTTTATAAGAAAAAAAAAAGCATTTCAATTTTCAAGCCTAACCCTAATTTGCATAATGGGCCCGTGCTCTGATCTCACTCTTAGCCTATCAGAGCACGCGTAAACTTCCTTTCCGATTATGCAACGAAATAGCTGAAAAGAAAGTTACATGGTACCGTTCTTACAATAAACTTTCGCCCACGAAAATCCCTGCCACCCGACTAACTGCCCCTAGGTCTCCGAGGATGGATCAGGTACAGTTGCTGTGGTGAGCTTGCACTAGCTAAGATGATTCGTACCGACACTTGGGGGGGAGGGGGGGGGTCTGGTATTTAAACGAAGACAGGGCCACAACAAGGAACTACGACGAACCAGTTTGAAAGTTATACTGATCTCATGTAAGCATCCTCTGCTTGAGTCTCGATCTAACTAAGCCATCATGTATTAAAGCATAAAGTTTGCCATTTAGAAACTTGAGCAAGATCTTGAAGGTGTGATAAATAAATAAATATAAATAAATAAATATACCTTTTATTTGCCACATTGCAGAATCAACTGAATTAAAGGGCTATAAATTTACAATCGATAAATAATGATTGTGATCGAGTGAGTGACAAAAAAACAGATCTTGTTGTAGTCTCCCGGCCTGAAAAAGGTACTCCTTTCGGGCGGAGCCTCCTCGCACGGTGCAGAATAGGGAGTACCCTTTCCCCCCGGGGGGAGGGGTTCTATTTAATCTCCACTGGGGCATCAACCTTAAATGAAGGCTGTATTTCACTGGGACTCCGTTTAAGACCTTCCGAAACAGCAACTCAATCTTGCACAAAAACGTTGTAACAAGTGCGTGGCTTTACTTTATGCCGTTGGAAAGTTTTCGCTTTGTGCGTTATATCGGAAAGAGAAATGCTTTTTGTGCATCCCTTCTTGTCCCAGAAGAAACGCGCCACCGTTAATTTCAACGTCTAACTAAATTCAATTCCACCCGACAGTATTGCGATCTTCTATTCACCGGGCGTAACATACTCAGCCTGGCTGATTTGGATTCAAAATGTGTTTATTTTCAGAGGAAAAAGTGATTAAGTATGTTCCACAATACGTTACCGCTCTGACAATGGTTTACAGTCCAAATGTGAACGGCACGCATTACCCGCTGGGAACTGCAACCACGTGTACTTCGGACAGGTATGCTTACGTCAAGTTTACGTAGTTATTTTATTAAAAACTGGATCATTGTATAATGCAATTCCAGGGTTTTGATTGGCTTAGCGGCCATGGTATATGAGCCATTAAACCATGCCCGAGAAGTAGCGACCTTAAATTGTTTTCTGTTTGCTCTTGAAAAGGAAATCAGCAAGGCCTACCAATATTACTTGATTGTTTTCAATAAAACAATTATTCCACTCGCGCTTGTGGGATATGAGATGATTATAGCCAACTCGGCGCTACGCGCCTCGTTGGTTATCTATCATCTCATATCCAACAAGCGCGAGTGAAATTACTGTTAAAAACACACGTCATTGTCACAGTTAAAGGTATCGATAAGACACAAAAGCTTTCTGAGAAGTGTTTGGCCTGTGAACTTGTTTGCATTCTTCTTGCTAAAAAACAAAAGCACATGCGATTTTTAGGGCTAAAATTTTCATATCTCTCGCAGACAAAGAGACAAAAAACCCCACGATTTATGCGCATATTATAGTTCCGTCAGGTCGCACTGTTTACCATTCACTCTTTGCACGGGACATGTTCAATGCCTGTTTCTTAGTCGAGTGTACATGGATACGCAGATCCGCAGATATATTAATCTGTTCATCAATGGGCCATCCCGGCTGCTTACAAAAACTGTTGCTTTTTTTCCCAGTGATTGTAGTGGTAGATATATTGAACCTCTCTGTCTCAGTTAAATCAGTCAAGTACGGCGATCACGACTTCTCATCTTTTGCAATGAAACTTTGGAACTTCATCCCAGAAGACATAAAATCTTCCAGCGCTGTCCAAGCATTTAAGTCCAAATTAAAAAAAAACATTTTGTATGGAGAGTTTTTGCCATTTTAAATACTTATTTGTTGTAAACAAGTTAGGCGGTTTTATTCTGTTTGTGGCACATTCTATAGGTAATATCATCGATTGCTATTACTAGTCAATTGTTATCACTAACGGTTTCGATAACTACCAAAATTAACTCGGTTAGATTCTAGAATGGAGTAAAAAACAACCAGATCTGAAAAGTAAAAGTGATCACGTAAAGTGCAATGACATGTCTATTTTTTTCTTCCAGCAAAACCATTGACCAAGGATGCATCTTTAAAGAGCAGGTGTTTGTCATCTCCCGGTTAATAAGTACTCATATGGACCGTGATCTTTCGATACTTCATGGAAACAAAATCGTTATCAACTTTGAACACGTTATGGTAAGAAATTCCATTAAAAATAGAACGGGTTTTAGTTGAATATCGAAGCAAAACGTGTTTGGTTTGGTTTTACAACGCTGCGCAATTGGTTAGCAAAACTCGGCGTACTTTCTCAACCAGTAAGAAGCAAAACCAAAATCAACCGTGACTTGCTCTCACGCGTTTTCCCGCGCTTGGCGCCGATTACATGTATTTCCTTCGAATTCTGATTGGTTCATGGTATTGTTTGCGTCTGTTGTGATTGGCCAGGGTATTGCTTTCTTTTTTTTACGACATTCAATTGAAAACCGACAGAGCTTGTTATTAATGAGCCCGGTCCTCTGGTCCTCAGTACACATCCGGTTGTGGTGCAACCTCGTTCCCAGGGTATCTCCTCCTGGGAGCGAGGTTGGTTTAGGTGGGGTTCATGGTGAGGGGTGTAGGCGCGATATTCCTCCGCGCATAGAAACAGGAGATCGCAAAGCATCGACTTACTGATTGTTAACTTGATTGATATATACTTTTTTATTTGCTTCTAAAAATACAAAGTATTGATGCCATAAATCTTAAGAGACTGTTTCAGCCTCCATTTGGTCAATATTGTCCAGGACCCAGTTGTTCGAAAACCGATTGACGCTAATTCCCCGAGGCTTTCATCTCGCTCATCAAAATGTTTTTAAAAGCTGACTTTAAGCTATCGGTAAAGTCTAAGTCAAAGCTAAGGGACGAAAATATATTTGAAGCATCTTTATCGATTAGTACTGAATTGAACTTGAATTTAAGTTCACGTTAACCCAGGATTAGCTAACAACTGGGCCCTGCATGCCAGAAGATATCTGACCCACTTTGTAAATTGGTGTTACGACGAAAAAGCGCGCTAGAAAAACTTGTGAGGGGCTGCACAGGAGGCGTGGGACAAATATTAATAATGTCAGTTGTTGGAATTGTAACTATTAACTCTTAGTTCAGTTTTTATTTAACCGACTATTCATCAGCTTTTCGTACCTCTCACTGAAAAACTCAAACTTCAGTGCAATACGTTCCTTGCCAAATTTTAACCTCTCACGTGTACAAGGACGTTCTCAGTTGTGAGCAACAGCAAGCCTTTTCGATCTCAGGAGTCGATTTACTCGGACGCTCATGCTTTATGTCTACTTGAAATGCTTTATGTTTACTATAAAAATCCTGCTTATTTTGAAGTGTGTTTACTCATTTTAGAACGAGAAACTGTTTCCAGCGATTTACAACGGCCAGAAGTACTGCGTGAGCTGGAATGAGAAAGCCAAGTAAGTACAGGACAAGTAAACATGATTTGAAAACAACACTTAGCAGCACTGAGACACACGTACCATCCCCGTGGTTTGTGCGCATGCGTACGGTATTGGCCATACCACGGGGATGGTACGTGTGTCTCAGTGCTGATAAGTGATGATTTTAAAAGCATGTTTGGTTCTATTAACGGAGTTGATAAGGTAAATTGGTCACCGTAAAAACAATGGAACACTCCATTCTCTTTACAGTGGCCAAATTACCTTATTAACTCTACGTCTGATGAACCGAACATTCGTTTACTCTACCTCATCGACGCAGCACAACAACTTCTTGAGAAACTAACCCCAAATGTGATTTTAAAAGCTTTGAGAACCTGCCCAGAAACACTGGAAACTTATAGTTATATTCTAGCCATAGCAAAAAAATTAATTTTTATTTTAAGTCCAAGTAAGTTAACCTTACTATGGCAAGTTTTCCTTGTTCTCAGCTAAGTTTACTGAATATATTTCTTCGCTCTCCAAAATACTAAGCAAATCAGTTTATACATGCATACCCCATTTGGATGCTTTTGAATTTAATTGACAACATAGTTAAATTTTTTAAATCAGTATCGTTTCCCTTTAATCGGTGTCCAGCAGTTCAATATCTGCGTAACTTATTTATTGTCTCTTTACAGAACTCTCCCTTTTTCTACATTTCATTATGTTACGATATTTCCTATTTCAACTAATAAAATCCACACTAACCTTCCGCCATCGTCTTCCTCTATCTCGGCATTACTAATTACCCTAACCCTAATGTACTTTGGTAATCAATCATGCTTCTCTTGATCTGGTTCATCCGATTAAAATTCAAACTAACCATCTCTCCTTAGTTCGCCTTCCCGTCAATAGGGCCGTTTGTTCGAGAGAACCTAAGCCGAAACTTACTTAAAGCCTCCGCTTAGCTAAGCCGCGAAGTAAAACAAAATGTGCTGCTGGTTTATATGAAAGCTAGGCTTCTCTAAGCCACGACCTAAATGTCGTTTTTGGACGCGTTTTTTTTCTCTCCACCGTAATCTTTCCCACTTTTTTTTCGCCCTGTCTTGCCTTTACTCAGAGATACTCTTAAAGTTCTTTGGTCATCCATCCATCGCTGAGTAGTTACACGTAATCTGTACTGTTCTTCAAGCGTTCCGTTAATTACCACGGTGGATTTGCCACCTGTCCTTCTATTCAATTCTTTATTCACACTATACAGAACATTTACACACAATTCAGTTATATTATAAATAGAAGAAAGAAAGAATAAAGAGGTAACATTGAGCCATTAAGAGATATGGTTCATATGTGTGCAGTATCCGTAGTAGCAAGAGCTTTCTAGTTGGACATCGCAATGGTCAAGTAAATAGCAGCATAAACTCAGATTAAATCAGTAATGAAATCAAGCAAAGCAGCAGTAAAATCAAGTTTGATTCATCAAAAGGTGGTGTTTCAATCCTTTTTTAAACTTATTGTAGGGGGCACATTTAAGTCCAAAGGGCACAGTTTCCCAAACCTTTGAACCAGAATGCTTAAAGGACGTCTTACCTAAAGTAGTGGATACTCTCTTGAATTAAACTTTCTCAGAAAGTCAACTAAAACGGTCAAAAGTCAAAACAGAGGTGTTCTCCCCCCTAGCGGCTTAATGCAGACACGTACATTATCTCCACGAAACTGTCCGGATGCCGAAAAAAGTTACTGGAGGTTTGCATGTTGCACTGAAATAATTTTATCAGACTTACACTAAATATGATTCGTATTCTTAGGAGAGAACAGCCAAATGACGACACTGAGCTGTAAGTAACTGACGAGCCCCAACCAAATGGAGTTGTTAGTTTTGCTTAACTCGACATGCACCATAGAGCGGTTTACAATTGATTGTCGTAAAACCAAAACTAAAAATAACTCTGGCGAATCCCAACAGACGTAAAGTAGCGCAATGGCTTGGCCAATCAGAATTCAAAACAAGTGAATGTAAACGGCGACAAGCGCGCGAAAACGCGTGCGAGCAAAAAGTGGCGCGAATAATTACTAACCAATCACGGAGCGTTGTAAGGCAAAACCAAGCTTAAGCCAATTACTTTTGATAATCAGTTGAAAACCGCTTTAAAATTTGACAACAATCAGAGGCCATACGTAGAAACTCCATCGGCAGATTACTTCCGCAGACTTGCACATCATTCTAAACCAAAAGAACAAAAGAATAAAGTCAACTATGGACTTGACAGCTGTTAATTGTGGCTTCAAAGTTTTCTCTTTCCGTTTGTGCGAAAAATATGAAATGAAAATTGTTTAACTGCTCCGGCACATGCAAAGGCTTTCCTAAAAGGCTCTTGTCTTTCCAGCCGTATTCTTGCTATATTAGCTGCTGAACAAGCTTTAACTAACATCTAAGCCAAACTTTGGACTTTCTAAGAGAAACGAAAACTCATAACAGCCGTGTCTCTGTATTTCCTAAAACGTCAGCCGTCTCTTTGCACTAGCCCTCTATGACATTAGAGACGGCCGCCATTTCAGCTCTGTACTACGGACACTTAGGCCTCGTAAGCACTGGCACTGTAATCTGTACCTTTACTTGTCACTTTTAAATGATTCACCTCCTTTGGATTTCAATCAAGTCATATGCACGTCCATTTTAAAAAAAGTGTTTCGCCCATAAATCGCCAGCCAATCACATTTATCTTTAAACTTTAATGAGCAACATATAAAGTGCACCTATACTATTTCGCACATGCGCACACCTCAGTTTCGTATGAATTGCCTGAGACTAGTAAAACCTGTATAGCCCTGGCTAAACAACATCGAGAATTGACCACCGCGTACGATGGTTCAGACTCATTTTGAGTAAAGAAGAGTTGATGATAGTATGCCGGTAGCTGATTCAACGGCATGAGAATTGCGACTTTACGCATACCCTTGATATAAAAATATATAATTTATCAGACTCAACAAAGTCGACAAGAGTGTTGCAAAGCTAAACGTCGACTATAAATGAACTTTTGAACTCTTCTCATTATTCTTGTCTGATCTGAGCTCAGCAGTTCATAGTAAATTCAAGCTGTCGCAAGTGTCAACACATTCTAACTAACTATTCTCCCGGCTTTCTGACGCACTCAAAGTTTTCGCAGGCTTACCATCCCATGTTTGTCCATTTAGGCCTTAGTTTGAAAAAAAGGCTCACTGAATATTGAAGAAGAGCAACGTAAATATATTCAGCCTTTTTAAGTTATTGAGTGTAGATATCCTTAAATATCTCGTCAATAAAGGTTACTTTTGTGGTAACTGATAAACAAATACAGCCTTTTCATGGCGCAGTCCACCTCACCGTACCAAATTTGCATAGTAATTCTGTGGTATGACTTTTATTGTGGCTATTTTGACCTGTCGGATCCTCGTAAAACGTTTGTAGCCAGACAGAATTGTTCATCTGTTTCTTACAACTAATTTCCACGTTAATTATATCAACACTGTATATTTATTGCTTTCATAACTTTGTTGCAGGCTCCAGACTACTGGCGCCTGGACAAGGCGAGGCTGCTCTGTTATATCAACTAACATAACACACACGTCTTGCGCCTGTGATCGCCAAGGTCTTTTTGCTGTAATTGGACAAGAAAAGGTATTGGCCAAGAATTTATATTGGCCCGTCTAAACCATGTCTTGACAAAGATCTAACTTTGAGTAGAAGTCAGTAGTCAGTATTACACGGCAGCGCGAAAGTATGCATTATATTCTCGAGTGGTAAAAGCAATATTTTACGATCGAGCGCAGTAGGTGAGTAAAATATTGTTTTTAACACGCGAAAATAAAGTTCATATCTTCAAGGACTTTAAGCTACCTTGTAATTTTCTTTTCATTATATACAAAAAACGCGTTTGCAGGACAACTGGACGTAGTTTCGTATGAATTTTACGAGTGGTGTATTTTCCAGTAAAACACTCGTGTCTGGATAATAACTTTAATTATCCGAGTATCTTTGCTCTTCTAGATTGACTCCAGCAAACTCAAACTGTTGGCGAATACTTACATTGGAATGGGGATTTCATATTTTATTCTCATCTTGGCCATTGCGCACATTGTATGGAAAATGTAAGTAAACCAAGCCAGACTTGTCACAACTTTGTTTAAGGCCACTGTACAAACAGGTTAGATTGTTATCAACAAAATCCAAGAGATCAAAATAAAATCATAGTTAATTCAAGGCAATGGTTATGAAACCTTACAAACTTCTTTGTTATGTGTTTTTGCTTGCCTTTTTGGCCTTGACCCTGCACAAACAACAATAGAATTTGGAATGTGTTGGAGCAAGTGACCAATCGAAGCGTTTTTGTTAAGATATTCAACTATGGTGTGAACGTTAAAGGATTGTGCAGGGTCACGGCCCTTCCAACATATATAGCAGCATCATTGTTTTCATGGCAAGGTTTTATAACCAGTCCCTCGATTAACTATTATCAAATCAACTGAATCTCCTTTCGGTGGCCAATTTACCTTTAGTTATCAACTCTGTTGATAGACCA
Source organism: Pavona decussata (assembly GCF_977016875.1). Lineage (NCBI taxonomy): Eukaryota > Metazoa > Cnidaria > Anthozoa > Scleractinia > Agariciidae > Pavona > Pavona decussata. Next base: position 1,139,257 of record NW_028145589.1, read on the forward strand.
GACATTCGTCTTTAGAAACTGTTCCCCTTGCCGTCAATGTATTTAATTATTAATCTTAAAGTGGTCATTTCTTACAGTGAAATCCACGGAGGAGAGGTCATGCGCATTAACATGTGTGCAGCCATTATTGTGATGCAGTCAGTCTTCCTCATTGGTGCACATGTTGAAGCTCAACAGGTATTCACTCATTCACAAGTTCTTTTGTTTAAAATAAATGCAAACAGCATTTGCAATGTCTTACATGGTTGGTCGAGAGGACAAAAGAACGAACAACAGAACAATGTTCACAGTCCTAAAAAAAAACAATGCAGCTGCAGGTTATCAGGGTCTAGTGAAAATTAGAGCTTTTGAAGTCTTGAAGGGAGCAGGACTACTGAAACTTTGACCAAGATTAAATGAATAAAAACGATCATAAAGGAGATCTATTAAAGATTAAACCTCTAAATGATATTTCACAGGACTGCTGAGTCATGTTCCTTGTATAGGTATCTATAGCACACATCTTGGGAAACCAAGCAGAAAGGGAAATCAAGTGCTCGTAAAGGCGGTTAGATTGCAAATACAACTAAGAATATCCAGCCTAATAGGGGCGAAAAGTTGGGAGCGATGAGGGAAGGCTGCAAAAAGAAAACAAATAAACAAACAAACAAACAAACAAACAAACAAAACAACAAGAAAACAATAAGAACAACAACAAATCCAAACGCACCTGCAAAAACTGCGTTCTATTCTATTTGCAGACCCTGTGTAGTTTTCTCGCATTCGCCGTTTATTTCTCCGTTCTGGCAGAATTTTGCTGGCTTCTGCTCCACGGACTGAGAATCCATGGAAAAATCAAGAAAATCTTCGCTTCAAACCTCAATATCGAGATTGTTTATGTCGTCATTGGATGGGGTAAGACTCGATTAATTGATACTATGCAAAAATGACTTACATTTAAATACTATCCTTTTGTTTGTATTCAAATTATCTCTACCAACCTCGTTCTTGAGTTCAAAAATCAAAAGAATACTTTACCTTGAATGAGGCTAGTGAGGCTAATTTGAACGCAGGCAAAAAAATTTTAAAATGTCAGCCAATTTTGCATAAGGTCCATTCCTCATCATTTCCATTCATCTGGCATTCACTCCTTCCCTCCTTCTTCAAAACCAGAGCCACAGTATATTTCAGCCTCATATTCACTCCTTGGTACCCATTCTTCGTGCAGGTACATATTATTTTCCACATCAATAAAGCGAAAAGACATTTAAGAGTGAAAGAAAACCCAAAACTTATGGTTTGTTTTTTCATGCTACTTTACTTTAGTTTTGGAAAAATCGCTAAAAACCGATTATGGTTTTTTTCTCCCTTTGAGAAAATCATTTCATATCTTCCTGTTGGTGCATTATTTTCGTGCTAGCCTATTCATGGCGTTCTTAGTTATTGGGAGGTGTGGCAGGACAAAATCATTTCGAGGAGTAAGGGGATAGAACTGTGTCTTCTACGCTAATTATAAACTAGTTCAGTAGTATGCTTACACGAAAATATTTTCTTTGATTTCAGGATTGCCAATGCTTCTCGCTCTTATCGCTATCGGGGTACAGATTGATCCGAAGAGCCCAGATGACGTGTAAGCATCTTCGTTGGTCTTACTAGTTTGCTATCTCTTTTTTTCTATGAAAAAAGTTTATCCTCAACGCTTGTGTTATTAGTAACTATTGGTCGAGTCATAGTGTGAGCTCGTGAGTAGTGATTAAACAAAATACCCTTTCATGGTACACTGCCAAATTCCACACCGACGCGCTCCACCTAACTGACTCTGTTAGATAAGTGTAGCTGACAGGAATATTTTATCTGAGCTTTTTTTCATGTCATAAAAGGTACAAACAGTCAATTGTTGATTGGTGTGACACACCTTTGAACTGCTAACTGCTTCATTTTGATAATTTTTAAAACAGGTGTTGGGAGGCAGCAGCTGGTAGCGCTATGTGGGGATATGCTGGTCCTGTCATCATCATCGCCTTGGTAAGAAATCACATAAACACTCAGGCCAAAAAGCAACTTTATCAAGCTGGAATTCATTCTTCCAAAATCAGTTCGTCGTATTCCGGGATGGGCGTTGCTAAGTGACATGTCTTGATGACGTCACGTTGACGCTTCCCGATTAAATGCTTAAACTTGGTATTGATTTTTCACCATTGATCACCTAGCGAAACTTTTTGAACCTTTGTTTTTTTTCTCAGCTCAATGCGGCTGTCTTGATAAAGCTTCTCATTCCAACCCAGGATGTAAAAGACGGCTACGATTACGAAGAAATGAGGTTAGTCTTGAGACAATCCTGTTAGGTGACCTTGTATTATTTGCGACATGCAATGACAACAAAATGACACAGTCAAACCGACTGAGCGGCGGCGTGTATACCTTTTACCTACAGCAGTTATACGCGTTTTGTTGACAGCAGATTTGAAGACCTGAAAAAATTCAAGAAATTCCAGTCAGGCATCGTCAAGGCTTCTTCATGAAAAGATAAACCTTTCTCGTTTTATTTACCAGCTGCTTTTTACTCCAACTAACGCTGGTCAGCTGTCATAGGCTCCTATGTGGTGCTAAGTTCACTTTTTGGCGAATGTGTGATCGGCTTGTTTCAGTTACATGTCCCACAGCCACACTCTCTTGTAAACTCAGCAGCTATTTCTTTAATAGAAATCCTTTTTTGCGAAAACCTAACTTAACTAACTTTTTACCCGCAACTGCGGCAAAACGTTCAGTTTTAACTTTCGCTTAAAAGTTCCTCGTGTCTTTCCTACACTATTCATTTGGTTATTCACGCAAAACAAGGCTCCAGGTTCCCCACGGCCGTGTGACGATTTTGCTACGCCATTGAAAAACGTATTTGAAATCAAAATCGCCGGTATCGCAGGCAGTAACTGTTTCTTGAATTCCGTATATTGTAGGTTTCGCGTGCTCAAGGACTTCGTTTTCCTGTTATTTTTCGGGTTGACCTGCACATTTGCTTACCAAGCTGTGGAGGAAGAGAGGTTCTTTGAACAATATTTACTCTCAGCATTTGTCATTATGCAGGTGAGTCACGTGACAATTCACAGACTTCTCAGGCGCAGTCATCATAGACTGTTTAGGCTTAATTTTTTAATATTCCTGATTAGGAGATGCCAGTAACCTTAATCCATTATGGCTCCCGAGGATACAGTCACGAATTACAACAAATCAATTAAGGTCCCTTAAATCGAGAGCAAGGAGCCTTAAGAATACAAAATACTAGTACATCTTCTTTCATTTGCCCGTGTTAGAGTTAACAGATCTCACAGTTCAAATGATTTGTTAAGGCTATTACTGAATTAGTTCCTGTTCCAGAGTACGACCAATAGCACAATGTGAAAAAATAAAGTTGGGTAAGATAGCAAAATGTTTCCACTACTACAGTTTTCACTGCTGGGCGTCCCTGCACAAGTCTCTATCGCTTGGTTTTGGATTTAAGGGCGATTCTTACTCGATGCTTTCAAGTGGCTACGATAAGACTGATATGGCAATTAACCTGTATTGTAGCAAGTATTGTTCCTGACCGCCTACTAAAATCACTGTCATAAGACATGCTTCTTTCCTTTCAGAAAACCCTAGTGTAGCTAAGATCTGCATCTGTCATGGAATTGGTTTTCTCTAGTTGGTTTTGAGTGATAAATTAGGTTGCTCTATCCGTATGGCTTTAATCTGTTAAATGCGTGCGTAGTAATATCAGTAACTTATATCCTCTCTTGCCGTTTTCTTGTGTATTTCCACACCAGCCTGAATGTTAACGATTCCGATCTTAAGAAAGTTTTCTTTTCTGTTTTGTTTAATTTCAGGCTCTGGCCATGTTTGTTTTTGGAAGAGAGGTAAGCACTTTCAGAATAGAGTGTAAAATAGCAAGACTAGAAAGCCAAGGGAGATACTGAAAGACAAAATTACACTCAAGCATTAACGGGATCTGTAGCTGTCCAATTTATCTTCTTGCGAAGAGGGGGGAGGCTGATTAATTCTTAGTGTCACAAATGTATGAATTTTTGAAATATGTGTGATTTATTAAGATGTACGGAAAGAGGATGAAGAAATGTCTACGGTTTGTGACGTCATAACTTAAGGACTCTATGCCATTGTACCTGAGTATCACATCAGAACTCGAGAATCTGTTTCAATTTCAGGGTCGTAAAGACTTCATCAAGCGTGAGGAGCAGCCAAAACCGGAACCCGCCAACGAGGAACCAGCGGAAGAGAATGTTTACGAAAGCATCGAACAGGAAACGAATCCTAAGGAGTCGGACTTAGGAGATGGACCCGTGAGGCGACCCCGGAAAAGGGCATCTGTAAGTAATTGAAGCACACTATTTTTTGCTATTATTTTGTCTGCCGCGTGTCAAAACAATTCCGGACCTTGGGAAGGAAATTGCAGGTCAATAGGCCAGGCGTCAGATTTACGAAGCCGTCCTAACTTTAAAAGATCTATCCTGACTATTGTTTCTTGACGAAAGTCTCATGTTGGACTAACAATAGCCTATTGTTAAGAAACAATACTTATATCTTAATAGCTTAGGAGGACTTGGTGAATCTGGTACCTGTTTTGCTTTCATTCTTATCAGTTTGTAAACGGTCGTAATTAAAAATAGTAAGAAATTGAGTTTTGAATGACAATCTGGTGCTGAAACACTTCCATTCAATTCTGATTTCCGAAATAATTACAAGTTTGTGCACTAAAAACGTTTAACGACTCCCTTTTACAAAAGTAAATTAGCTGGGTTTTTTTCTTTTCTGTTTTTATGGCCGAGTGCGCCATTAAACAGTCCTTGGTGCACTGAGCCACCCTCTTGGATTTACAAACATAGGGACCTGACCCCCACCCTATCGGGCACATTTTCTGCTCTCCGCAGTCCGCTTCTCGTGATCCAAGATGGCAGCAAGGCATTCCGCAAAGAAAATACTGAGCACTCGCTCGTTCTGAAACTACACGGCCTGCCCTGCAAGTTAATTTAAATGTATTTGTTCCTTCTTTCATTAACTTCCTTTAATTCATATTTTACAGAACAAGCCTCCAGAGAAGATTACAGTCACCACGTTGAAAAACCTCAACATCTACAAGGAAGGTGGCCAATACGTCATCGAGGCTTGAACCAATCAGGACCATTTTTTCTACAAAGCTTTGAAAATGAAAATCACACGTCATAACTATCACATACTTAACACAACTGCAGATAATTAGATAGATTCATGGAATAGTCTTCGAGCATGTAGTTTTTTAAACGTGTTTACTATATAAGGCAGAATAGATGTGACTTTTTTTCGCTTGATAACGTGATGATTTCACACGCCATTGTAGTTGTCCGACTAACCCTAGTCATATATTGTTGTAGATCAAGAACATCTTCTTATTTATATCGTTATAAAACAACGTAAGTGAGTGCAGGATCGCTTTCGAGGAGCCTCGCGACAAGACCGAAAGATCTGTTCAGAATCCGTCTGAAATTTCGCGTTTATCCGTTGCGGTCGGAAGGAGGAAAGCAGGTGGCGGGAGTCTAGGTAAGGGGCGGGAGAGACCGCTCCTTTTATTTTTTAGAACAATACCGTTGGCCATAGGGGAGAAGCGCCTAAATATTCCATCTCTGGGTCTGGATACGAGAGTGGGAAATACCTTAAACTTTTGTCTCTGAGGTTTTCTTTTTTGTACGGACAAGCCATTGCTTAACCTCGTACCCAGATCTCCCACGGTATTTTGACATTCCCGAAGCGACTGAGATCTGGGTACGAGATTAGCCATTGCTGTATTGAAACCATTCTTCATAATAGCAAATAATGGATCACCTTGCGGTCTTGCTGCAGTAGGCCAGTAAGGCTTTGATCGGGTAACGTAAATTGAGATATGTCTGAATGAACTCTAGCCTGAATACTGTCAGACACAATGTTTGTTGAATATATTGTTATTTGCTTACATGCTGAGCCATAATATTGCCTCAATCAAGTATTAGAGTAAGAAAATAAAAATTATAAAAACATCGAAAACAAATGGAAACGATTCTTGTTAGCCAGCGAAATTTAAAGGGATGTGCGACTATGCCCTTTTTTGTCCCAATAAGTGGACGAACGATCCTAAATTATTCAAAATGGCCGCCGCTTCGAACTATGTACATCAATTAGAGGGACTCAGACTTTTGCTGTACAGTACTTTTTTCATAATTGATTTGCGGCGCCCTGTGGAACCATTTATCCAGTCACCCCACCCCACCCCACCCCAGAGAGCAGTGAATCGAATTCTAACCACATTGTAATCATTCTCGTCCCCAGAGCCTTCTGTCCCTCTTAGCCGGCGGGCTTCGTGCCCAGCCTCCAGCGGCTAAGAGGACCAGGCGACTCTGGGGACGAGAATGCATTGTAATAACATATGTTTTCGGGAACTTAATAACTCAGCTTATTTGGAATGACGACACTACCTTGCAATGAATGATGGGAACAGTCTTGCTGATCTCCTTTTTTGAATCATCGAGCCATTGATAAGAGAAAGAGCTCCAGATGGGATTCTTGATTTATCTATTCTCAGTATCCCGGCCCCTGTTAAAATTCCCTCAACTGAATACATTCCATTCATTTTTCCCAAGTATGCCCAATTCGGCATTAACCCCTTACGGGATCTCTCTGAGGGACGGATTGGGCAATTTTTATTCTCCAATTAATTTAATTCGTGACTAAAAGATGTGTAACTCACGAGATATTTCGTTGTTTTGCTATGCTGTATACGATTTCTCTTCTTCAGCAAAAGCTTTGCAGGAATTTGCCCACCCCTCCCCCTACCCTCAAGAGTAAAATGGTCCTCCTCTACCCGCTGAACACGCACAAAAACAGACAATTTTTTTTCTCAGAAACTGTTGCTTGGTTTCCGAGAAAAACCTGCCGTGACCTGAATTGATTAGGATATGCAATAACAGTGAATATTATGGTCTAATATGAAGTCGATTGGCTGATTATTTCTGATATGTCACGACTGGTTGGTTGAGAAAAATTACCTTTCTGAATATATTTCCAAATTAAAATAACTGAAACTTGTACCCGTAGAAGCGCAAGATGCCAGTTTGTGCGTGGTTCTATGCTTATTTGAAGCGAAGGAAAACATAGATACAAGCTTTTGCCTCAAACAGGTAAGGCATAGGGTATAATAGTATAGAATTTGATTTCTTTGGAAGCCTGTAAAACACTACGGACTTTGTACAGAGACACTGAAAGAGTAGGTTGGTTTAATAGTCAACACAGACGTTTATCTTGGCGTAAGCGGCGTATTTGATATTAAGCCGGCGAGAAAGAGTGGTCAGCGATAAAATTTAGATGCACAGTACAGCAGAATTAGATTGCCAGCTCGCTGCGTGGGTAAATTATATGATCGGACTTGCAAACGTTGTGCCGGAAGTGCATGTATGGCCGTAAAAAGCATAGTTCTTGAACTACCCGATGAAAATAGTTGCTGAAATAAATTCAATACGGCGATGACTGATGAGAAAACAAGGTACTGAAATGATTGTTAACTCAACTTATCAAAATATTAGTGATAAAAATTATCTTCTAATCGAAATGAGCTGTTTGCCATGTGTGGATTAACCATGAGACCATCTTGGATATGAGAAATCTTTCAAATCATTTCCTGAATCAGAAGTGATCGCCGGTAGCTGTAGAATGTAAAATTACGAAGCTCAAAACTACAATAAAATTCCGCAGTTCGTAGAATTGTCATACAACTTCGCTGTGCATACATAAAGGAACCGATCGAAGTCGCTCGTTCAGTTTGCAATGATTCCGTGAATCCTTGAACTAGAAAACGTGACGGAATTATGAAATCTCTTCTTTACGAATCACAATCAGCCTAAACAGAGACAGCTTGATAATTCGTCCTCTCATCGTATTTAGCTGATGTCTAGCTCATGAGTCGCCGATCGAAAGTGGACATTACACTTCGATCAAACACGATCGTATGAACTCAAATGGTGAAGCGACTTCAATTGCAAACACCCTCATTTTTTCTCCGATCAAATGCCGGCTAATAATGACCGACAACTAGTCACTAAGTTAGATAAGCTTTGTATAGTGTTTATGTGAAAAACGCTTTTACAAGACGTAACTTAAAAAAACAACAACATTTCTTTAGCTTAATTCGAATCGCAAACTTAGAAACCGAAACCGTGAATATTCGAGAACTCCAAGGAGATTAGTATTATCCGGGGGCACCAAAAAAGAACACTCAAACAAAATACTTAAAAATTGTCTCCTGTGTTTCCAGATCGTTTTGTGGCCTTTAAAGACATATTTGTGTAAGCTGATACAGATTGATCTGTTAGGATGCTTTAAATGAAAAATTAGGTTGCAGAAAGTTTTAGGAAACGAATTCTCCGCATTCCTCGAATTTTCTAGCTGTTATTGGGTTTACGAAAATGCTAGCTGACCTTTCTGGTATTTTTAACAACGTATTAACCCCTCAGAAAACAAATGGAATTAGTTGTCCAGTGTTACAAGAAATTTTCAGGCGACATTTTGACGAAGAAAACTATAGATTTTCTTTACAACTAAATCCGAATTTCCGAGGCGATTAAGGCCGAAATGAAACGTTGCATGGGTGCCCTTAATTACCCAAAAAAATATTATTCGCATGTGTTAATCTAATGCTCGTTTTACAGAGAGACGAAAATATTTATCCAATTCTTAAGTATGCATAATATACCATGTGAAAGGTATTGATTTAAGAGTATTTTACAAAAGAAATAGAAAGATAAACTGAACAAAGTTGTGGTTTTTATTGCAAACTATGCTTCAAACGCAATTGTCATTTATGTTGGTAAACTAAAGCTTACTTGGAAGTTATTTCATGGTTTATTACACTGAAACTGTCAACCATATTGGCCAGCACAATTGCTGCCTTCGATGACTAGCTCTTTCCAGTGTACAATGAATTCTACTGTGAAGCAATCTGCCAAAGACTACTCAATATTAGAAAGATGCTACTGGATCTACAATTGCCACTAGATTGCATTTTACAGCCTTGGCAAAAACCTTACAGTTTACAGCAGCTAGTACTTTTTGGTGAATATGGAAAGTTGGACGTTTGATTACAATCTTACAATTCCCCAGTTTGTTTTCTCCTCAGTTTTACAAACGTATTCCCTATTTAAGTTAGATATAAGCTGGCGCTAATTTGCATGATGAATTTGAAATACACGTATGGTACTAACTGACTCGCTCAGAAAGTGTTATTGCCGTACAAGGATGTAAGGCTCCCCTTTTTTATGACGGAAAGCTGTGTAATTCATATTCATGAAATACCCTCGGTCCCCCTCTCCGAAGACGAGACCTCCAAAAGCGTCGCGACGTTGTTCGATTCATTTAATAACAGGCGCTTGTCCGATGGAAAGAGTAAACCTTTTAGAGAGTGCCAACCAGTTACGCATGATGGGTACGGGGGCCATGCAGCTTGGCGACTACCGCAACGCGCTCCATCTCCTATCTATGGGTCTCCACCAGCTGCAATCACTCAATTGCCCTCCACACGACGCTGCTCCGTTTCTTATGGATCAAGCAGAATGCTTTTGGCGGTTAGGTGATATCCAGGCAGCACTGCATAAAATGGGAGACGCTATAAACCATGGATTACCCAACAGTGGGAATTTCGCAAAGGTGATTATCCTAGATATTGTTTAAATATGTACGCGCTGTGTTCATTTATGAAAAGTAAATCAGGCCCACGTTTTGTTCTCTTGAAGTTTCTTTTATGTCATCGTGTTGCATAAACCGAATACTAATGGTTTTTTGTTCAATGTTATTGTTTTCGCTGCATCCCTGGGTCAGCTTATTTGAGTGCATGGCATCGTATAAATCAATTGCATTTTAAACGGGCTTCTTACTTATTCCGGTTAAGGGTTAAATCTTGACCCCAAGGACGCTTTTCTGCTTCTAATCAACTTACAAGGCAAATGGAACAGTTCACGAAACAGTGAACTGATTAAGGAAAGTATATGGAACGGATGAAAGGAACTAAATAAGTGGTCACAAACCTACAAACCAGCTGTGGTGGCACTACCAGAAACTTTTGTTTACTCAGGCAAAACTAAGCTCTAGGCGACGTTATTCTTGACAGTCTACTACGTTTTGAGTTTGTCTGGAAATCTGACAAAAGTTTTCATCATGTAATTTTTTAATCGTTTGCCTTTCCAAAGAGAAAACTAATAACTTCAATTTGCATGCTTGCTTTCTCTTTTTCCATTTCCCTCTTTCTTTATTTTAGGAGCAGTCATTCAAGTGGTCACACTATGGTCAAATACTTCTGCAGAATAACGAATTCCTAGGGGCTGAACAGTGTGCACATTTTGCTCTTTACCTCCAAGCCTTAGCCAGTGTTAGAGCTCAGGCGCATGCGTGTAGAGCTTTTGCACGATATGGACTGGGGAGAAGGATTGACGCCGCCAGGAATGACATCAATGAAGTTAAGAGACTGGATAGAGATTATGCAAAAGTAAGAAAAAATAGCTCTCGATTTTTGAAATACGCAGGCAAGAAATTAGCATTCTCGTAGCTGGAATATTCTTTAATAATGTTTTCATTCACGTTCTGTGAACCAATCTTGGTGAAAAAAAGAAAGGATCTTCCAGTTATGGATAATAATTTTCTTAGCAAACAAAGAGTCTTTCATTTTTATTTAGCAGCCATGGAAATCACCCTTATAAATGTTGCTCTCATATATTGTTTTCTTATTAGACCGTTGCGCGTCAAACGAAAGAGACCGCTATTGCAAACTACAGGAATAAAAACTACGAACAGTCATTGAAGGAATTCAGCCTCGCCCTCCTGTTTCATCCCGACGACGGTTCCAAAGCGAAGTTCAAACAATCTGTCGATAGCCATCAAGCGACTGTCTACTTTATAATAAAGCAATACAAGAAGGCAGTTGAACTTGGAGAAGAAAGCTACAAATCCAATCCATTGTACAAGTCGAAGGTAAGCAGAATTAAGTTGTAAACGAGCCGTGGCGTTTTTTTTGTCGTAACCAGTGTAATTTGAAACAAAAGATTGCCTGAATAACCTTCCAAAAGAAGTTGATAGTTGATTCCGTGAGTTGACTGTTCGATAATGTATGGGTCGTTACAGAATTCTCCTCAAATCAAAAAGTGATTTTGTTTCAAGTACACATGTGGCATACTTTGCAATTGCAAAAAAGTCTCTTTAAACATCTACAGGTCTCAAAAGAGCCCTTACCCGCAGACCAAATTACTAGTCTCCTTTTTTTCAAAACATTAATAATGGTAATTGAACTGAGTGAAGTGCAATTTGGTCTGAAATCATACGCGTGATTTTAAAATCGAACAAGCGCGCAGCGCGAGTTTGATTTGAAATCACAAGTTTGATGTCAGACCAAAATTGCACGACACAAAGTTCAATTACCACTTTATTACACCTATTTTGAAATCACAGAGTATCATTATCAATATTAATATTCTATTTTTGTTACTTCATTTCCATTTTGATGGGCTGAAGAAAGGATGCGATTTAGACCAAAAAATGGTGCAATTTGGGAATAAATCGCACTGTTGAGAGCCAATCAGATTGCAGGGATCACCAGTGATTTCAAAATGAGTGTAATTAAGTCTCTAATACGGTGAAATCTCAGTTCACTTTAGTCAGTTAACATAAACATTCATTACCCTCAGTAACGTCAGTTCAGTTCAGTTATATACAGTTATATACAGGTATCCCTATGGTGATGATGGTGATGATGATGATGATGGGCGACGATAAAAGCGATGAATTAAGAGAGATAAAAGAATGTTAATGTTCTTTATCGCACCCATTTTGAAATCACTGGTGATCCCTGCAATCTGATTGGCCCTCAACAGTGCGATTTATTCCCAAATTACACCATTTTTTTTGCTCTAAATCGCATCCTTTCTTTAGTCCATTAAAATGGAAATCAAGTAACAAAAATAGAATATTAATATTGACAATGATACTCTGTGATTTCAAAATAAGTGTAATAAAGTGGTAATTAAACTTTGTGTCGTGCAATTTTGGTCTGAAATCATGCTTATGATTTTGAAATCACGCGTATGATTTCAGACCAAATTGCACTCCACTCAGTTCATTTACCATTATAAATCAATGACATTTCAGTGTAAAGTTTTTATTATGACAAAAGGATATTTTCACTATGGCATCATTTGACTACAACTACCAGAATCCTTCAGTTTTTTGTTTTCTCATGATGATTAGAGCTATTGTTCTTTGCTCTCCACTGGGATTACAAAATTTAAATTTGAAAAGGAAAACGAAATGAATTCTGGTAGTTGTAGTCAAATGACGACATCATGAAAATGGCCTATTGGTTGTCATTCATATGCAAAGCAAACTAATTTTCATATTGAAAAGCTTTGCACTTAGCCTCGCTTTCATAGTGAGGTTCAAAGCAACTCAGAAATGGCTTATCGACTCACTCTAATAACGTAGAAGTACGCTAAAATCCAATGAATCAACAGTTAACTCAACCCATGCAGGACACCAGGCAGAAATGGATATTACATTAGTAAGGGGAAAGCTCTTAAACCTTCATAACAGCGTCAAACTCTGACGTAAAGATTTTGACTTAGAAAGTTGCTTCCTTATGTGGTTTGAATTTTTCGTCTAAATCTGACACAGGGGGAAGCAGGCAGATGGAAAGAACGAGGAAATAGCGTTTTGAAAGAAGCACGGAGAGCAGAGTCAGTGGGCCTAGCGATCGCATGTTACTCCCTCGCATTGAACTTTATGCCGCCACACGAGAAGGACCTTAAAGCAACAATTCTTTCTAATCGATCTTTGATGTATAAAAAACAGGAAAAAGCTGAAGACGCCCTGAACGACGCACAACAGTGTGTACTTATTAAACCCAGTTGGTCAAAGGTAAGCTTGCTAGCCGTTGTCTACGGAACACAAGGGAGTTTTGTAGCTCTCTGTGGTTGTTGTGTCTTCTACGATACTTAGATGTTTCAATTCAACTCTCCGTTTACACTAACACTGTAAGTGTGTAGGTACAGGTGTGAACGCAACAAGTCAGAAAAGCGGCAAGCACTAAGGTGCTTTAGTTCAAGGAGCCTAATTATAAGGCCCGTATTTTTGGTAGGAAAATTAAAAAGAGCCTACAGGTCAAGTGTTCTGTCGGTGTCTTGAACGAAACACCGAGGGCTAACCTAACCACGGAATCCGTGTTGAAGCTGTTACGGTTGTAGAATCTTGTTGTATGTATCTTGTTGTGTGTCATAGATAATTAATAGGATTCAATTGAAGTGATAAAATTGTAACTGAAATTAAAGTCTAAGTAGATTCCACTCACTACAGTTACTTTTGCTGAGAATGGCCTCGTGCATTTCTTGATAGGAATCCTTATTTATTGCGTTTTATTCATTTTTTTAGGCGCAGTATCGTCTGGGGTCTTGTTTCTTCGCACTTAAAAAACACAGCGAGGCGATGAAGGCGTTTTCAAAATCACTTCAGTTGTTGCTTGATGATTCACCAAGTTCAGAAAACGATAAAGTGGATACCCTGATTCAGCTTCTGTCCGTGGCAATGAAACTTCCAGGTACTACTCAGTAACAAGAATATTGCTTTCAATTTTGGGTGCTTTGCGAAGGAAGCGCAAAACCACGCCACGTAAATTAGTCGTTGGGGTTGAGATGGCAAAGGACTCTAGACAACGATGTGATTCGCGTTTTTAAGAAACTTTAAATTTGGGTTTTCTAGAACCCTTTTTGCGTGAAAATTCCCCCGGCGTTTATTGTTTTCTTCCAGTCTGGCCTTTTTTAAAATCAACATTAAAATGACAGCTGCAAAAAAGAATTAGTTATGGGATGTTTGATCGCGGTCGAATAAAGTTTAAAGTGTGAATTAAGTGTACACCAAATAACTTCAACTGCATCCTTTGATAGGTTGATGTATGAAGTTATTGACATATTGAATCCCTGCTTGTCTGACGGACTGAGAAACTTACAAGCGAAATGATTTTTGCTGACTTGCTAATTTATTGACTGACTGACTGCGTAACTACCTGACCGACTTCCTGTTTGCCTGCCTGCTTAGCTGTTACCTGACTGACCTGCTAACTAACTGATTAACTGAATCATTGACTGACTGGCTGGCTGACTGATTATTGAGTGATTGACTGGTTGACTGACTGGCTGAAGGGTTGAAGAGTGAGTGAGTGAGTGACTGATTCACTTACTAACTGATTAATGACTGAATGACTAATTAACTGATGACTGACTGACTGACTGACCGACAGATCGACTGATCAACTGACTGACTGACTGACTGATCTTGAGTGATCGACTGATTGACTGATTATTGAGTGATTGACTGACTGGCTGAATGATTGACTGATTGACTGACTGACTTACTGAATTGACTGACTTGACTGACTAGCTGACTGACTAACTAACTATTTTGACTGCCTGATTGACTGACTAACCGACTGGTGACTGACTGGCTGAATTATTGACTGACTTTTGACTGACTGACTGGCTGACTGACTGCCTGACTGACCGACTAACTTATGACTGACTGATTGACTGATTAACTGACTGACTGACTGATAACCGACAGAGTGACTGATGACTGACTGGCTGACTGATTTACTGACTAACTGAATGACTGACTGATGACTGACTTACTTATAATTGACTGACTGACTTATTGACTATTGACTGGCTGACTGACTGACAGATGACTGACTGACTGATGACTGACTGACTGACTGACTGACTGACAGATTGATTGATTAAATGACTGACTGACTGATTATTGAGTGATTGACCGACTGGCTGAATGATTGATTGATTGAGTGATTGATTGAACTGAACTGACTGACCAACTGACTGATTTTAGTGCCTGACTTTCGAGTGCCTGACTGACTGACTAACCAACTGATTTGACTGCCTGACTGACTGGCTGATGGCTGACTTCTTAACTAATTAGCTGACTGAGTGACTGCTGACTGACGACTGACTGACTGATGACATTCTGACGGACTGAGCTGACTTACTGACTGACTGCTGATTAATAACTGACTGATTTACTGACTAACTACTGACTAACTGACCGACTGACTGACAGACTGACCGATGACTGAATGGCGGACTTACTGACTGAGTTACTGACTGACTGATAACTGACTGACTGACTGACTGACTGACTTGCCGGCAGAATGATTTACTTACTGCCTGTTATAAGTGTTGCTGCATGTTTGGTTTTGATTTTAATTTGATTGATGCTAGATGTCTAACGTCTTCTATGTCCCTTGTATTTCATTAGATGGAACATCTGGTATCGCATTCAGCCTTCCTCCAAATTTAACCCAAAAGGTGATTAATAAGACTGTGACTGAAAAAGACTGGCCTCGACTTCATCTTCTTTTCATGGGTGGCGGGGGAGAGAGACGCTTTCAGAAAGGATCAGGGGGTCTGGGATCAGGATGCGACGCGAGTAGTGTCCCGTTAGATGAAATCATTCGCTGTGATTTCCCAGATCTGAGGACGTTCATAAACACCTTACTGGATCACAAAGCGATTGTTAATCCTCAAAGATCTTTCAAAGTGGAAGGACAAGAAGCGTTGCGCACAGGAGAAAACAGAAAGGCAATCGATCTGTTGGAACTCTCTTTGGAGCATGAAAAACTGAGCACAGTCGATGAGAAACGCAAAACGCTTCAGCTTGTGTGTGAGTTATATTTCAAAGAGAAATCCTTCAATGAATGCCTGGTAACAGGTCAGAAGTTAAAAGCCACGCACTGGGGAGTTGAGAAAGATGTAAGTTACAATTGGTCAAGCCCTTGGGCACGTATAATTAAGGTACATAATTAGCGTAGTACACACAATTAAGGTACATCACTAAATTCTAAAAAGCTCCTCTAGAAGAATTTGTATCGGGATTACATATGAAAATGGCAGAATATATATAAAATAAGCACAAAGACGGAATTAGTTTACTTAAATCTCCGCGCTGTAGTGAAAACAGTTGACCCGACTTCCGTATACTGTTATGTTAACCGGATTCCAGGTCGCTTTTATGCGTAATTTTCATTTTCAGTCTTGCTTTCGTTCGCGTACAAAAATGACATGTTTACATGAAGTGTTGTATTCCTATAGATCAAACAGGCTACAAAGTGGAAGAACTGGGGCAACGATCTACACAAGGAAAACAGATACGATTTAATGGCTGAGTACTATAGTCTCGCCATGGAGCTTACCCCGCCATCAAACTCTGAGTTGATGACAGCTCTTCTCAGTAACCGCTGTTTGGCGTTCATTAACTTGGAAATGTTCAACGAAGCTGTAGCAGATGCAGAAAAGTGCATCAAAATTAAACCGCAGTGGTTCCGGGTAAGTCGTCATTTTAGCTTGTCTGCAAACAATCTTATAGATCGTGTGTATACTATGAGAGGTGATTACCGCCGAAAATACCCCTGGGACAGATTCACGAGGCCTTCCTAATTTAAGATGAATCCTGAGTATTGCTGGACTAAAAATAGCATATTTTTTGGAAACGGTCCTTCAGATTCAGTCATCTTTACTTAGGAGAGCTTCGGTGAACTGATCAGTTATTTTATAGTTAGAATGTTTGCCTAAGCAGTTTTTTAATACTTTCACTGCTGTCAAGTTGTCGGCGAGAAACACGATTGACATAACGCCAATGTTTTCTAATTTATTTAACCTTGTAACATCGCACATAACCTAGTGCAAAACCGTCCCTGCCCAATCTTAATTCTTGAAGCTCTTCATAATAATATGTGTTAATGCCCGCGACAATTTCCATGCAGTTACCGATACCGATTTTCTCTGCATGAGATTTGCTGCCCATACTAATACGTTTAAAGCTATCAATTTGGGTCACACTACTGCGTCACAGAGTAAAACTGGAAGGTACAAAGAAATTATTGCTATTTATTCCTCTTTTTGTTAACTTGTTTGCTTTTTCACCTCCTTACTTTCCCAAGGGGCATTCACGTCACGGAACCTGCATGATTCACTTAAAACGATACGAAGAAGCTATTAAATCGTTTTGTAAGGCCCACACCTGCGCTTCGAGTGACAAGGAAAGGAATGCAACCGCCAGTGAAGTGATTGCAGCCGCAATGGACATAGAAGGTTGGTAAATGTTTCCGACCTGTTCCAAATAAGATACCGCTGACTCAAACTTTGAATGCGGCAAATCAGAAATGCCGCCATTTATTGAGCTGAGTATCGGAGTTAGGTTATGATATGGAAATTCCGCTGAACTTCATAGGTGATTAACAGCAGTATTTTGCCCCTGGGAGCCCACACAAATGTGTCCACGTTTGTGGTTTTTGAAAAATAAGAGAATGTATGGGAATACCAAAGGTTCATATAACGGTAAAATGTTGCGTGGAATATCTCACAACAATCGTCAACTTGCCTCAGTCGCTGTGCTTTTTCGTCCGTATCACTCAAAACGCATCCTCCGAGACCCAGGGGCAGCTACCCTGGGTCTCCAAGGATGCTCAGAACGGCGAATATATATGACAAGTTGGATTGGCTTTCGACTGCACAGAACGGCAGGCCACTATTTCTCAGATATGCTATTATAGCTGCACATCCCATGGCAGCTAAGCCAATCATAACTCTAGAATTGCATTGTCCAATGATCCCTTTGTAACTATCACCTTCTACTGAATTTGTTTATAGGTGGAGAGTCCCAGATAACCTGCAAATTCTCGCCTCAAGTACTTCAATTTTTGGTGCAAGAAGCGTGCGAGAAGAACGAATGGAAGAAACTAAAATTTCTGTACCTTGGTACAGCAGGAAATAGGACATTTAGAGGAGTAGCTTTCCAATGTGACGCGTCATGCGTGCCTCTGGACATCCTCATTGGGTCAGACATTAAAGATCTGCACAAGCTGGTTACAATTCTCCTTGACCGTGGTGCGTCGCCGGGTGGATTAGGAAGATGTAGAAGACCTCCTCTGTTGGTTGCCATGGAGATGATGAAGTTTCCTTTAGCCTTGACTTTGTTAAGGAACAACGCTGATCCATCTTGCATCGTTGGTCAAGGGATATTTATAAATCGAGAGGTACGACAGTAAAATTCTGAATTAATGATGATCCGATTTTTCAGTGATCTCTTGCATTCTTATGGAAACGGCTAGGAAAGCAATTTCACCTAAAGTTGGAGCACTGCGATTTGTTGTTGCTTTTCATCATTGTAACTTCGCGACAAACGTCAATACTTTCCTTATAAAAGTTGACATAAATACGGCAAACGTTTATTGTGGTGATGATTTGTTGTTTTCAAATAGTTTTGAAAAAGTGAAGAGAGATAGGCTATAGGTACTTGTCTTGAGTTAAGGGTAATCTTTCGGTCTTCACAGGGTCAGCCGAGGCAGTGGTTTCAGCTTGGTCGTAAAGCACTTGACAACAACGACAACAAGAAAGCAGTGATGCTCCTAAACATGTGCATCTACCTCTCCGATTCCAGCACAGACCCATCAATTTTAACACAGGCATACCACGCACTGGCAGAAGCACACTTCAAGCTTGACGAACACGAAAGAGCTATTGACGCTGGAAAGGAATGTTTTAAACGGCGGCCAATGAAATCAGAGGTACTTGATAAAGTATTAGGACCACTGTTTTTGTTGACAGAGAAATGGTTATATATCATGACTAGTATTACTTGTTATTACAATTAATTCTAACAAGACTCTTCTTAAACTTTTCCCAAAGGAAGAAGCCAAGGGTTGGCAAGTTCGTGCATCCAAAGCCTTCGAGTTGGGTAACTACCGCACCTGTATCGAGTATGTCAATCTGGCTTTGAAATACACTCCATCTGAATCCAAGCTCACCTTTTCACATCTGTTATGCCAACGTTCACAGGCTGAACAGAAGTTAGGTGAATACACAAATGGCTTAGAAGATGCAAAAAGAGCTTCGATGATGGCTCCAGAAATGCTTGAGGTAATCACTTATATAGGAAAACAGTAGTATACTGCGTATCTTTGTGTGACTAGTTATGAGGCGTTCAGAAGACTAGCCTAACCCTGACACGCGTGTCTCTAGACTGCCTTAAACAGTAATATTTATAACTGGGAGCTAGCTAAGAGGTTTCATACAGGGTACAGGTCCTTCAGGAAGAACTCTGAATTAAAGGATGCCACCTCTCCCATCCGACACTTCTAAATTTAGACGTTCGCCCGTATTTCAAGTATCTTATACGTGATATTCCACCTATTTAATTGTAATTCCTGTAATCCAGTTTTCAAGACATTTTGGCCACACTCGTGCTTCCTTGGTCACTGCTGAACATGGCTTTGACAGTTGTTGCCTCTAATCATCTGCAAATTGTTTACAGTTCACGTAAGCCTGTTGTCTGGGGTTTAAATTCACTTAAAGATTATTTTATTGTACAAACCTTTTTCGTTCAGCGCCAACTTTCCCCAGAAGAAGAAATTAGTAGACCTGTGCTTATCTCTGCCTTACTAACAATCCTTCCCAGGGGCATCTGAATCAAGTTCGTTGTTTCCGAGCTCTTGAAAGAAAACGGGAGGCGATGCAAGCGATAAATGAATGCCTGAAAAGAACAACCGATGAAGACCTCATGGGAGATCTTTTGGGAAATGCACTTGACGTTGCTGTTACAGTTGAAGGTAGGGCGATAAAAAACAGTTAACTCCCTTTTCGTAGGACGTACTGTTATATTTGACCAAGCTGGAACCAAAAGAACCTCCAACAAGGGAAATTTCATTGTTGGTACAAACTTGGATATCCATTTTACACGTTCACTCTATTACAGCTTTCTTTTACTATCTAACCTCCTGTAATTCGTCTCAAAGGCCGAAACAATAGACTAAGACGACAGGACTGTCGCATCCTACCCCCTATGTTATTTTATATTTACCCAATACTTTAAGAAGGCATTTGCGCTTGGTGTCGTGAGACCTGACCGCTAGCAGGAAGTTCAAGTTTACGTCATTACTTATGGACTTTGGACTACTTTACTGCTGGGACGATCGTACGATTTTGTTAAAAAGCATGACAGTACAGTACAACACAGTGTACACATGGGGCAGTGCAGCAGTGTCGTACAGAGCGGTACAGTGAAGTGCACTACAGTACAATTCAGTTCAATGAATTTCAGTACAACAAGGCAGTGCAGTGCAGTACAATGCAATGTAGTGCGGGGCAGTACAATGTAGTGCCGTACAGTACAACTCAGTGCAGTATAGTGCAGTACAATAAGGCATTGCAATCAGTGCGGTTCCTTGCAGCACAATGCACTACAGATAGATTCTGTTTCTGTGTGCTGGACCCTCATGAAAGCTACCCATTTAATTGGACATCTCTTACATTTTACATTTCACGCGCAAAAGCAACAAATCAGTTTGTCATCAATGCATTCTTGTCTTCCGTTAGTGAAGTCCACGCTTTTCTTCTTTAATGTTAGGAGAATTTTAATATGCTTATCATAATAATCATAAAATAGCTTTTCATAGGTATGGTATATCACTGGGGCTACGTGGGTATTTTTTGGTGTTGTATTGAGGTAGCAAGCCACGTAACATGTACGACAAAAAACATAAAGTCGTAACTCCCAGGCCTACCTCAAACTTAAAGTCTTCTGCACTAGTGCAAAAACAGCTCGTATTGTATCATACAAACATCTTTTTCTATTACTTTCTAATGCCTTATCATCCTCTGAGAGTTTTATTGTTTTAGCTTCAAAACTTCGAAATACTATTTCATCTGTTTGGTTTTATTCTCAGAGGGAACATCAGCCCTCACAGCTCCTCTCCCGAGTCAGCTGGTCAACAGACTGACCAAGGACTCCATAAAGGTGAAGAACTGGAACAAGCTAAGAATCTTGTATCTCGGAGGAGGTGGATCCACACCAGAGCCACTTGGAGGAGGAGGACTGGCAACAAACATTGACGCATCCAGCGTCCCTCTTGGAGAAGTCATTCGTCATTTTGGCCCTAAACAGTATCTGTTAATATCAGCCCTCCTTGAGAATGGAGCCTCGGCAAACATGATCGCAGGATCTGATGTTATACCCCTGGATGAAGCCATGATACAAGAAGACTATCCAGTTATGGAGAAACTAGTTCGGGGCGGCGCAAATTGCTGTGTAGCGGGCAGTGACGGTGAACCATTAATTCACAAGGCCTTAAGGATTGGACTTCAAAGTGGTAATTAGTTAAGATACTTTTGCACAGACCTAAAATAATTTGAGCTAATTAAACGACCTATGGGAACCCCACTCAAACTTTTTAGAAACGTAATTAGCCATTATGCTCTATTGTTTTTCAGGAAATTTCAAATTTCTTGTCGTGATGTTGAAATCGAAAATCCCTGAGATTGAGAGTGTTCAAGACAGCAATGGAGATACTCTTTACCATCTGGTGTGTGCTGGAAAGAAGTCCACAAAACATAAGTGTGACGCGATTGAAATACTTCAAAATGCCAATGTAAATCCACATCTTTCCAACAAGAAGGGAAAGTTACCCACCGACGTCCTTTACAAAAGTGATCCTCGTTGGAAGATGATAAAACATGCAATGGAATATTACAAGTCCGACGCGCCTGTTGATATGCCTTCTGAGACAAATCCAAACATTGCGCCCGACAAAGAAGAAGAGGAAGATTTTCCAGTAACAGCTTCAAAGGATGATGATGTCACTCCGGGTGAGACCTCAACGCCCAAGAATGATGTCAGCGTTAGCAAGGTTGATGAAAAGCAGCAACAGAGAGTAGAGACGCGAAAAACTATTGCCGAACTCATAGAAGGTTTGTCACCACTTTCGACGTTTGCTCTGACAAGCGTTATTGACGAACAGGAAAACAATGACGGTCTAGACGAGTTTAGCGTAGCTCCCAACACCATGGAGCTTGACAGCGATCCATTGACAGAGGATCTTGTGAGATCCGTGAAAGACCGAAGTATTGGAACGGATGTTACCGACGATAGTGTCACTGAGCAAGATCTCGATGATGACGAAATGGAGACCGATATCGACTCTCAATCCCCTTTTGAAGACCTGCCTTGGGAAGTCGACTGTACGGATCGAGTTTGGAAGGTAATGAGGAGCAAAAAAGTTGATAACAACCTGAGGAAACGTATTATTCACAAAATACGAATGTTAGCGAACGGAAGATGGAGCACTGAGAAACTTTGCAAAAGGCTAGAAGGTACCGCAAAGAAGAAGGGTATTCAGCTTTATGAGTCAAAGTTAACAAAAGCTCATCGAATAATTTGGGAGAAGACTATTGCGTTTTCTGGTAGATTGAGTGACAAACCAGAGCATCGTCTGAACGAGGAAAATTCCGTGGGTCGAATCTACTCAGACATTATTCGAGTTTGGGACATTGTATTAGACCATGACAAGCTTGACCGCTCCATCGAACACATTGTCAAGTCACACGACCGAGGGAAAGGTTGCCTCATAAAAAAGAACCTAAAAGGTATTACCGGTGAGTGTCACAACGACGGCTTGTGCTTGCCAAACAAGTATGCAGAAATAGCAGATCTGAACGACGCATTTAAACCTCTAGCCAAGAAAGAAGTGCCGAATAAACCACCTATTAGTGAAGATTTACACCTCTACCCACCTGCGAGTGCAAATGATCTAGAGTATCACATCCTTAAATTTTACTCATTCAGTACACCTCTTGTGAGGACAGTTTTAGAAAGTGACACTTCTACCAAGGTTGACTTTCCCTTCAAGATCACAGAGCTTGAACATGCCATTGTTAATCTCCAACCGGATCCACCAAGTCCCATCATTCTTTTAGGTCGCAGTGGTACGGGTAAGACAACCTGTTGCCTGTACCGCTTATGGGATAGGTTCCAACATTACTGGGAACGTGCAGTCACTGCTGGTCCTCACATTCCGAAATATGTGCATTCTGAGGAAGTGCCTAACCTCGATGATGAAGAAGAACCACAAAGATTAAAAGAACAGGGAACATGCAACCAAAACAGGTCATCAACGTCAACTTCACTGAGTTCCGAATGTCAACAATTCGGAGCCTGTGCTGACTCTGGTTCGGCTTTAACCGCAAAAGATGGCGAACAAGTTGAAATGTACAGTGAAAGTTCACACCTTAATCTTTCTAAAGAAGAAATTTCATTTGAAGACAGTGAACCTGAGGATATGAAAGGCCCTCAGATGTATGAACACCTGCATCAAATATTCATCACAAAGAATACCGTTCTCTGCAGTGAAGTTGAGAAGAACTTCAAAGAACTTTGCCGCGCTTGTCCAGCAACGGAGCATCGATTACAGTTTGAGGACCAATCTCTGCCCACAAAGATTAAAGACGTTCACGAAGAGGAATGGCCACTATTCATGAACTCAAGAGATTGGCTCTTGATGCTTGATGCCTCTCTACCAGGCGAAGCATTTTTTAAGCGCGCTTTAGATGGCAGCTTACTCCGAAAAATCGAGGGATGGGGTGAAGAAGATAATCATTTACAGTTCATTCTAGCTACAGAATCAGATGAAGAAAGTAATGACGAGGAAGAGGAAGAATTGACTGGAACTCCAAAGGAGACTGAAGTGCTAAAAGAGAAAAAGAAAGAACAAAGAGATGAAAGAGACTCAAGAAGAGAAATAACATACCACGTTTTCCAAAGTGAGATTTGGCCCAAAATGAAGAAGTCCTTAAAGGAAAAAATTGACTTCCATCCCACTTTAGTTTGGACGGAAATAAGGTCCTTCATAAAAGGTTCTGCTGAAGCCTTAGTAAGTGAAAAAGGAGTGCTTTCGTTGGAAGACTACGAGACCCTGGGTAAGAAAAAGGCACCCAACTTCTTGGCTGATAGAAGGGTGCTTTACAAGCTGTTCCTTGTGTACCAACGGGTGCGTTCCTCAAATAGGATGTTTGATGAGGCAGACTTGGTGTTCAGTATTCATCGTCGCCTGCAAAGCATCGTTGCCCCTGACTGGTCCATTCACCAGTTCTATGTGGACGAAACCCAAGATTTCACACAGGCTGAGTTGTCTTTATTAATTCGCTGCTGTCGTTTTCCAAACCACTCGTTCTTTACCGGTGACACGGCACAGAGCATTATGAGAGGTATTGCATTTCGCTTTGATGACTTAAAGACCTTGTTTCATCACGCAAAAGAAGCAACCCATAACAAGGAAGAACGTCGCGAGTTTATCAGGGTACCAAAGAAGCTGTACCAATTAACCCACAACTATCGGTCACACGCTGGGATTCTTCATCTAGCTTCAAGTGTCGTTGACTTGCTGTTGAATTATTTTCCCGAATCTTTTGACAGACTGCAAAAGGACAAAGGACTTTTCGAGGGTCCCAAGCCAGTGCTTTTGGAATCCTGCAGTCCAACAGACCTAGCAATGATTCTTCAGGGAAATCAGCGACAGTCATCAAGAATTGAATTTGGAGCCCACCAAGTAGTTCTCGTTGTGTCTAACGAGGCCAGGGAATCAATGCCGCCTGAGTTGAAGCAAGGACTTGTCATGACCATATATGAAGCGAAGGGCTTGGAATTTGACGACGTCTTGATTTACAACTTCTTCAAGGATTCTCAGGTAGGAAATTCTTTCGCGTAAAAGCTGGATTTCGGGACCAACTTTTTGTTTAATAAAAGAGAGACGTTGCCACCCTTTTTTCTCAGTTATGTTGTGCTTGAATAACCTTCAAAGAGCCAATATAAAGAAATGCCCGTCTTTGAAAGATATAAAAAAGACAATGTATTTCGAGTTAGAGGATAACTCGAGGAACTTTATTTGAGGTTGTAGGTTAAAAATGGAACAACATTTCAAGTACAAGTTTTTTTTGCCACAATAAAGAGAATTACAAGACAGTGTAAAAATAATAAAATACAAGTGGCTAGGAAGCCCATGAGAAACGACATGGCGTTTGAGGTGGCCGAATACAGTTTTTTAGTGTACAGATGTTAGAAGACGTTATTTGGAAACTCACAAAACACTGACACAGTTGCACTATTTTCATGTAATTTTCACAGAGAGATCTCCTGCAAATATTGATTTTGCATTTTAATGTTTTGTGAAGATATCCTCTGTTAGATTTAGGTTTCTCTTTGTAGGCAAGTTACCCTTTTAGGGAACTATTTTCCTGCGAAATTTCAGGGAATTCTAATGAGCGGTTCCTTAGAAAACAGTTAATTTCCACGAAAAGAAGCAGTCGCAATTTTTTGGTCAAAGGGGCATGCTTGGTTTTATTTTAGTTTTCTGGCAAAGATGAAAAGCATGCGAAAGGTCTTGGTGAATGTTTTTTTTTTTGCTCGGAAAGAAAAGAAAAAGAGTCCAGAAACGAGAGACTCAGTTATTTAGGATCAAAACTTAACTTTATTATCCATTTCATGTGAAATTGAGGGATCACTTTATCGACCGCCGTATTTGCGTACCACAACCCTAGCGCGCGCTTAATAGCATCTCTTACAGAATCTGTAAAGCGCACGCAAACTGTGTTCAGCCACCTTAAATAATGGGTAATAATGACAGAATCAATGGCAGAGTAGAAATAGAACAAAGCTAAGACATTAATTTAAATTACGTATATTTTTAAAGCATAATTAGGCTGAAAAGAAGTGAAAATCGAAAAAGTGAAAAAACAAACAAAAAAACAAACGAAAATTATAGTTTCATCCAAATTTGGTGTTTTAAAATATAAAATGTCTCTTTATTGATCGTATTGTGTTTGTTTATGCCAGGCTGGAAAAGAATGGAGAGTTGTGACGAATTTTGTGGATACCCAAAGCTTGAAGAGTGTCTCAAGTTCAAGTGGGCTGGCGGAGCTAACCGAGGACAACGTCACTGTCCATCATTCTCGTCCCCTTGAATTTGACCCTGAGAGGCATAAAGTTCTCAACTCTGAGTTCAAATACTTGTACACTGCAATCACCCGAGCAAGAGTGAACGTCTGGTTCTTTGACGAAGACAAGGAAGCCCGAACACCAGTGTTCGAATATTTTCGTAGACTGCGCCTGGTTAAAGTCGTGGAGTTAACGGATGAAGAGCGAAGGACAGGAGAACTAACGAGCATGTTTGCTGCCAAGTCAACACCAGAAGAGTGGCGAAAAGGAGGCCTGCGCTTCTACAACAAGCAATTGTGGGTTCCAGCTATACAGTGTTTCACATTTGCTGGTGACAAATTCATGCTCCAGAAAAGTCAAGCACAGCTGCAGGCCGCGGAGGCCATCAAGCTTCGTTACACAAATCGGCAGCAGATGCAAGATGAATTCCTCAAAGCAGGGGAGAGTTTCTTGAAATGTTTCATGTACGAGGAAGCTGAAATTTGCCTCAACAACTCCCAAGAATGGACACTGTTGGCAAAGCTTTACGAGAAAACTGGGAAGGTAAGTGTTGGAACAAGTTGGAACGTGTGATCAGTAAACCTACCCAAACGATAATTTTCAGGTGTTGATGTACATTTGGTAAACTTTGAGGGGCCAAGTAGGTTATTAGCTTGTTCAAAAAGCATGTTAACTCTTCTTTTCAACTCTCTTTCTAGTTGGAAGATGCTGCTAAACTCTTCAAGAAGAAAGGATTACACAAGGAAGCAAGCGCATGCTACGAATCACAGAACAACTACCGTGATGCCATCGAGACCTTGTGCCTGGCAGGCCACTTTAATGAAGCTTTAAGCGCCCTTGAGCGCTTTAATATTCTTTGTTCAAGTAGCGATTCAGAGAGCCGACAAGGAATCATTCCACCAAAATCTACTCGCACTGTAGAGAGGCTGTGTCACCAACTAGCGGACGAGCAATTCAAACTAGGGAATAAAGAAAGAATGGAAGAATTTCTTACTCGTCTCCCATCCGCTGCTGATCGCATTACGTTCTTGAAGACACGTGGATACATCATGGAGGCAGCTAGAGCCATGAAAGAAGAAGGAAGAAGGGATGACGCTGCGCGGCTTCTAAGGGACACAGGCAGATTCCAGGAAGCGGTAACGTTTTACAGTGATCCCAAGTTTGCTGGTGACTGTTTAATATCGCAGGCCCGTACAACCACCAAGGTTTCTGAAGAGATTCTGCGAATTCTTCAAAGCGCTCTGGTGAAGTACCAATATTGTAATGATATCAATGGCCAGGCAGAAGCACTTCTCATGCTCGGGAAACAATTGAAGGAAGTTCAAAACATACTAGAGGCTGGCAAATTGTTCGACAAATGTAAAAACTGCTGTGGAGAAGTCGAGAGTGCTGCAGAGCTGTTGAAGGTTACGGCTCACTCACCTCCGGAGAAGTTCGGTCAATGGAAGGCTATACGGGCGTTGGAGAGGCTTTTTCGTCTTCTTAGGCTCTTGTACAAGCCTACTGCTCAGCTATCTAGCGTGGAGCACGATGAAATAGAAAAGTGTGAAAAGCACTTTGGACTTTTCACGACTGGCGTTGCGCATACCAAGGTGTACTATTGTAAGCATGGAAGCAGATTTTCTAGGGTAGATCCTGAATTCGTCAGAAAGAATGCTTCGAACACTGAAGCAAAGATTAATGCAACTGAAGCCCACCGGAAGATTGGACATTTCCTGATGAACGTCTCTGTTTCCTTCATAGCATCAATTCGTGAAATGTTGGAAAACACTTTTATGACAAATTCCTTATGCAAAAAGCTAACAGAGGGAACTCCCTGCGACGATTCAAGTTGTAAAAACCAGCACAAAGATTCCGAAAGGCTGTTTCACAATCGTTTTGATTCTTTGTTCAATTACGTATATTTAGAGTCCGTTGTCGAACAAGGTATTTTAGACCTGACTGAAAACAAAAGTGGAAAAGACGTGTCTTTGTTAATGGACAAGAACTTCAAGGAATTCCAAGCAAGCCAGCGTTTTTACAACTTCCTTTTCCCCTCTTCTGGTTGCAGAAGACATCATCTCACGTGGCCATACGTTCAAGACATTAGAAGAAGAAAAGCGGTAAGCAAGCGAATTTTCCAATTTGCTTATTTTTTATGGAACCAAACGCCCACAGAACAACGCTGCTCAGACACAGACAATTTCTTGAAAGTGTCATCTTCTCTACAACTGATTGATTCAGCCTCAGAAATGGGGAAATGGATCTATAAAGAGGAAAAGGATTTTCAGAAGAGGGTAAAAAAGGCTAAAATGCCGACGAATGACCAGCTGGTGAAAAATGGAATGGTTAGTGGCTCAGGTCAGAACAACAGTGGTCGTTTCGAAAGCTATCTTCAGTGGTGGGAGGACGGAAAGAAAAGGTTGTACGTGCATGGTGACGTGAAAAATGCGGCCCACCTGATCATAAGGCGTTTCTTGAGCCTTACAGCGAAACGAAGTCGAATGATTTGTCCATCAATTGCCAACACTGTGATGGTCTTGGAGCACCAGATGACCGCTTGTCTTGCACTGTACGCCCGCCTGTGTTTGGAGCACCAATATCCGATTTGTTTACCAGGGAGCTACCTAACCATGGTAAAGTTTTGGGACAGTTTCAGGCCAGGTGTTAATAAGGGTAGTTTTACGTTGTACCAAGCAGTTGAATATAATGCCAACCAACAGATAAATAAAGCGAAACTGCTAAGGGATGTCTGTTCAATTTTGAACTACATGGTGAAGTTGACATGTGGTGCCTTGGCTTCCTCGTTTGACGTGGTGGGAGACGCCCTAGCCTTGAACAATTCTCAAGTCGAAGAAGCCGAAAGAAGCCTGGTACTCTTTCTTACGATGCTGTGCAATTGTGGAAAAGGAATTTCTACGTCTGGAGAAGAAGTTTTGTTAAGGAAAATGTTAACGCTCAATCCAAACCCTCGTTTACCAAGCCACATCAAGAACGTGTTGGAGGGAATCCAAGAGGCCAGAGGCTGCTCTGACGTCGTTGCAATATTGAAAAAGTTTCTGGAAGGTCGAGGCGAAGAGCTACTGGACCTTTGCTGGCATAACAACAAACTTTGGTTCAATGGGCCATCTAATCCTAATACTTATCGCCTGCAATTCTACAACGATGTATCCATTCTAATGAAGAAACTGAACCAAGGTGAGCAACAGGTGCAAGGAGAAGTCCCGTATGACAATGAAGCGCCCGGTCCAGACGACGTTAACTTTGAAAAAGCACGTCCTGATGCCTTGGGAGAAAGCATGGAAGTGGAGCACACGATCGAAGAGCTGAAAGAGAGAAATGAAGCTCGATTCAACATGAATGCCACGACCATCCAAACGTGGTATAGAAAAATGAAAGAAGCCAAAATGCAAGCTAGAAAGTTTAGCAAGCTAACGTCTGTCGAGGAGCAGACGAAGGTGTCAAGAGATGTATCAGTGGAGCATTTTTCCAGATTTAAGGTCGACTTGACGGCTTGTGGGATCTGTGGCACAAAATTTAAAACATCAGCTGACGAACATCTCGAAGGTGGGCCACTTTTAGTTGACTTATATTAATTTAATTAATATGTTCCCGCCATATGTATGTTGCAGGTACAAGTACACTTATAGTAAAATACTAGTAAAGGCCATACTTAAACAAGAAAGTGCTAGGAGAAAGGAACAGAACTTAGTTCGCTTCATTTGACTCTCAACCGGCCTAAGATAATAAGCAGAAATAATGCATGTACAAACAAATTTTTATTGTTTGTTTTTCACCCTTCGTTCACAAACATAGAATGCGAAGACATTTAAAAACGAAACTTGTCCACTGATACGTTGTAGTAACCTTCCAACAAAATCTTCACTGAGTCATTGTCCGTACAGTTCTATCATGCAATAATGACTTTTAGGGCGTCAAATTCAAAAGTTGTCGATGAAGCGTATGGGCAAACAAAAGACACTCGGAACCGAAGAATTGGGTCTTCTAAGAACACAAGGCTGTGAACAGTGATCATACTTTCATTTTTAATTCCTCCTTTGCCGTAAGGGTTTTGGTAATTGTCGATTAAGGCCAATCATTTGGGTACTTCACTGGTGGTTCATGCATTATGTCGTTGATTTATTCTTCCTCTGCCTGTATTTTTCAGACAACCTTGAAGAAAGTAACCTGGAAATGCAAGGGGCGACGCCAGGCGAAGAGCACCAGACTGCAGAAACTCACAAAAAGTTACAAGCCCATTTCCAAAAGGAGCAAGAATTCCGGCAGTATAAAAATCTCTATGTGGCCCAGATCTACCCCTTTTTGATGAAAGAAGACGAGCTCTGCAAAACTGTAGAAGACTGTTCCTCATCTGGCGAGAGGAGACGAATGGATGATGTTGCCCTCGATTTGGAACGCCTGGAAAGATGTCGTTCTATTGTAAATAGTGAGGTGCAGCGCATAGAGTCTTCTCTGAACTGGAGCAATACCTGTTCACTTTTGATGGCAATAGAAGAACTTAAAGAACAAATGCAGAGAACTGGCACAGTTTTGGAACAAGGTATTCTTAAAATATGAACACAAAATGTGAATCTTGCTTCCTTACAAAACAGCTTTAGTTTATAAAACAACGAGCGCCTCTAATGCATGGGGGACTCCACTGCGTTGTACTTGAAGCCAAGTTCCAGTGCTATAAAATAACAAGAGTTGCATCAGTAATGACTTCTCGTTTGGCCGCTGCAAGAATGGAACATGGACCCCGCTGTTAGTCTTGGCTCGTGTAGCAGTTCGCTATATAGAGTATTATTGACACCAATAACAACTTGAAAACAACCCTCAAAGGCTTGATGGTTTATAGTCTTGGCCATCTTTTCTTTTCACATCAACAATGCATTCACTAATGTAGCGGTTAAGATCTTCTGGTTGAATTTCTTCAATTTTTCTTTATTCGTTTTTCTCCAGCAGAAATGCTGTAAGTAGCTTCACATCCCGCTGCGTTTTTGCTCGAGTGTTTTTGTTTTCTTGGTCGGTAATATATTCTTCGATGAGTTTATCCAAAGGTTTGAACCTACTGCCAGAACATTCAGCCATTAGTAGTTGTTTATCAGAATGTCCCGGCGAGCGAGAAATTTCAGTAGAGCCGTAAAAAAGCTGGCGCCATCGACAAAGCTACCACGTTCATTGAAAATGTTGATGCGTTTTGACAGCCGCTTTCTGATTGGACGAAACGGGTTTCCCTCGTGTGAGAAAGTCGTTTCGCTGTTATCATTGGCTGCGAGAATTTCCGCACCGGGTTTTCAACAGAATGAAATCAGTATGTATGAAATAAAACGTCTTTCGACGTGCAGTGTAAGAAGCTGAAAGACCGTTTAAACGATCGGACTGGAGCAATTTTCTTTTATTGGCAATAAATTAAAACTGCTAACCACAAAAAGCTTAAGGAAGGTGTTAACCTTGCACGCATCCCGATTTAGGGTAAAGACAAACGATTTGACCGCTTTCGATCGGCTCTCGTCCGTGATGTCCGGTAGAGTTCGGCCGCTTTCAGTTTCTCAGTCATTTACAAGTTGTTGTAAGACGTTTACATCCAAACCCGTCTTTTATAAATAAACTCATATTCATCACCCAAGCTGCAGTTCAGCCGTAAAAAAATCAGTTGTGCTTGCGATTACGACTTACGCCTGGTAACATGGCAGGTCTAAAGATGCCTCGTCAAAAGATTGATATTGACAATAGCTGCGTGTGACCTTATTTACCCTTTGAGGAAAGATCTAAGAAGTTAGGATCGATTTTCTTTTCTGATGCATGATGTGGATGTCTTTCCTCTTTCCCTGCTGCACTAGCTTCTGTGTCAAAAACATCTCACGTCGCAAAAACTGGCGACGCCGCAAGTGCTCTCCGTCCATTCGAACCCGATAAGTTCCATAAAATTCCGGTTAAGGAATCGAATGGAACGGAACTGAATTTTCCAGAATAAACTGAATTTCATAGTTTTGAGTATGCCTCGCGAGGTTGTCCTAATTAACGTTCCGGACAATCGGAAGATTGTCAAGAAGAACCGGAAAATCGATCTATTCGTCCGTTCATACTCGGGTCCAGTTTCTCTGACGCAAGTTCGATCATTTTGCTGTTTTAGTTTACGCAGAACTGTGAATGGAACAGGTTAGTTTTCAAGTCGGTTGCAGTTAACCGGAAAATACCATTCCATTCGGCACGTAAATTTTTCGAAACTTCTAACCAAAATGTTTGACCGAATAGAAAGAGCTCCGGGTAAATCCGAGCTCCGCAGTTTTAAAAGCTTTAATTTACATCTTTTACTCGCATCCGGATTCCTTTTGTTATTGTTAAAACATGTCATTCAAAAGTAAACGACAGCCCTTCTTGTTTATTTGTACATAATTCGCGATACTTTCAGTTAACCCTTTCTATGAAGAGTGTCTTTCCTAAATCTAGGGTTTAGTGTATTTCGAACAAAAGGTCTTTGTCCAGAATCATCGCCTTAAGATTCGTGACCTCTACACTCGTGTTAATTTCCTTTATGTATGGAACGTTTTTCTATTCTCCTGACTAAGAAAGTACAATTGTATTTAATTCGCTGACTAAGAAACTACAATTCTATTCAATTTGGGTTTTTTTCAAATAAGCCAGTTAACACTGGCATTATTGAATTTCTTTGCGATAACGTTGTGCAATCAGTTCATGCTCCCTTAATTTTTAAGGCCCAGTATGTAGCGTAGCTTCTGATATTATGTGCAAAGTGGTCGTTCTGAAAGCTTTCTTTTTAATTTTCCCCTAGCAAAAAAAGACTCGTTAGCAGATGAAAACGAAGAGCAAGGGGAAACAGAAGAGAATGAAGAAAAAGAAGATGGAGAGGAACAATTAATGGAAATAACCAAAAAGAAAAAGGAAAAAAGCTCGTAAACCTAAGAAACGTGGAATACGCAGTGAACCATTTGATTGAGCAGACGTAGATCGTAGAATGCGTTTTATGACCGAGGCTGAGTGCTTCCCGTACAAAATCAGCGGGTGTCATCAGCCGAGACTACAATTGAAAAGAGCACCTACAAATGTGTTTTTTGATGCAACGTTTTTCGCCGCTCTTCACAGCAATTTATTTTCTCGCGCAAGGCTTGCGACTTCAAAGCCCACTTGTAAGCCAGCGGCGACTTCAGCACGGTATTGCTGTACGTTTTCTGAGAAATCCTGCAAATTTTCATAAAGTTTCAAATACGTTCGAAACCCCTGCGATGTCGTAGCGACAAGTCGTACCTAGACCGCCGGAAATTTACATATGCGATTTAAAACTGAAACTTGGCAATATCGCAGACGTTGCATTAGAAAAGTACGACAAAAATCAGCCTCGTTTCCAGGGTTCTTTATCTTCCTTCTGAGAACGAGGTTGGTCTTCGTTTTGTTGGCGTGAATGACATTCCCCTCAAACTTAGGGAAGTTCCCCACAGGTAACCCAAGCTCTATAGCTAGGTGCGTTTGTATCACGATGACTTAGTTAAACCTCTCTCTTTTCCATAGAGGTTCAATGGGGTATTATGTCTATATCCGCTGAACCGGAAGTGAGTGCAGGTGCAAAAGCTCAAAGAGTCACAAGGCAGCGAACCTTCCAAGGAATTTTACATTTTGCAGTCACTTTTCTCAGAGGATTTTCCAACGCAGAAAGCCCTTGGGCCTCTGCGGGGGAGAATGGAGTTACACAATATGGCGTAAATTATAAGGGTTTGTATGGGAATTTACAAACGTGTTTAGGAGTCGAAAATAAGGAATACGAATGAAACAAAAATGCGTTACGTTGTCTCCTTGATACCATGTCAGTGTTTTTGTGGCGTAGTTTGGCCGTTTCAGCGCGATTCCAGTGGGTTTTAGGTTCGCTGTTTTCCTCGAGCTTGGGCTACCTGTGGGTTCCTATGTATCGCTACCTCAGCCTATGCGTAGCCTTTATCCGTTTTCCCTTAGGCGTAGGTCAATGCTACCTGTTAAGTTGTTAACTGTCTTATCCTTGTGCATTTCCTACCGCCTAATACCTAACAGTTACCAGAACTGAATTTAAACAGGTTTAAGCATCAACAGCAGTACCGAACCAGGAATTTAAAAATGCGAAACTGTTAATTTTGCTAAAAAATCTTGTTAACTGCTAATCTGGGATCTTAAAGGGAAAGTGTCGTGAGGATTTTGAGCGTTTTTGGTGAAAGTGGTGCAAGAACACCTCGATCCACTCAGTTGAAAATACAATTCTAGAACACTTAGAGAAAGAAATCAACTGAATTGTTAAAAGAAGCAACTCATGATCTATTCTATCCCATTCTGGAAACGAGAATGCGAGAACTTAAAAAAGTTAGCCTAACTTTTTCAAGTTAGAATCCATTCCGACCCAGTCCATCTGTGTCCAGAGACATTCATCCACAGTTTTATAGTTTTCACTATTACATATCTGATAAATCACGTACACCCCTCCCTTCTCCCGAAACTGTTGAACTCACAGGTTTTCTTTCACTCCTGCTTACTGAAAATTAACATGGCAACATTGAAAAAGAGACGGGAAGGGAAATGTGGCCGTTTCCGTGAACATTTGCGACTTCGCGTGTAGAACTAGATTCAAAGCTGATGCCAGTCTTGGTGAACTTTAACCTGCTTTTGGAGATTATTTTTGGCGCTATGGTAAAGACAGCCTAGTCCGTTCCTATCTGTCGTACTACATGGAAACCCAACGTTATGCGCCCCCCCCCACCCCAAGCCTTCCACCCTCCACCCGAAACAAATATGTTATGTAAAATAGGGTCGCCGAAGTCACATAATGAAGAGGCTGTCAACTTCTGTAGCAAGTACTTTAGATAAAACGAGAGGTGCATGAGATGCTATACCATTGATGCCAAGTTATAGTGTAAAATAAAGAAGATAACGTAGGCCCATGGAAAAAATTTTAGATTGCTTTTATTAGACTGCACTGGGACCGTGCAGGGGCAGGGGCTGTAGCCTCCCCCCCCCCCCCACTTTTGTGCGGTACAAAATAAAAATAAACTTAAGTAGCAAAAAGAAATTCAGAAGAAATCTCATTAGTTCGTGGCGGACAAAAGCTACAATTATCATTAGCAAAGTCGACGTGCATTTGACAAGCAGTCAATTTAGAGTAACATAACCAGTGATAATTATTAAATAACTTTTTAGTTCTAGCCTCACGCTAGGTTTATGTCCTTTAACTGGCTGTTTTCGGCGTGTGGACCTCTCAGGAAAACGGGCAATTTTGTCTTTGGACCGTTTCGATCCGGACTCATGACTGGGTTTAGTTTATAGGGCGATTCTTTAATAAATCACCGCCGGGTTGATTGTATAATTCAGTTGCTAAAGCCACGATAATTTCAGTTATTGTCAAACTTGATCTTTTAACAATAAAAGCCAAATTATTTTTTATCTTGTCATTCGTTCTATCATCTCAGTTAGTTCAACACTATCCAGAAAGTACCTCTATCAATAGAAGGTTTCAAGGATCAGTAAGCAGTTGTATCACAAGTTTTGTGGAGCACTGTTTTCTTTTGGCAACATTTTGTCACCATAAATACTTCAAACGGAGAATTGTGTATAGCTGTGGTCATCCTGGGACATTTAATCCTGCGGTAATAACAAACAGAGGCTATATTGTGTACGATAACATGAATAAGGACGCTGGGGCTTCGCATACTGCTGCTGGTGGAAAAAAGAGCTCTTCGCCTAAAATTTCCAAAAGAGGACAGCCGTCTTTTTCAGGTTAGTGAAGTCTGTTTCCCTTAAGTTGTAACTGTAAAATTTCGCCGTGCAGGAATATTTGGAGATAAATACCTTTCACCTTGTCAAAAAAAAAATTCAGTTTCCCAATAACTTTCCATTTATATTTTTTTAAAGAGCCTCCACTCAAAAGATCGTGCCAGTCAATTACCTCCACCAGTGAAGTGCAAGCTACAATGTCCAGGGAGGAACCATCTCCTCCAATTAAACAAAAGATTGAATATTCGTCAGCCAGTCAAACTTAAGGCTTTGGAGTAACGGAGCCGCTGCAAAATACAAATTTCAGGTTTCCAAATAAGCTTTGTGGCAAACAGAATCGTGCATTTCAATCAAAGTGGTTTTTAGAATTTCGTTGGCTTCACTATAATGAATAAAACAATTCTGTGATCTGTTTCATTTGTGTGCAACAAATTGCAAAATTAAATCTGCGCGCTGCCAGAATTAGGGGATTAGCCTTTATTTCTTAAGGGTTTTCAATCTGGAAAAGGGCTTTTACTTTAAGGAGCATTAACTATCTGACTGCCACATGCCTGGCCACAGAACTGGTGTGGCGAAGAGAATCCAGGACCGAAGGCTTATCCTACTCACTGTCCAGGACACTACAAAAAACTGTAAGTTGCTATCAGACACTATGGACACTGCAAAAAAAAAGTCGTTACCTTCATAAAGTTTTCGCCAAAGCGGGTAAATCTACTGGGAGAGATAAAAGAAAACCTTGAAGAACCCGAATCTGCAGCCAAGGGCACAATAAGTCTTTGTCCTACTAGATGGACAGTGCAGACAGATGGAAAACCAAGCAGAAAGAGAAATCTAGTGCTCATAAAGGCGTTTAAATTGCAATAACAACTAAGAATATCCAGCCCAATAGGGGAAAAAAGGTTGGGAGCGATGAGGGGAGGCTGCAAAAAGAAAACAAACAAACAAACAAACAAAAAAAAAATAACAACAACAAATCCAAACGCACCTGCAAAAACCGCGTTCTTTTTTTTTTTCCAGACCCCGCGGCTGTGTAGTTTTCTTGCATTCGCCGTTTATTTCTCCGTTCTGGCTGAATTTTGCTGGCTTCTGCTTCACGGACTGAGAATCCATGGAAAAATCAAGAAAATCTTTGCTTCAAACCTCAATATTGAGATTGTTTATGTCGTCATTGGATGGGGTAAGACTCGATCAATTGATACTATGCAAAAATGACTTACATTTAAATACTATCCTTTTGTTTGTATTCAAATTATCTCTACCAACCTCGTTCTTGAGTTCAAATATCAAAAGGATATTTTACCTTGAATGAGGCTCTTGAGGCTAATTTGAACGCAGACAAAAAAAATTTTAAAAAGTCAGCCAATTTTGCATAAGGTCTATTCCTCACATTTCCGTTCATCTGGCATTCACTCCTTCCTTCCCTGTTCAAAATCAGAGCCGCAGTATATTACAGCCTCATATTCACTCCTTGGTACCCATTCTTCATGCAGGTATTATTTTGCAAATCAAAAAAAGCGAAAAGACATTTAAGAGTCAGAGCAAACCCAAAACTTATGGTTTATTTTTTTCTTACATACTACTTTACTAGGTCTTCAGTTTTCGAAAAATCGCTAAAAACCGATTATGTTTTTTTTTCTCCCTTTGAGAAAATCATAAGGCATTTCATATCTTCCTGTTGGTGTTCCAGGAGCGTTATTTTCGGGCTAGCCTATTCATGACGTTCTGAGTTTTTGGAAGCTGCGCGCAGGGCAAAATCGTTTCGAGCAATAAGGGGATAAAACTATGTCTTCTACGCTAATTATAAACTAGTTCAGTAGTATGCTTACACGAAATATTTTCTTTGATTTCAGGATTGCCAATGCTTCTCGCTCTTATCGCTATCGGGGTACAGATTGATCCGAAGAGCCCAGATGACGTGTAAGCATCTTCGTTGGCCTTACTAGTTTGCTATTTCTTTTATCTATGAAGTTTATCCCCAATGTTTGTGTTATTAGTAACTATTGGTAGAGTCATAGTGTGAGCTTGTGAGTAGTGATTAAACAAAATACCCTTTCATAGTACACTGCCAAATTCCGCACCGACGCGCTCCACCTAACTGACTCTGTTAGATAAGTGTAGCTGAAAGGAATTTTTTATCTGACCTTTTTTTCATGTCATAAAAGGTACAAACAGTCAATTGTTGATGGGTGTGACGCACCTTTGAACTGCTAACTGCCTCATTTTGATAACTTTTAAAACAGGTGTTGGGAGGCAGCAGCTGGTAGTGCTATTTGGGGATATGCTGGACCTGTCATCATCATCGCCTTGGTAAGAAATCACATCAGTAAACAGTCAGGCTAAAAACCAACTTTATCAAGCTGGAATCCATTCTTCCAAACTCACTACGTCGTATTCCGGGATGGGCGTTGCTAAGTGACATGTCTCGATGACGTCACGTTGACGCTTCCCGATTAAACGCTTAAACTTGGTTTTGACTTTTCACCGTTGATCACCTACCGAAACTTTTTGAACCTTTGTTTCTTTTCTCAGCTTAATGCGGCTGTCTTGATAAAGCTTCTCATTCCAACCCAGGATGTGAAAGACGGCTACGATTATGAAGTAATGAGGTAAGTCTTGAGATAATCCCGTGAGGTGACCTTGTATTATTTGCAACATGCAAGCAACATGCAATGACAACAAAATGACACAGTCAAACCGACTGAACGACAGTCAGGCATCGTCAAAGCTTCTCCATGAAAAGATAAACCTTTCTCGTTTTACTTACCAGCTGCTTTTTACTCCAACTAACGCTGGTCAGTTGTCATAGGCTTGTGTGTGGTGCTATGTTCACTTTCTGGTGAATGTGTGATCGGCTTGTTTCAGTTACATGTCTACAGCCACACTCTCTTGTAAACTCAGCAGCTATTTCTTTAATAGAAATCCTTTTTTGCGATAACCTCACTTAACTAACTTTTTACGCGCAACTACGGCAAAGCGTTCAGTTTTAACTTTCGCTTAAAAGTTCCTCGTGCCTTTCCTACACTATTCATTTGGTTATTCATGCAAAACAAGGCTATCCAAGTTGCCCACGGCCATGTGACGATTTTGCTACGCCATGGAAAATCTTATTTGAAATCAAAATCGCCGGTATCGCAGGCAGCAAATGTTTCTTGAATTCTGTATCTTGTAGGTTTCGCGTGCTCAAGGACTTCGTTTTCCTGTTGTTTTTCGGGTTGACCTGCACGTTCGCTTATCAAGCTGTGGAGGAAGAGAGGTTCTTTGAACAATATTTACTCTCAGCATTTGTCATTATGCAGGTGAGTCACGTGACAATTCACAGACCTCCCAGGCGCAGTCATCATAGA
Source organism: Pavona decussata (assembly GCF_977016875.1). NCBI lineage: Eukaryota > Metazoa > Cnidaria > Anthozoa > Scleractinia > Agariciidae > Pavona > Pavona decussata. The sequence continues at coordinate 1,178,160 of NW_028145589.1, forward strand.
CTGTTTAGTCTTAATTTTTTATTATTCCTGATTAAAAGGTGCCAGTAACCTTAATCCATTATGAATCCCGAGGATACAGTCACGAATTACAACAAATCAATTAAGGCCCCTTAAATAGGGAGAAGGAGCTTCTACAATACAAAATACGGGTACATCTTCTTTCATGTGTCCGGGTTAGAGTCAACAGATCTCACAGTTCAAATGATTTGTTAAGGCTATTACTGAATTAGTTCATGTTCCAGAATACGACCAATAGCACAATGTGAAAAAATAAAGTTGGGTAAGATAGCAAAAATTTTCCGTTTCTACAGTTTTCACTGTTGGGCGTCATTGCACAAGTCCCCTTCGCTTGATTTTGGATTTAAGGCCGATTCTTACTCGATGCTTTCAAGTGGCTGCGATAAGACTAGTTTTGTAGCATGATAAACCGCGTACTAAAATCACTGTTATAAGAAATACTTCTTTCGTTTCTGTACACCTTAATGTAGTTAAGGGGGGAATACAACTAAATTTGAATGAAATTTGAAAAGGTTTTAAGAAGGGATTGAGGAAAGAAAATGATTTTTGGAACACTAACAGACAGTTGATACCCACGCAAGAGCACCACCAGGTTGCTAGTGGACTAACTTGGTATCCGTCGAGTAATTATTAACTACAAATTCCAATTTTAAAACTTCACAAAATCTTCACTATTTCTTATTTCTCTTAATTTTACCAATCTTTCGAAAAAAACTACTCCTCCCAAATATACCCAAAAATCACCCAAAAACTCACAAAATACCACACAACATAGATTCACGATAAAATAATAGGGCTTTTGGATTCCTTGAAACGCAAACGAGATATTTCCATTAAAGCCATGTCAAGTGGCGGAAAAATGGCGTTCAGGTGTAACTCCCCCTTAAGATCTGTCATGGGATTCGTCATCTCTAGTTGGCTTAGAATGATAAATTAGGTTGCTCTATCCATACGGATCTGTGTTAATCTGTTAAAAGCATGCGTGGCCATGTCAGTAACTTATGTCCTCTCTTGTTGTTTTCTTGTGTATTTTTACACCTGTCTGAATGTTGACAATCCCGATCTTAACCATATTTTTCTTTCCATTTTCTTTTTTTTTTCCCAGGCTCTGGCTATGTTTGTTTTTGGAAGAGAGGTAAGCACTTTCAGAATAGAGTGTAAAACAGCAAGACTAACAAGACAAGGGAGATATTGAAAAACAAAATTACACTCAAGCATGAACATGATCTGTAGCTGTCCAATTTATCTTCTTGCGAAGAGGGGGGAGGCTGATAAATTCTTAGCGTCACAAATGTATGAATTTTTGAAATATGTGTGATTTATTAAGATGTACGGAAAGAGGATGAAGAAATATATATGGGTTGTGACGTCATAACTTAAGGACTCTATACCATTGTACCTGAGTATCACATCAGAACTGGATAATTTGCTTCAATTTCAGGGTCGAAAAGACTTCATCAAGCGTGAGGAGCAGCCAAAACCGGAACCCGCCAACGAGGAACCAGCGGAAGAGAATGTTTACGAAAGCATCGAACAGGAAACGAATCCTAAGGAGTCGGACTTAGGAGATGGACCCGTGAGGAGACCCCGGAAGAGAGCATCTGTAAGTAATTGAAGCACATTATTTTTTGCTATTATTTTGTCTGCGGCGTGTCAAAACAATTCCGGACCTTGGGAAGGAAATTGCAGGACAATAGGCCAGGCGTCAGATTTACGAAGCCGACCTAACTTTTAAGTTAGTATCTTAAAAGATGTATCCTAACTATTGTTTCTTGACAAAAGTCTCATGTTGGACTAACAATAGCCTATTGTTAAGAAACAGTAATTATATCTTATCCGCCTAGGAGGACTTGGTGAATCTGGTACCTGTTTTGTTTTTATTCTTATCAGTTTGTTAACGGTCGAAATTTAAAAAAAATAGTAAGAAATAGAGTTTTGAATAAGAATCTGGTGCTGAAACACTTCCATTTAATTCTGATTTCCGAAATAAATACAAGTTTGTGCACTAATAACGTTTAACGACTCCCTTTTGCAAAAGTAAATTAGCTGTTTTTTTCATTTCTGTTTTTATGGCCGAGTGTGCCATTAAACAGTCGTTCGTGCACTGAGACACCCTCTTGGATTTACAAACATAGGGACCTGACCCCCACCCTATCGGGCAGATTTTCCGCTCTCCCCAGTCCTCTTCTCGTGATAATCCAAGATGGCAGCAAGGCATTCCGCAAAGAAAATACTGATCACACGCTCGTTCTGAAACTACGCCAGCCCTACAAATTCATTTAAATGTATTTGTTCCTTCTTTCATTAACTTCCTTTAATTCATATTTTACAGAACAAGCCTCCCGAGAAGATTATAGTCACCACGTTGAAAAACCTCAACATCTACAAGGAAGGTGGCCAATACGTCATCGAGGCTTGAACCAATCAGGACCATTTTTTTCTGCAAAGCTTTAAAAAGGAAAATCACACGTCATAACTATCACAAACATAACACAACTGCAGATAATTAGATAGATTCATGGAATAGTCTTCGAGCATGCAGTTTTTTTAAACGTGTTTATTATATAAGGCAGAATAGATGTGACTTTTTTTCGCTTGATAACATGATGATTTCACACGCCATTGTAGTTGTCCGACTAACCCTATTCATATATTGTTGTAGATCAAGAACAGTTTCTTATTTATATAGTTATAAAACAATATAAGTGAGAGTGAGATCGCTTTCGAGGAGCCTTGCGACAAGACCGAAAGATCTGCTCAAAATCCGTCTAAAATTTCGCGTTTATCCGTTGCGGATGGAGGGAAGGAGGTGGCGGGAGTCTAGCTCCCTTACTTTTTTAGACCAATAATTATACCGTGGGCCGTAGGGGCGAAACGCTTAGATATTTCGTCTCTGGGTCTGGATACGAGACTGGGAAATACTTTAAACTTTTGTCTCTGAGATTTTCTTTTTTGTACGAACAAGCCCGGCATTGCTGTATTAAAACCATTCTTCATAATAGCAAATAATGTATCACCTTGCGGTCTTGTTGCAGTAGGCCAGTAAAGCTTTGATCGGGTAACGTTAATTGAGATATGTCTCAATGGACTCTAGCCTGAATACTGTCAGACACAATGTTTGTTGACTATATTGAGAAACAATCTTGTTATTTGCTTACATGCTGAGCCATAATATTGCCTCAATCAAGTATTGAAGTAAGAAAATTAAAATTATAAAAACATCGAAAACAAATGGAGACGATTCTTGTTAGCCAGCGAAATTTAAAGGGATGTGCGACTATGCCCTTTTTTGTCCCAATAAGTAGACGAACGATCCTAAATTATTCAAAATGGCCGCCGCTCGCAGAATGGACTCGAACTATGTACATCAATTAGAGGGACTCAGACTTTTGCTATACACTACTTTTTTCATAATTGATTTGCGGGCGCCCTGTGGAACCATTTATCCAGTCACCCCACCCCACCCCTGAGAGCAGTGAATCGAATTCTAACCACCTTGTAATCATTCTCGTCCCCAGAGCCTTCTGTCCCTCTTAGCCGGCGGGCCTCGTGCCCAGCCTTCAGCGGCTAAGAGGACCAGGCGGCTCTGGGGACGAGAATGCATTGTAATAACATATGTTTTCGGGAACTTAATAACTCAGCTTATTTGGAATGACGACACTACCTTGCAATGAATGATGGGAACAGTCTTGCTGATCTCCTTTTTTGAATCATCGAGCCATTGATAAGAGAAAGAGCTCCAGATGGGATTCTTGATTTATCTATTCTCAGTATCCCGGCCCCTGTAACAATTCCCTCAACTAAATACATTCAATCCATTTTTCCCAAGTATGCCGGTTTCACTTTTGCCAGAAAAGAGGTTTGTTTGCCCTTGTGAATTTTCGAATGTTTAGATTAATATTTCTCCTCAAACTTAAATTGTTTAGAATGCTGAAAATCACCCGAAGAGTCATTTCTAAGATACGGAAAAGCTCTGTCACGGCCGTCCTCCTGATGTCACGCACGATGGAAACTCGGAAATTGAAACTGTTCTATTTTCAAAAGGAAGCACGACATCGAGCTAAGAAATTGTGAACAGACATATTTTTAGGTAATCTTTCCTTAAATTAAGGTAAAAATTTTGTAGGCCTCCCAGTTTTGAATTCTACAATTTGGTGACGTCACGTGAAAACCAAGAATTTGGAGGGACGGGCTGGGCAATTTTTTTTTCTCCAATCAATTTATTTCGTGACTAAAAGCTTTGTAGCTCACGAGATATTTCGTTGTTTTGCTATGCTGTATACGATTTCTCTTCTTCAGCAAAAGCTTTGCAGGAATTTGCCCACCCCTCCCCCAACCCTCCAAAATCAAATGGTCCGCCTCCACCCGCTGAACACGCACAAAAACAAACAATTTTTTTTTCTCAGAAACTGTTGCTTGGTTTCCGAGAAAAACCTGCCGTGACCTGAATTGATTATGATATGCAATAACAGTGGATATTGTGGTCTAACACGAAGTCTATTGGCTGATTACTTCTGATATGTCACGACTGGTTGGGTTGACGAAAATTGCCTTTCTGAATATATTTCCAAATTAAAATAATTGAAACTTGTACCCTTAGAAGCGCAAGATGCCAGTTTGCGCTTGGTTCTATGCTTATTTAAAGCGAAGGAAAACGTAGATACAAGCTTTTGCCTCCAACAGGTAAGGCATAGAGTACAACAGTATAGAATTGGATTTCTTCGGAATCCTGTAAAACACTACGGACTTTGTACAGAGACAACGAAACAGTGGTTGATTTTATTTTCGTTTTAACAGTCAACACAGACGTTTATATTGGCGTAAGCGGTGTATTTGATTTGAAGCCGGCGAGAAAGAGTGGTCGGCGATAAAATTTGGATACACAGTACAGCAGAATTAGATTGCCAGTTCGCTTCGAGGTTAAATTATATGATCGGATTTTGTGCCGGAAGTGCATGTATGCTGGTAAAAAGCATAGTTCTTGAACTAGCCGATAAAAATGGTGGCTGAAATAAATTCAATACGGGGATGACTGATGAGAAAACAAGGTACTGAAAGGATTGTTAACCGGCTTAACTTATCAAAACATTAGTGATACAAAATTATCTTCTAATCGACCTGTAAGCCATGTGTGGATTACTAATGGAGACCATCTTGGATATAAGGAATCTTTCAAATCATTTCCTGAATCAGAAGTGATCGCCGGTGGCTATAGAACATAAAATTACGAAGCTCAAAACTATAATAAAATTCCACAGTTCGTAGAATTGTCATATAACTTCGCTGTGCATACATAAAGGAACCGATCGAAGTCGCTCGTTCAGTTTGCACTGATTCCGTGAATCCTTGAACTAGAAAACGTGACGGAATTATGAAATCTCTTCTTTACGAATCACAATCACTCTAAACAGAGACAGTTTGATAATTCATCCTCTCATCATATTTAGCTGATGTCCAGCTCATGAGTAGCCGATCGAAAGTGGACATTGTACTTCGTTATAGGATGCAAACATGATCGTATATTGAACACGAACGGTGAAGCGACTTCAATTGCAGACATCCTCATTTTTTCTGCAATCAAATGCTTATAATGACAGATAACTACTCACTAAATTAGATAAGCTTTGTTTAGTGTTTATGTAAAATACGCCTTTACAAGACGTAACTTGAAAAAACATTTCCTAAGGCTTAATTCGAATCGCAAACTTAGAAACCGAAACCGTGAATATTCGAGACTCCGAGAAGATTATTATTATCCGGGGGCACCGAACCAGAACATTCAAACAAAATACTTAAAAATTGTCTTTTGTGGCCTTTAAAGACATCATATTTGTGAAAGCTAATACAGATTGATCTGTTAGGATGCTTTAGCTAAAAAATTAGGTTGCAGAAAGTTTTAGGAAACGAATTCTCCGCATTCGTCGAATTTTCTAGCTGTTGTTTGGTTTCCGAAAATGCTAGCTGACCTTTTACGCATTTTTAAAAACGTATTTACCTCTCAGAAAACAAATGGAATTTGTTGCCCGGTTTTACAAGAAAGTTTGAGCCGACATTTTGACGAAGAAAACTATAGATTTTCTTTACAACTAAATCCGAATTTCCCGAGGCGATTAAGGCCGAAATGAAACGTTGCATGGGTACCCTTAATTATCTACCAAAATATCATGCACATGGTGAAATGGTGAATCTAATGCTCGTTTTACAGAGAGACAAAAATATTAATCCATTTCCCTCGTATGCACGATATACCATATGAAAGGTATTGATCTAAGAGTCTTTTGCAAAAGAAATATAAAGATAAAGTGAACAAAGTTGTGGTTTTTAGTGCAAACTATGCTTTAAACGCAATTGTCATATATGTCGGTAAACTAAAGCTTACTTGGAAGTTCTTTCATGGTTTATTACACTGAAACTGTCAACCGACCATATTATTGGCCAGCACAATTGCCTGCCTTCGATGATTAGATCTTTCCAGTGTACAATGAATTCTACTGTGAAGAAATCTGCCAAATACTATTTAACAATTAGATTATGAGCTCGAGATTTCTATCGCGTGATAGTTGATGAGGGCGAAGCCCGAATCAACTATTACGCAAAGAAATTGAGAACGAATAATCTAATTGTTTTAGTATAAATATATTAATTGTTCAAAACTAAACAAGTAAATTGTCTATTTCTTCGTCGCAGACACTTCGAAAACACGACGAAGCGGCCGCCATTTTGTTGAAAACCACTATTCACTATCTATCACAGAATAGATAGTGAGTAGCGTAGCCAATCAGAGAACGGCATTCGTGATAGAACACTAGTCGATATTAGAAGGATGCTACCAGATCTACAGTTGCCACTAGATTGCATTTAAGAGCCCTTACAAAAAGCGTACAGTTTATAGCATGTCTGAATATGGAAAGCAGGGTACAGTTTAACCTCTCCACAACGGCCACCTTGGGGACAGAAGAAAGTGGCCGTTGTGGAGAGGTGGCCGTTATGGGGAGGTAGGGGGTGTAATATGAAACCTTTTTCTTTCGGGAAGTACAACATGTTTATTGTGCCAAGTTCATGCTTAGTGTAACCTATAATGGCATTCAAATCTTAAATAATATATATATTGATAAAATACACAATAAAACGTAAATAATGTTTTGAATAAAAAGGTTAACAAGACGAAACGAGCACGGTTCGCAGCATTCGCTATATTATTGTAGACAATTTATGCTTACTGCAGCATATAAATAGAACACAACCAAAATTCGTATATCATTAAAAAGGATACAGAAACGTAATGTTCCGAAGACAAATGCCGATTACTGCATCAGTTTATAAAAAAAGGTTTTACAAAAAAGTACTGAACTGGCTGTTGTCGAGAGGTTATTTTGGCATTTGGGGACGCACTTTAGTGGCCTTTGCCGTTCTAGAGAGGTGGCCGTTGTAAAGAGGTTTAAACAAGAGCTAATGTATGGACTGTCCGCCGGGACAAAAAAAAGTGGCCGTTGTAGAGAGGTGGCCGTTGTGGAGGGGTGGCCGTTAGTGGAGGTTCGACTGTATTTGATTACAATCCACAATTCCTCAATTTCTTCTCTCTTCAGTTTTCCAAACGTTTTCCCTATTTAAGTTAGATGAGCTGGCGCTAATCTGCATGACAAACCTGTAACTAACTGACTTTCTCAGAAAGTGTTATTGCCGTCCAAGGATGTAGGGCTTCCTTTTTTATGACGGAAAGATGTGTACTTCAATTCCATGAAATACCCTCGGTCCCCCTCTCCGAAGACGAGACCTCCAAAAGCGTCGTGACATTATTCGATTCATTTAATCACAGGCGCTTGTCCAATGGAGAGAGTAAACCCTTTAGAGAGTGCCAGCCAGTTTGGCATGATGGGTAAGAAGGCCATGCAGCTGGGCAACCATCCCGAAGCGCTCCGTTTGCTATCTATGGGTCTCCATCAGCTGCAATCACTCAATTGCCCTCCACACTACGCTGCTCCGTTTCTTATGGATCGAGCAGAATGCTTTTGGCGGTTAGGTAATATCCAGGAAGCACTGCATAATATGGGAGAAGCTATAAAATATGGATTACCAAACGATGGGTTTTTCGCAGAGGTAATTATCCTTGATATTGTTTAAATGTGTAGGCGCTGTGTTCATTTATGATAAGCAAATCAGGCCCATGTTTTGTCCTCTTGAAGTTTCGTATATGTTATCGTGTTGCATATACTGAATGCTTATGGAATTTTTGTTCAATTTTATTGTTTTCGCTGCATCCTCTGGTCAGCTAATTTGAGTGCATGGTACCCTTTAAATCAATTGACTTTTAAAAAGGCTCCTTATTTATTCCGAATAAGGGTTAAAGCTCGACCCCAAGGACGCTTTTTTGACTCTTCTAATCAACTTGCAAGGCAAATGGAACAGTTTACGAAACAACGATTAAAGAAAGTACATGGGGCGGATGAAAAGAACTAAATAAGTGGTCCTCAACCAGCTGTGGCAGCACCACGAGAAACTTCTGTTTACTCAGGCTACAAAAACTAAGCTCCAGGCGACGTTCCTCTACTACGTTTTGAGTTTTGTCTGGGAATCTGACAAAGAACTTCATCATGTAATTTGTTAATCGTTTGACCAAAAAGTGCTCTCCAAAGAGATGACTAATAGCTTCCATTTCCATGCTTGCTTTCTCTTTTTCCATTGCCCTCTTTCTTTGTTTCAGGACGAGTCATTCAAGTGGTCACACTATGGTCAAATGCTTCTGCAGAATAACGAATTCCTATGGGCTGAACAGTGTGCACATTTTGCTCTTTACTTCCAAACTTCACCCAGTGTTAGAGCACAGGCGCATGCGTGTAGAGCTTTTGCACGATATGGACTGGGGAGAAGGACTGAGGCGAGGAATGACATCAATGAAGTTAAGAGACTGGATAGAGATTTAGCAAAAGTAAGAAAAGATAGCTCTCGTTTTTTGAAATACGCAGGCAAGAAATGAGCATTCTTGTTGCTAGAATATTCTTTAATAATTGGTTAATAATTTTTTCATTCATGTTCTGTGAACCAGTCTTGGTGAAAAAAGAAGGGATCTTCCAGTTAAGGATAACAAGCTTCTCAGTAAACTTGGAATCTGCCATCTTTATCTAGCAGCCATGGGAATGACCCCCAAAAATGTTGCTCTCATATTTTGTTTTCTTCTTAGTCCGTTGCTCATCAAACGAAACAGGCTGCTATTGCAAATTACAAGAATGAAAACTACGAACGATCACTGAAGGACTTCAGCCTTGCCCTCCTGTTTCATCCCGAAGACGGTTCCAGGTCGAAGTTCAAACAATCTGTCCAGAGCCGTCAAGCGACTGTCTACTTTGTAATGAAGCAATATAAGAAGGCAGTTGAACTTGGAGAAGAAAGCTACAAATCCAATCCATTGTACAAGTCGAAGGTAAGCAGAATTAAGTTACAAATCAAATCCATTGAACAAGTCGAATGTAAGCAGAATTAAGTAAAAAATCTAATCCATTGTACAAGTCGAAGGTAAGTAGAATTAAGTTACAAATCAAATCCATTGAACAAGTCGAATGTAAGCAGAGTCAAGTTGTCAACGAGCCATGACAGTCTGTTTTCATGTTCTTCGTGGTAACCAGTGTAATTAAAAACCAAAAGATTACCTTGAGTAACTGACCTTCCAAAAGAAGTTGAGCCTTGTATTTGAGTCCGTGAGTTGGCCATTATAGAATTCGCCTCATTGAAGTGGAGAAGTGTTTTTGTTTCAATGGCACATGTGGCACACGTTGCAATTGCACCAAAAAAATCCTAGTAAATGTACAGGTCCGGTTTAAAAGGACCCTAACCCGCAGACCAACTTACTAATCTCCTTATTTTTAAATAACGTTAAGAACATTAACATTCTTTATCGTCAGCACCATCATCATGGGGATGTTTACTATATATGAATAACATTACTAATGGAAATGAATGTTTGCGTTTCTAAAACTGACAAAAGTGAACTGAGATTTGACCGTATTATAGAGTAAATTAATAGGAATCACCTGGCAAACATTGATCCCTGGTTACATTAGAAAGGGGCGAGCTCTTAAGCTTTCATAACTGCGTCAAACGTACACCTTAAGGTTTTTATCTAGAAAATTGCTTCCTTATGAAAGTTGGTAAGACTCTTTCAACGTAATCTGACACAGGAGGAAGCAGACAGGTGGAAGGAACGAGGAAATAGTGTTTCGAAAGAAGCAAGGAGAGCAGATTCAGTGGACCTGGCGATCGCATGTTACTCCCTCGCATTGAACTTTATGCCTCCGCAAGAGAAGGACCTTAAAGGAACAATTCTTTCTAATCGATCATTGATGTATAAAAAACAGGGAAAAGCTGAATATGCTATGAACGACGCACAACAGAGTGTACTTTTTAAACCCAGTTGGTCAAAGGTAAGTTTACTAACCAAACACAAAGAACACAAGAGAGTTTTGTAGCTTACTGTGATTGTTGGTGTCTTCTAAGATACTTACGTGTCTCAATTCAACTCTCCGTTTACACTAACACTGTACGTTTGCAGGTACAGGTGTGAACACAAGTCAGAAAAGCGGTAGGCACTAACGGTGCTTTAGTTCAAGGAGGCTAAGGCCTGTATTTTTGTCAGGGAAATTAAAAAGAGCCTACAGGTCCAGTGGTTTGTCGATGTCTTGAGAAAAACACCCACGGCTAACCACGGAATCCGTGATGAAACTGTATAGTTATAGAATCTTGTTGTATGTACCTTGTTGTATGTCATAGATAATTTACAGGGTTCAGTTGAAGTGATATAATTAGAACTGAAATTAAAGTCTAAGTAGATTCCACTCACTTCAGTTCTTTTCGTTGAGAATACTTATCCTCGTGCATTTCTAAATAGGAATCCTTATTTATTGCGTTTTATTCATTTTTTTAGGCGCAGTATCGTCTGGGCTCTTGTTTCTTTGCACTCAAAAAACACAGCGAAGCGATGAAGGCGTTTTCAAAATCCCTTCAGTTGTTGCTTGGTGACTCAACAAGTTCAGAAAACGATAGAGTGGATACCCTGATTCAACTTCTGTCCACGGCACTAAAACTTCCAGGTACTACTCAGTAACAAGAATTTCGCTTTCAATTTTGGGTGCTTTGTGAAGGTAGCGAGAACCACGCCACGTAAATTAGTCGTTGGAGTTGAGATGGCAAAGGATTCTAGAAAACGCTGTGATTCGCATTTTTACGAAACTTTAAGTTTGGGTTTTTCTAAAACCCAGTCTGCGTGAAAATCCCCTCGGCGCTTATTGTTTTCTTCTAGGCTGGCCTTTTTTTACAATCAACATTAAAATGGTAGCTACAGAAAGAATTAGTTATGGGATGGCCGATCACGGTTGAATAAAGTTTAAAGTGTGAATTAATTGTACACCAAATAACTTCAACTGCATCTGTCGATAGTTTGGCGTATGACGGTTTATTGACATGTTGATTGCCTGCTTGTCCGACGGACTGAGTAACTTACAAGCGAAATGGTTTTTGCTGACTTGCTGATTTGTTGACTGACTGATTGACTGTTACCTGACTGACTGGCTGACTGACCTGATTGATTGAGTGGCTGAAGGGTTGGTATTGATTGAATGATTGATTGAGTGAGTGAGTGACTGACTGATTCACTGACTAACTGATTAACAACTGACTGACTAACTGATGACTGACTGACTGACTGACTGACTGACTGACTGACAGATTCACTGATTAACTGACTGACTGACTGACTGACTGATCACGACTGATTGACTGACTGATTATTGAGTGATTGACCGACTGGCTGAATGATTGACTGACTGACTGACTGACTTAACCGACAGACTTTACTGACTGACTAACTAACTGATTTTACTGCCTGACTGCCAAACTGACTGACTGACTGACTGACTAATTGACTATTGACTGACTTTTGACTAACTGACTGACTGACTGGCTAAATGACTGACTGACTGACTGATGACTGACTGACTTATGACAGACTGACTGATTAAATGACTGACTGACTGATTAGTGAGTGATTGACCAACTGACTGAACGATTGATTGGCTGGCTGACGGACTGACTGACTGGTAGACCGAACTGACTGACTTACTCATTGACTGAGTAACTGACTGATTGACTGACTAAATGATTGACTGACTTGTGACTGATTAAATGACTGACTGATTATTGAGTGATTGATTGACTGACTGACTAATTGACTGTTGACTGACTTTTGACTGCCTGACTGACTGAATGACTGACTGACTTATGAATGAGTGACTGACTGACAGTTTGACTGATTAAATGACTGACTGACTGACTGAATGATTGACTGACTTATGAATGAGTGACTGACTGACAGTTTGACTGATTAAATGACCGACTGACTGATTAGTGAGTGATTGACCGACTGACTGAACGATTGATTGACTGGTTGACGGACTGACTGACTGACTGAACTGACTGATTAACTGATTGAGTGAGTAACTGACTGATTTGACTGCCTGACTGACTGATTGTTTGAGTGACTGAACTGACTGACTAACTGATTTGACTGCCTGACTGACTGACTGACTGACTGACTGATGACTGAATGACTTTTGACTGACTGACTGACTTACAGATTGACTGATTAAATGACTTACTGACTGATTATTGAGTGATTGACCGACTGACTGACTGAATGATTGATTGATTGACTGGCTGACTGACTGACCGAACTGACTGACTAACTGATTGACTGAATACATAACTGATTTGACTGCCTGACTGATTGACTGACTTATTTACTAACTGACTGACTGGCGGCTGACAGATGACTGACTGAATTACTGACTGACTATTGACTGATTGACTGACTGGCTGACTGGCTGACTGGCTGATGACTGATGACTGACTGATTGACTGACCTATTAACTAACTAACTGACTGAATGACTGACTGACTGCTGACTGACTGACAGACTGACTGACTGACAGCTAACTGACTGACTGACTGACTGACTGACAGACTGACCGATGACTGAATGGCTTACTTGTTGACTGACTGACTGACTGACTGACTGACTGAATGAATGAATGAATGAATGAATGAATGAATGAATGAATGAATGAATGAATGAATGAATGAATGAATGAATGAATGAACGAATGAATGATTGACTGATAACTGACTGACTAACTGATAACTGATTGACTGACTCACTTGCCGACAGAATGATTTCCTTACTGACTGTTATAAGTGTCTCTTCATGGTCAATTCAAGATGTAAAGTAAAGTTTGCTCCACCCAACACGCTGCATGTTTGGTTTTTATTTTAATTTGATCGAAGCTAGATGCCTTACATCTTCTATGTCCCTTGTATTTCATTAGATGGAACATGTGGTATCACATTCAGCCTTCCTCCAAATTTAACTCAAAAGGTAATTAATAAGACTGTGACTGAAAAAGACTGGCCTCGACTTCATCTTCTCTTCATGGGTGGCGGGGGAGAGGGACGCTTTCAGAAAGGATCAGGTGGTCTGGGAACAGGATGCGACGCGAGTAGTGTCCCGTTAGACGAAATCATTCGCTGTGGTTTCCCAGATCTGAAGACGTTCATAAGCATCCTACTGGATCACAAAGCGATTGTTAAACCTCCAAAAGCAAGCAAAGACCCCGTTGATGTTGCCATTGAGTTGGGAAAATTTGAAGTAGCGAATCTTCTGATGGACCGAAGCAACATTTCAGGATCTGGTTTTAAGACCAGTACAACTAAACCTGCCAGGGTAAGGAGACCATGCGGCAAGTTTGTTTAGTTTGGCACTGATAGCAACCAAACCTTGTTGACGCAAGTTGTATTCTCCGACCGGTTTCGTCTCGGACAACAACCTCGTCCTAGGGTCTTCGCCGCCGTCCACCATGTTGAATATCGCGAAGACCCTTAGGACGAGATTGTTCTGATAACTACAAACTTCATCAATGAGCTAGTGAAAGTCATGTTCCATGTAAGGGTGGACAACAAACACCCACAAGAATTACGTGCAGGATCAGTGATTCGAATCGAATCCTGCATGCGTAATACGACCAATGCTTAATTTCGGGGTTCATGAATTTAACAGTTAATGATTGTATTAGTATACAAGACATGATAATTACCTAAGGGTATGCAAATGTTTATGTATTTAAAATTAACTTACCAGGTAAAAAATGTTTGGACGAAAAACGTACATTTAATGAGTTGGTGGTCTATTGTGTGAGCCTTGAACTTTTATCCTAAGATCAACGGAAGTTTTATGAAACGGACCCCTGGGGCCAAATTAATAAAATGTTTACACTTGTAGTTTACGAATTGGGTCTTGCTTTTACTTGCGCACGCGAAAGGGAACTCAGTAAAGAGTTCAAAAACAAGTTCATTACGTTAAAGACTTCCACAAATGTTTATATGTCTTGTTTTCTGTATGAGTGTGTAATAACAACTGAGGACCCACATTGTTTGCCACAAGTCGTTTAAGACGCCTTATTAAATTGGCCCCTGGTATCAAAACAAACCTTCCATCACCAGAAGCTATTTGTGGTTAAACAGGCAGCCTGCTTATTAGCTGGTCTTCATTTTATTTCTACCTCCTCCAGAGATCTTTCAAAGTGGAAGGACAAGAAGCTTTGCGCAAAGGAGAAAACAGAAAGGCAATCGATCTGTTAGAACTCTCTTTGAAGCACGATGAAAGCACAGTCGATGAACAACGCAAAACGCTTCAGCATGTGTGTGAGTTATATTTCAAAGAAAAATCCTTCAATGAATGCCTGGTGACAGGTCAGAAGTTAAAAGCCACATACTGGGGAGTTGAGAAAGATGTAAGTTGCAAATGTTCAAGCCCTTGGGCACATATAATTAACTTAAGGTACATAATTAGCGTAGTACACATAATTAACGTACATCACTAAATTCTAAAAAGCTCCTCTAGAAGAGTTTGTATCGAGTTTACATATAAAACTGGCAAAATGTGTATAAAACAAGCACAAAGACGGAAGGAGTTTACTTAAATCTCCGCACTGTAGTGAAAACAGTCGACCCGACTTCCCGCTTTATGCGTAATTATCATTCGCCGTCTTGCTTTTGTACGCGTAGAAAAATAACATGATTACATGAAGTGTTATCTTCCTATAGATCAAACAAGCTACAAAGTGGAAGAACTGGGGCAACGATCTACACAAGGAGAACAGATACGATTTAATGGCTGAGTACTATAGTCTCGCCATGGAGCTTACACCATCATCAAACTCTGAAATGATGACAGCTCTTCTCAGTAACCGCTGTTTGGCGTTCATTAACTTGGAAAAGTTCAACAAGGCTGTAGCAGATGCAGAAAAGTGCATCAAAATTAAGCCGAAGTGGTTCCGGGTAAGTCGTCATTTTAGTTTGTCTCCAAACAGTTTTATAGATCGTGTGTCTACTATGAGGGGTTGTTACCGCCGAAAATACCCTTGGGACAGATTCACGAAGCCCTCCCAAGTTAAGATGTATCCTGAGAATTGTTGGACTAATAATAGCATACTGTTATTATAACGTTAAGTGAAGTCAACTACAGACGAGATTATGGAGACGAACCGCCGGTTTAATACATGTCAGCCATTACAAGATTAGCGAGCACATGCGAGCACATCCGGGATGTAGGCATAACTTTACATACTACGCAAGTCGAAACTTGATGTGTTACGTGTGATACGCGTGACAATATCGTTACATCTCCCTTCGCTTAAAAGAAATAAAAAGAAACAAAACAAACAACAACAACAACAAAAAACCAAAAGCCAAAGGAAGCTTTAGCAATGGTATTGGAACTAACTTTGAAGTTCAGTGTTCACTGTTGTGTAACAAACAAGCCAAAAAGGAAACTTGGCAATGGTACAGAAACTAGCTATAATGTTCGCTGTTCAATGGCCTCTGTGAAGTCACATTAGACACAGAAGTCTTTCAGATAAGCAGGTTTCCTAAAAATTCTGCCACTTCCACAGTTTGTCTGGATCCACACCAAGGCCCTCTGATGATATCACATGACCCATGTACGTCACTTGCTTTTGTCTGAACTGCATCTTTTCATCATTCAGTTTAATACCCTTCTGCTGGCACCGGTTGAACACCCCCTTCAGGTGATGATTATGATCTTTAAAAGCTTCTTCGTCTGTGTCTCCCGATCTAAACACCAGTATGTCATCAGTAATGGCCTTCTGGCCGGGTAGACCTTCAAGAGCGATATCAATTCTCCTCTTGAACTCCTCCGGAGCAGGAGAAAGTCTAAATGGCATTCGAAGCCACCGGTATCTACCCCATGATGTTCCAAAGGTAGTTACATAACTGCTTGGCTCATCTAGTTCTATGTGCCAGAACCCGTTTTTAGCATCAAGCACAGTAAACACACGTGCCTTGGATAGCAGCGGGAGCACGTCATCTATTGTGGGCAAAGGGTAGTGATTCCTGTGTAAGGCCTCATTCAGTGGTTTGGGATCAATACATCTTAACTTGGGAGGGCTTCGTGAATCAGGGCCCAGGAGTATTCCCAGGGGTATAAGTGCGAGTTTTCTGCAGTCGTTCCCTGAAGTCTGAATGACCTTATGATGTGTTCCTTATCCTCTTGTAAATCACCTTCAACCAAGTCATATAACATAGCGCTCAGAAAAATCGTCCGAAACACAGAGGATGGTTGCTGAAAACGTCCACTTATCTTTTAACGATGCTTTATGCAACCGGACTCAGAAATTTAGTTAAAATGTTTGCCTATGCAGTTTTTAATCGGTTTCGCTGCTGTCACGTTGTCTGCGAGAAACACAATTGATAACGCCAATATTTTCCAATGAATTTAACCCCTGTAACATCGCACATCACTTAGTGCAAAACCATCGTGTGAAGAAGAGTTGGTCACAACAACTTGCCTTATCCCTGTCCAATCTTCTTGAAGCTCTTCATAACAATATACGCTAATACCCGCAAAATTTTTCATGAAGTTACCGGTATTCATTTTTTTCTCTGTATGAGTTTTGCTGGAAAACATTCGTATCACCCTCTTTGTCTCCCAGTATAAATCGAAGTTCACGTGCCCATATTAATAGGTTTGAAGGCATCAATTTGGAAAACACTACTGCGTCCCACAGTAAAACTGAAAGGTACAAAGAAATTATTGCTATTTATTTCTTTTCTGGTTAATTTCTTTGTTTGTTCACTTCCTTACTTTCCTAAGGGGCATTCACGTCACGGAACCTGCATGATTCACTTAAAACGATACGAAGAAGCTCTTAAATCGTTTTGTAACGCCCATACCTGCGCTTCGAGTGACAAGGAAAGGAATGCAACCGCCAGTGAAGTGATTTCAGCCGCAATGGACATAGAAGGTTGGTAAATGTTTCCGACCTGCTCCAAATAAGATACTGACTCAAACTTTGAACGTGGCAAATCGACTGCACAGAACGGCAGGCCGCTATTTCTCAGAAATGCTATTATAGCGGCATATCCTATGGCAGCTAAGCCAATCACAACTCTAGAATTGCATTGTCCAATGGTCCAGTTTTTTTTTAAAGCGTAAATATCTTCATAGCCTTAACCCTTCGTGACTATCAACTTGTACTGAATTTGTTTATAGGTGGAGAGTCCCAGATAACCTGCAAATTCTCGCCTCAAGTACTTTCATTTTTGGTGCAAGAAGCGTGCGAGAAGAACGAATGGAAGAAACTAAAATTTCTGTACCTTGGTACAGTAGGAAATAGGACATCTAGGGGAGTAGCTTTCCAATGTGACGCGTCATGCGTGCCTCTAGACATCCTCATTGGGTCAGACATTAAAGATCTGCACAAGCTGGTTACAATTCTCCTTGAGCGTGGTGCCTCGTCGAATGGATTACGAGGATGTATAAGACGTCCTCTGTTGGTTGCCATGGAGATGATGAAGTTTCCTTTAGCCGTGACTTTGTTAAGGAACAACGCTGATCCATCTTGCATCGTTGGTCAAGGGATATTTATAAATCGAGAGGTACGACAGTAAAATTCTTACTTTATGATGACCCGATTTTTCAGTAATCTCTTACATTCTTATAGAAACGGCTAGGAAAGTGATTTCATCTACGTCGTCCACCTTGCTGTCAGTAAAATTGGAGCACTTGCGATTTGTTGTTGCTTTTCATCATTATAATTTCGCGACAAATGTCAATACTCTCCTTAGAAAAGTTGACATAAATACGGCAACCTTTTTTTTAATTTTTTTTTTATTTTTAACATTTCATTTCTTACAGTGTAATACAAACCTTTACATACAATAAAGTGATACAAAACAAGAACAAACAAAAGGCGTGTAAAAGAAAACAAAGGAAGCACACATACGCGAGATTAAATTTAGTTAAAAAGTCACAAAGCGTATCAGGATTGCACAGAGAAGTCCCCTTGTTCCTATTTCTAGTATAGTTGCGGTTTTTTATTGCAATTTTTCTTTCACACTGAATTTTAGTTTCAAGGAGAACGATGAAAATCTCTAGTTTTGGGGTCTTGGACTTGTATCTAGCTAGGCAGATATAATACCGGGCAATTAGCAGGTAATGATTGAAAGCGTGAAAACAGGTGGATTCTGGTTTGTAACAGAACAAATATTCAGTTGCACTGGGATTTATGTCATCAGAACGCTTAAGACATCCTTCCAGAAAAGTTTGACAACAGGGCAGGGCACTCGTAAAACTTGTGGATGGTAGTGTCAGTCAGGAAGTCACATTGTGGTGAAGTCTTTATGTTCATTTGCCAAAGGCGTTGATTGGTAGGAATAATATTATGTATAAGCATAAACTGGAAGCAAACGTTTATTGTGGTGATGATTTGTTGTTTTCAATTAGTTTTGAAAAAGTGAAGAGAGATAGGCTTTAGGAATTTGTCATGAGTTAAGGGTGATCTGGCATCTTTGGAACTCCACAGGGTCAACCGAAGCAGTGGTTTCAGCTTGGTCGTAAAGCACTTGACAACAATGACAACAAGAAAGCAGTAATGCTCCTAAACATGTGCATCTACCTCTCCGATTCCAGCACAGATCCGTCAATTTTAACACAGGCATACCATGTACTGGCAGAAGCACACTTCAAGCTTGACGAACACGAAAAAGCTATCGACGCTGGAAAGGAATGTTTTAAACGGCGGCCAATGAAATCAGAGGTACTTGATAAAGTATTGGGAACACTGTTTTTGTTGAGAGAGAAATAGTTATATATCATGACTAGCATTACTTGTTATCACAGTTCATTCTAACAAGACTCTTCTTAAACTTTTCCAAAAGGAAGAAGCCAAGGGTTGGCAAGTTCGTGCATCCAAAGTCTTCGAGTTAGGTAACTACCGCACCTGTATCGAGTATGTCAATCTGGCTTTGAAATACACTCCATCTGAATCCAAGCTCACCTTTTCGCATCTGTTATGCCGGCGTTCACAGGCTGAACAGAAGTTAGGTGATTACACAAATGGTTTAGAAGATGCAAAAAGAGCTTCGCTGATGGCTCCAGAAATGCTTGAGGTAATCACAGATATAGGTAAACAGTAGTATACTGTGTATCTTTGTGTGACTAATTATGAAGCGTTCAGAAGACTAGCCTAACCCTGACACGTGTGTCTCTAGACTGCCTTACTTACCTCTGAATTAGGGGATGCCACCCCTGCCATCCGACACTTCTAAATTTTGACGTTCGCCCATATTTCAAGTATCTTATATGTGATATTCCACTTATTTAATTGTCTTTCCTGTAACCCAGTTTTCAAGGCATTTTGGCCACACTGGTGTTACCTTGGCCACTGCTAAACATGGCTTGACAGTTGTTGCCTCTAATCATCTGCAAATTGTTTACAGTTCACGTAAGGCTGTTGTCTGGGGTTTAAATTCAGTTAAAGATTATTTTATTCCACAAACCTTTTTCGTTCAGCGCCAACTTTCCCCAGAAGAAGAAATTAGTAGACCTGTACTTAACCTGTACTTATCTCTGCCTTACTAACAATCCTTCCCAGGGGCATCTGAATCAAGTTCGTTGTTTTCGAGCTCTTGAAAGGAAACGGGAGGCGATGCAAGCGATAAATGAGTGCCTTAAAAGAACAATCGATGAAAACCTCATGGGAGATCTTTTGAGAGATGCACTCGACGTTGCTGTTACAGTTGAAGGTAGGGCGATAAAAAACAGTTAACTCTCCTTTCGTAGGACGTACTGTTATATTTGACCAGGTTGGAACCAAAAGAACCTCCAACACGGGAAATTTGGTACAAACTTGGATATCCATTTTACACGTTACCTATTACAGCTATTTCTTGCTATCTAACCTCTTGCAATTCGTCTAAAAGGCCGAAACAATAGACTTAGACGAAAGGTCTGTCGCATCCTACCCCCTTCCTATTTCATATTTACCCAATACACTTAAAGAGGGCATTTTTGCTTGGTGTCGTGAGACTGACCACTTGTAGGAAGTTCAATTTTACGCCATTACTTATGGACTCTGGACTACCTTACTGCTGGGACGATCGTAAGATTTGGTTAAAAAAATATGGCAATGCAGTACAACACAGTGCACACATGGGGCAGTGCAGTAGTGCCGTATAGGGCAGTACAGTGAATTGCACTACATTACTATTCAGTGCAGTAAAGTTCAGTACAACAAGGCAGTGCAGACTGACTGCAGCGCAGTACAATATAATGTAGTGGAGGGCAGTACAGTACAGTACAATTCAGTGCAGTATAGTACAATACAACAAGGCATTGCAGACAGTGCGGTTCATTGCAGCACAATGCACTACAGATAGATTTTGTTCTTGTGTGCTGGACCCTCATCATATATACCCATTTAATTGGACATCTCTTACATTTTAAACAAATTGTACTTACGCGCAAAATCCACAAATCAGTTTGCCATCAATTCATTCAGATCTTCCGTTAGTTAAGTCCACGTTTTTCTCGAATGTATTATTCGTTAACGTTAGGAGAATTTTAAATATCATAATAATCATGAATAGCTTTTCATGGGTATAGTATATCACAGGGACTTCTCGGGTATTTTTGGTGTTGTATTGAGTTAGCAAGCCACCTAACATGTACCACAAAAAAGTCGTAACTCCCGTGCCTACCTCTAACTTAACTTCTTCTGCACTGGTCCAAAAAAAGCTCGCATTGTATCATACAAACATATTTTTCTACTACTTTCTAATGCCTTATCATCCTCTGAGAGATTTTTTTTCTTTAGCTTCAAAACGTCGAAATGATATTTCAACTGTTTGGTTTTATTCGCAGAGGGAACATCAGCCCTCACAGCCCCTCTCCCGAGTCAGCTGGTCACCAGACTGACCGAGGACGCCATAAAGATGAAGAACTGGAACAAACTGAGAATCTTGTATCTCGGAGGAGGTGGGTCCACACCACAGCCACTTGGAGGAGGAGGACTGGCAACAAACATTGACGCATCCAGCGTCCCTCTTGGAGAAGTCATTCTTCATTTTGGCCCTAAACAGTATCTGCTCATATCATCCCTCCTTGAGAATGGAGCCTCGGCAAACATGATTGCAGGATCTGATGTTATACCCCTGGATGAAGCCATGATACAGGAAGACTATCCAATTATGGAGAAACTAGTTCGGGCCGGCGCAAATTGCTGTGTAGCGGGCAGTGACGGTGAACCATTAATTCACAAGGCCTTAAGGATTGGACTTAAAAGTGGTAATTAGTTGAGAAACTTTTGCACAGACCTAAAATAATTTGAGATAATTAAACAACCCAAACTATTTAGAAACGTAATTAGCCACTATGCTCATCAATGATGATGAACTATAGAAGCAATATAAATATGCGGTCAACTATTATTAAATATCGTATAATGGTATTTGCTTACCATGATAGTATTGACTGTAAATCCCTCATCTTATATATATATTCAAAAACGTCTTAACATTTCGCATTTTTATTAAAATTTTCTATTGTTTTTTAGGAAATTTCAAATTTCTTGTCTTGATGTTGAAATCGAACATCCCTGAGATTGAGAGTGTTCAAGACAGCAATGGAGATACTCTTTACCATCTGGTGTGTGCTGGAAAGAAGTCCACAAATCATAAGTGTGAGGCAATCAAAATACTTCGGAATGCCAATGTAAATCCAAATCTTCGCAACAAGAAGGGAAAGTGTCCCACCGACGTCCTTTACAAAAGTGATTCTCGTTGGAAGATGATAAATAACGCAATGAAATATTACAAGTCCGACAGGCCTGTTGATATGCCTTCTGAAACAAATCTAAACATTGCGTCCAACGAAGAAGAAGAGGGAGATTTTCCAGTAACAGCTTCAAAGGATCATGATGTCACTCCGGATGAGACCTCAACGCCCAAGAAGGATGTCAGCGTTAGCAAGGTTGATGAAAAGCAGCAACAGAGAGCAGAGACGCGAAAAACCATTGCCGAACTCATAGAAGGTTTGTCACCACTTTCGACGTTTGCTCTGACAAGCGTAATCGACGAACAGGAAAACAATGACGGTCTAGACGAGTTTAGCGTAGCTTCCCAAACCATGGAGCTTGAAAGCGAACCATTGACAGAGGATCTTGCGAGACCCGTGAAAGACCAGGATATTGGAACGGATGTCACTGTCGATGGTGTCACTGAGCAAGAGCTCGGTGATGACGAAATGGAGACCGATATCGACTCTCAATCCCCTTTTGAAGACCTGCCTTGGGAAGTCGACTGTACTGATCGAGTTTGGAAAGTAATGAGGAGCAAAAAGGTTGATAACAACCTGAGGAAACGTATTATTCATAAAATACGAATGTTAGCGAACGGAAGATGGAGCAAGAAACTTTGCAAAAGGCTGGAAGGTACCGCAAAGAAGGAGGGTATCCAGCTTTATGAGTCGAAGTTAACAAAAGCTCAGCGAATTATTTGGGAGAAGACTATTGCTTTTTCTGGTAGATTGAGTGACAACCCAGAGCATCGTTTGAACGAGGAAAATTCCGTGGGTCGAATATACTCAGACATTATTCGAGTTTGGGACATTGTATTAGACCATGACAAGCTTGACCGCTCCATCGAACACATTGTCAAGTCACACGATCGAGGGATGGATTGCCTGATAAAAAAGAATCTAAAAGGTATTCCCGTTGAGTGTCGCAACGACAGATTGTGCTTGCCAAACAAGTACGCAGAAATAGCAGATCTGAACGACGCATTTAAACCTCTAGCCAAGGAAGAAGTTCTGAATAAACCACCTATTAGTGAAGATTTATCCCAGATATTCTACCCACCTGCGAGTGCAAATGATCAAGAGTTTCACATTCTTAAGTTTTACTCATTTAGTACACCTCTTGTGAGGACAGTTTTAGAAAGTGATACTTCTACCAAGGTTGACTTTCCCTTCAAGATCACAGAGCTTGAACATGCCATTGTTAATCTTCAACCGGATCCACCAAGTCCCATCATTCTTTTAGGTCGCAGTGGCACGGGCAAGACAACCTGTTGCCTGTACCGCTTATGGGATAGGTTCCAACGTTACTGGGAAAGTGCAGTCACTGCTGGTCCTCACATTCCAAAATATGTGCTTTCTGAGGAAGTGCCTCACGTCGATGATGACGAAGACCCACAAAGATTAAAAGAACAGGGAGGATACAATCATAACAGTTCATCAACGTCAACATTACTGAGTTCCGAATGTCAACAAGTCGGAGCCTGTGCTGACTCTGGTTTAGCTTCAACCGCAAAAGATGGCGAAGAAGTTGAAATGTACAGTGAAAGTTCACACCTTAACCTTTCGAAGGAAGAAATTTCATGCGAAGAGAGTGAACCTGAGGATATGAAAGGCCCTCAGATGTATGAACACCTGCATCAAATATTCATCACAAAGAATACCGTTCTCTGCAGCGAAGTTGAGAAGAACTTCAAAGAACTTTGCCGCGCTTGCCCAGCAGCGGAGCATCGATTACAGTTTGAGGACCAATCTATCCCCACAAAGATTGAAGACATTGACGAAGAGGAATGGCCACTTTTCGTGAACTCAAGAGATTGGCTCTTGATGCTTGATGCTTCTCTACCAGGCGAATCATTCTTTAAGCGCGCTCCAGATGGCAGCTTACTCCGAAAAATCGAGGGATGGGGAGAAGAAGATAATCATTTGCAGTTCATTCCAGCCACAGAATCAGATGAAGAAAGTGACGACGAGGAACAGGAAGAATTGACTGGAACTCCAAAGGAAAAGGAAGTTCCAACAGAAAAAAAGAAAGGGCAAAGAGAAGAAAGAGACCCAAGAAGAGAAATAACATACCACGTTTTCCAAAGTGAGATTTGGCCAAAAATGAAGAAGTCCTTAAAGGAAAAAATTGAGTTCCATCCCACTTTAGTTTGGACAGAAATAAGGTCCTTCATAAAAGGTTCTGCTGAAGCCCTAGTAAGTGAAAAAGGAGTGCTTTCGTTGGACGACTACGAGTCTCTGGGAAGGAAAAAGGCACCCAACTTTTTGGCTGATAGAAGGGTGGTTTACGACCTTTTCCTTGAGTACCAACGCGTGCGTTCCTCAAATAGGATGTTTGATGAGGCAGACTTGGTGTTCAGTATTCATCGTCGCCTGCAACGCATCGTTGCCCCTGACTGGTCCATTCACCAGTTCTATGTGGACGAAACCCAAGATTTCACACAGGCTGAGTTGTCTTTATTAATTCGCTGCTGTCGTTTTCCAAACCACTCGTTCTTTACCGGTGACACGGCACAGAGCATTATGAGAGGCATTGCATTTCGCTTTGATGACCTTAAGACGTTGTTTCATCATGCCAAAGAAGCAACCCATAACAAGGAGGAACGTCACGAGTTCATCAGGGTCCCAAAGAAGCTGTACCAATTAACACACAACTATCGGTCACACGCAGGGATTCTTCATCTAGCCTCAAGTGTCGTTGACTTGCTGTTGTATTATTTTCCCGAATCTTTTGACAGACTGCAAAAGGACGAAGGGCTTTTCGAGGGTCCCAAGCCAGTGCTTTTGGAATCCTGCAGTCCAACAGACCTAGCAATGATTCTTCAGGGAAATCAGCGACAGTCATCAAGAATTGAATTTGGAGCCCACCAAGTAGTTCTCGTGGTATCTAACGAGGCCAGGGAATCAATGCCACCTGAGTTGAAGCAAGGACTTGTCATGACCATATATGAAGCGAAGGGCTTGGAATTTGACGACGTCTTGATCTACAACTTCTTCAAGGATTCCCAGGTAGGATATTCGGTTCCATCAAAGCTGGATTTTAAAGGGTACATACACATACACGTTCGGGACCAATTTTTTGCTTAATAAAAGAGAGACGTTCTCACCATTTTTCTGAGTTATGTTGTGCTTGAATCACCTTCAAAGAGCCAATGTAAAGAAATGCCCCAGTGTCTGAAAAATATAAAAAAATGAGGTTGTACGTAAAAAATGGAACAGCATTTAAAGTTCAAGTTCATTTTTGCCACAATAAAGAGAATTACAAGAGAGTGTAATAATAATAAAATAAAGGTGGCGAGGAAGCCCATGAGAAAAGACAAGGCTTAATTTTAAATAATTGGATCCCTCTATTATATACATTAACAGATTAACGTTAGAATAATGACAGAATCAATGGCAGAGTAGAAATAGAACAAAGCTAAGACTTTAATTTAAATTACCTATATGTTTAGAGCATATAATTAGGCTGAAAAGAAGTTAGTGTCAAAAAAGTGAAAAAACATAAACAAAAACAAAAAACAAAACAAAACAACAAAAACAAAGAAAAAACAAAAAAATTATAGGTTCATTCACATTTAGTGTTTTAAAACAGGAAATGTCAACTGGAGCTTTCTTTATTGATCGTATTGTGTTTGTTTATGTCAGGCTGGAAAAGAATGGAGAGTTGTTACAAATTTTGTGGATACCCAAAGGTTGATGAATGTCTCTAGTTCAACTGGCCTGGCGGAGCTAACCGAGGACAACGTCACTGTCCATCATTCTCGTCCCCTTGAATTTGACCCTGAAAAGCATAAAGTTCTCAACTCTGAATTCAAGTTCTTGTACACTGCAATCACACGAGCGAGAGTGAACGTCTGGTTCTTTGACGAAGACAATGAGGCCCGAACACCAGTGTTCGAATATTTTCGTAGATTGGGCCTGGTTAAAGTCGTGGCGTTAACGGATGAAGAGCGAAGGACAGGAGAACTAACGAGCATGTTTGCTGCCAAGTCAACACCAGAAGAGTGGCGAAAAGGAGGCCTGCGCTTCTACAACAAACAATTGTGGGTTCCAGCAATACAGTGTTTCACATTTGCTGGTGACAAATTAATGCTCCAGAAAAGTCAAGCACAGCAGCAGGCCTCGGAGGCCATCAGGCTTCGTTACACAAATCGGCAGAAGATGCGAGATGAATTCCTCAAAGCGGGGGAGAGTTTCTTGAAATGTTTCATGTATGAGGAAGCTGAAATTTGCCTCAACAACTCCCAAGAATGGACACTGTTGGCAAAGCTTTACGAGAAAACTGGGAAGGTAAGTATTGGAACATATGGTCTATGTAAACCTACCCAAACGAGACTTTTTAGGTGCCGATGTAAATTTGGTAAACTACGAGGGGCCTAGTAGATGTGTTAGCTTGTTCAAATAGCATATTAACTCTTCTTTTCTATACTTTCCTTCTAGTTTCAAGATGCTGCTAAACTCTTTAAGAAGAAAGGATTACACAAGGAAGCAAGCAGATGCTACGAATCACAGAACAACTACCGTGATGCCATTGAGACCTTGTGCCGAGCAGGCCACTTTGATGAAGCTTTAAGCGCCCTTGAGCGCTTTAATATTCTTTGTTCAAGTAGTGATTCAGATAGCCGACAAGGAATCATTCCACCAAGATCTACTCGAACTGTCGAGAGGCTGCGTCACCAACTGGCAGACAAGCAATTCAAATTAGGGAACATAGAAGAAATGGAAGAAGTCCTTACACATCTTCCATCTGCTGCTGATCGCATTACGTTCTTGAAGAAACGTGGATGCATCGTGGAGGCAGCTAGAGCCTTGAAAGAGGAAGGAAGAAAGGATGAGGCTGCGCGGCTTCTGAGGGACACAGGGAGATTCCACGAAGCGGTGAAGTATTCCAGCGATTCCAAGTTTTCAGCTGACTGTTTAATGTCATTGGCCCGCACAACCAAGGTTACTGAAGACACTCTGAAAATTCTTCAAAACGCTCTGGAAAAGTACCAGCGTTGTAGTGACACCAATGGCCAAGCGGAAGTACTTCTTTTCCTCGGGAAACTATCAAGTGATGTTCACAACATACAAGAGGCTGGCCGATTGTTCGACAAATGTAAAAACTACTGCGGAGAAGTCGAAAGTTTGGCAGAGCTGCTGACGGTAACGGGTTACTGCCCACCAGAGAAGTTCAGCCAATGGATTGCTGTTCGAGCATTAGAGAGGTTACTTCGTCTTGTCACCCTTTTGTACAAACCTGCTACTCAGCTCTCCAATGTGGAGCACAATGAAATAGAAAAATGTGAGAAACACTTTGGACTTTTTCCGACTGGCGTTGCCCACAAAAAGGTCTATTTTTGCCATCATGGAACGCGATTCTCAAAGATAGATCCTGAATTCGACCAAAACAATGCTTCAAAAACTGAAATGGCTATCGATACAGCAGAAGCCCACCAGAAGATTGGACGTTTCCTCATTAATGTCTCCGTTTCCCTCACGGCAATGATTCGTAAGATGTTGGAAAACTCGTTTTTGAGAAATTCTGTGTGCAGAAGGGTGGCAGAAGGAACATTGTGCGACAGTTCTAGTTGTGAATATCAGCATAAGGATTCCGAAGGGCTCTTCCACAACCGCTTTCATTCCTTATTCAATTATATATATTTGGAGTCCGTTGTCGAGCAGGGTATTTTAGAGCTGACTGAGAACAACGGTGGTAAAGACGTGTCCCCCTTAAGGGACGAGAACTTCAAAGAATTCAAAGCATGTCAGCGTTTTTACGACTTTCTGTTTCCCGCTTCGGGCTGCAGAAGGAATCATATCACGTTTTCACACGTTCGTAGCATTCGGATGACAAAAGCAGTGAACAGGCGAATTTCACAATTTGCTTATTTTTTATGGAAAGGAACGGCCGAAGAAGAACGTCGCTCGGACACAGACAACTTTTTGAGGGTGTCATCGTCTCTACAACTGATCGGTTCTGCCTCAAATATGGTGAAATGGATTTGCGAAGAAGAAAAAGATTTTCATCGGAAAGCAAGAACGTCAAAACCATCGAATGACCAGTTAGTGAAAAACGGAATGATTACTCTCCCACCTCAAGACGACAGCGGCCGACGTTACGAAAGTTATCTTCAATGGTGGGAAGACGGCAAGAAGAGGTTGTACGTTTATGGTGATGTGGAAAACGCTGCTCATATCATTGTAAGACGTTTCCTCACTCTTACAGCCAAACGAAGTGGTATGATTTATCCATCAGTTGCCAATACCGTGATGATCTTAGAGCACCAGATGATCGCCTGCCTTGCATTGTATACCCGGCTGTGTTTGGAACACCGATACCCGATTTGTCTACCGGAGAGCTACCTAACAACGGTACGGTTCTGGGATAACTTCAGACCAGGTGTTGACAAGGGTACCTTTACGTTGTACCAAGCGGTTGAGTACAATGCAAGCCAAGAAACGAGTAAACTTAGATTGTTCAAGGCTGTCTGTTCAATTTTGAACTACATGGTGAGGTTGACATGTGGTGAAGTCGCGTCTTCGTTTGATGTTGTAGGAGATGCTCTGGCCTTGAACAACACTTCTTTAGAAGAAGCTGAAAGAAGCCTTGTACTCTTCCTTACGATGCTGTGCAATTGTGGGAAAGGAATTTCTATGTCTGTGGAAGGCGTTTTGATAACGAAAATGTTAAAGCTCAGCCTAAACCCTCATTTGCCAAGCCACATGAAGAAGGCGGTAGAGGGCATCCAAGAGGCAAAAGGCCCGTCTGACATCGTGGCAGTGTTGAAGCGTTTGCTAGAAAGTCGAGGCGAGGAACTGTACGACCTTCGTTGGCACAAGGGCAGACTTTGGTACGATGGGCCATCCACTCCAAGTGGTTATTTTCCTAAGTTCCACAGCGATATATCCACTATACGTGAAGAATTAAAACAGGATAAACAACAGTTGAAAGTGAAAGAGCCTCATGGTAGTGAAGCCCCTGGTACAGATGATACTGGCTTAGAAAGATCGGATCCTGATGCCACAGCAGAAAACATGGAAGTAAAGTATACAGACGAAGAGCTTAAAGAGAAGGAGAAGGCTCGACTTGAAGTGCTTGTTACGACTCTACAAAGGTTGTACAGAAGACATAAGATAGCAAAGAATATCTGTCTTTTCGCAGAAGCCTTGAAATTCAAAATGCTAAGCAGGTCGACATCTATTGAGAAGCAAGCAAAAGCGTCAACAGATGGATCTCACGAGCACTTTTCCCGGTTTAAGGTTGACTCCACGGCTTGCGGAATCTGTGGAACAAACTTTGCAGCAACGACCGATGAAAATTTGCTCATAAGCCATGTGGGTAATGAAGGTAAAGCTCTTTATTGTTTGTTTGCGAGCTTGGCCGGGGCGCTTGGTTCTAACATGAACATACAAAATGCAACTTAAAGGATATCTTTATTCTGGGTGGGTGCTTAATGGTCTACGTCCTTAAATATATCCATCGCAGAGTGATAAAGTCTTGCAAATTACATCTTAATGCCTAAACAACGTTTTGAAAAAATAGGCCATAAATTTTGATTTTGATCAAATCCTTGAATGACGGGTAAAAGACTGTGTTTTATGCCCAAGGACCTCAGCATTCTAAGAAAATATTGCAATTTTAAGCAGACTGGCACTATGCTATTCTTTTCTTCCTGTTCATAATGTAATAAAGGTTGATGGTAAGCGTTGAACTCATTGATTTTAGTGCACCTTGTAATCATCTCATACTCTTATCATTTTTTCCTTCGTCTGCCTTTTCTACTTTTTCGATTCACTATTGTTAGACACTCGCTTTGCTCAGCAGAGAGACACCAGGAATCTTTGGGGTAGCTCTTCTTCAAAGGGTTGGTTCTTCACTACAACAACTCGACGACAATTTCACAACTACTCAGTTCCATTCTACGTCTACTCTACAAGTAATCTAAGACTATTCTACTCGATTTTACATCTTTCCTACGTCTTTACTACAAGTATCACTGAAATCACGCCTTACTTTATAGTGTGCTGTAAACATGTTTACGACTGTAATTCAACCAAGGCCAGATGGTCCCAACCAGAGATAAGAATTGGTTTTGCCAAAATACACTAACAGGAAAGAACAACACAACTCTAAGAAAATAGATAGAAAGGGAAACCAATCAGGCTGATAAAATCCTTAAGTGTTTTGCCTTGATTTCAACCTTCGGGGAGGCCCATGCCAAGGTCAAAGGAAGTAGGCAATCCTGTCCACAGCACAGCTGTTAACTCTTATCTTTGAATAACAGGAAAATGTCAAATAATCTGAAAAATATCCATCAAAACTATCGAAAGGAATTAACAACTGTATTCTAAAATTAAAGTCGAAAGCACACCCTTACATTAGCTTCACAACACTATGCCTTGCAGGATAATCAGAGAACTACATTACGAAAAGGTAATAATTTTCCACATATTTTACTCCCTTTGGTTTCAGACGGCCTCGAAGGAAGCAACATGCAAACAACGCAGGAAGCCAGTATGCAAGACGAAGAGATGGAAACTGCAGAATCCCACCAAATATCGCAAGCCCATTTGCTGAAGGAGCAAGAATTTCAGCGTTATAAAGATATCTACTTGAATGCAGTCTATCCTTGTTTGATAAAGGAAGACGAGCTCAGACGCAAAATGAATGAAGGTGTTTCCTCGTCTGGCGAAAAGAGAGGAATGGATGGTGTTTCACTTGATTTAGAACGCCTTGAAAGGTGTCATTCGAATGTGAATAATGAAGTTAAGGACGTTGAGTTTTCTCTGAACTGGACGAATACCACATTGCTTCTGAGGGCGGTAGAAGACCTTAAAGCTGAACTCCAAGAAATTGACAAAGTGTTGGAGCAAGGTATTCTTACAGTGCTTCATGCAAATCTTTTTTCCCTGCAAAGAAAAAGAGTTTCACAACTTTCATTTTACTAACACATAATTTTTTCCCACCAGGCCCCACGTTGTAGTTAAAGCTAGTTGCAATGATATAAAATAACAAAGGTTCCATTTGCAACTGCTCCCTTCTAACTATCAACAGCACCTACTTGTTTATCAGCTGCAAGAATTGACCTGAATCGAGTACAAACCCCGTCCCCTTAGACTCGGTTAATGTAACAATCAGGGACATGGGTTATTAGCATTATTATATTGATAAATATGCTTGCTGGTACGCAGATGGTCCATTGTAGAGAACCACCAAAGCCACCTCCCACCAGCATTTTTCAGAGCATGACCGTAATTGCTCAAATTGATTGTACTGCTGTGATAAAACCTCATTTTGTGGGAAAATGTGGCCTTATTGTCCCCTTACGGAAGGATCGAATCCAAAAAGTTAGAATCAATCCTACCAGAGTTTGGAATAGGAAATTTAAGAATCAAGGACACTTTAATCTACCCACCGATTACGGCTTTTTAATTTCCATAAAAATCAGATATTCCTAGTTAAAAGGTCAGGAACGAAAAGAGGACTTATATAGCAACAAAACCACTAAACGAGGAAAGTGGATAAAAAAATCAACGATCAAAAATGACGCTTCAGCGTCTTCATGACACCATTATCAAGCTGAAATGTAAATTAGACCCTGAATAATTGTCAGAAATAACCGAGTAAATTAGTGTAGGAAAAGCATTGTCATTGTCACACTAACAGTTTGGCGCAAATTTCGTACAAAACACAAATTAACTCGTTTTAGCATTTTTTAAGTACAAAAAACTGTTTGTCAGTCTCTTGAAATGCCATGGTGATTATTTCGGAAGTGCTTGCCAATTGAAGGTGAATAATGTTTGTATTCTTCCAACTGCTGTTGTAATTGCCTATTTAGCTGCATTGAATTGAAATTTGTACATAAGACGTTGTTGTTGATTAACAATAAGTGGTCTTATTTCTTGTATTTTCAACTCTCATTCAATGGCGGTGCTTATCTTCTGGTATAGGTCTTTGAATTGTTTCCGGACAATGTCGGCAGAGTGTTGATCTTCAGATATCCTACTAAAACAAGGAGAAACAACTGCCATTCAACCGCCATTCGCATTCCTTTAGTTTTTGGGGGCCTGATCTCTTACACGTGAGAGTCGCGAGGTTGTCCTAACAACCGGAAATCAAGTCTCGTTCCATTCGTCCATTCCTACTCGGGTCTAGTTTCTTCGCCATTTAAGCTCCTTTCAACCGGAACGTTTAACCGAATAGAAAGAGCTGTAACGTTTAATAGGACATTTTTACTATGGCGTCATTTTACTACAACTACCAGAATCCTTCTGGTTTTTCTTTTCTCATGCTAATTAGAGCTATTGTTCTTTGGTCTCCACTGGGATTACAAAATTTGCATTTGAAAAGGAAAAGGAAATGAATTCTGGTAGTTGTAGTAAAATGACGCCATCATGAAAATGGCCTATTGCCATTATTAACTCGCATTGGTACTCCTTTAGAGTTGGCGTGATGTCCAACGACTTTGCCGACTAAACGACATTTAGATTTAGAGTTAGATTTTTGTCACTGGTACAACATGTCATTCAAAGTAAGCAACAGCTCTCCTTGTTTGTTAAAACGTATACATCCTTCGCGATGCTTTCAGTTAGTCCTTTCTAGTAAGTGTCTTTCCTAAATCTAGGGTTAGTATATTTCGGACAAAAGGTCTTTGGAATCATCTCCGTAAGATCGTGTGACAGTGTAACGAACTCAACCGGGGCCACCGAAAGAAAGGACACTTTGAAATTTAAATAAATGTTTTCGTTTTTGATTGGTTTACAAACTACCAAAGCCTTTGTTGTAAACGTGACCTGTGATTGGCTGATCAATGTTGGGTGGCCCCGGTTGAGCTCGTTACACTGTAATTTCTTTGATGCATGGACCGTTTTTCCACTCTAACTTAGAAAAAACCTTTCCATTCACTTGGCGTTTATTTTAAAAAACTCAGTTAACACAAGTGTTTTTTCCTTTGCAGTAAGTTTGTGCAATCAGTTCATGCTGCCTTAATTTTCAAGGCCCAATATGTAGCTTGTGACATAATGTGCAAAGTGGTCGTTCTGAAAGCTTTCTTTATAATTTTGCCCTAGCAAAAAAAGACTCGTTAGCAGATGAATACGAAGAGGAAGAGGAAACAGAAGAGAGCAAAGACAGAAATGAAGAAGAGGAAGAAGAAGAAGGAGAAGATGTACTCAAGGATATTAACCAGAAGAAAGCGAAGAAACCCGGACGACGGAAACCAAACAAGCGTAAAAAACGGTGAACTAGTTGAATGAGCCAGCGGATACCACCGAATACGTTCTATGAGGTTGAGTGCTTCCCGTACAAAATCAGCGGGTGTGAGAACCTACACATGTGATTTTTGATGCAACGTTTGTCGCAGTTCACTGCAATTTTTCTCGCGCAAGACACTTGTAAAGCGGTTGGGATTTCTGCGCGATATCGCTGTACGTTTTCTAGGAAACCCTGCAAATTTACGTCAAGATTCAAACATCTTCCATGAATCGCGCGTAAATCGCCCCTAGCTAACACACATGCATGATTTAAAACTGCAGCTTCAGTGGGACTCGTGAAAAGTTGCATGTAACAAAAAGGACTAAAAAATCGCATGTAAATTTTCGTTCAGCCTCGTTCCCAGGGTTATTTTTCTTTCTTCTTCTGAGAACGAGGTTGCCACGTATGGTATCTGATGCTGGTCTCCCACGCAGCCGTTCTTAGTGTCGTCACGCAACGCTCCTTCCCACGTGACAACACTACCTGGCTGCGTAGGAGACTCTCCTACCGGCCCAATACCTTAACAGTTACCAGAACTGGGGGGGGGGGGGGGGGGGGTGTCCAATGTAAAAGTGACGGAGGTGACGTCGTACCTCTTATGGGGCAACATGTGTAAAATTCGTAGTTTGGTACCTCTTGGGGTGGTAAAATCTCAAATGAGGTATGGTGGTACCTCTTAGGGTATTGAGCCAAAAAATATGAGAGGTAGTAAATGTCAACCGATTTGGTACGCCGCTTAGGGGTAACAAATTGTTCGGACCACGCCCACAAAACAGAATTCTTGTACCTTTTAGAGACCCTTTTTTAAAATTTCCGACGATCACCCCCGTCAATTTTAGATGGAAGTCCCTCCCGAGGTTTAAGTATCGCAAGCAGCGCTGAACCAGCATTTTTTTAAAATGTGAAACTTTTGATTTTGCTAAAAAAGGTGATTAACGTTCGGCTATCCTAGTTAGTTTCATGAAGATTTTGGACGTTTTCGTGCAAACGGTGCAACAACACCTCTACTAAGTTAAAAAATTCTAGAATACCGAGAGAAAGAAATCAACTGCGTTCTTGAAAGGAACAACTCATGATCTGTTGTGGCCCAGTTTTGAAACGAGAATGCGAGAAACTCCAAGTAAAACCGACAGTTAGCCTAACTTTTTTAAGTTGGACTGGCCGTTCAAAATTCAGTCCATTCGTATCCAGAGACATTCATCGACAGTTGTAATGCAATAGAGTGGTAATACTGTATAACAAAACTGGAATATTAGGTTTTTGTTGATAGAAAAGCAATTTGGGGGATTTTGAAATGACACCAAACTTGATCCCCAACATATTGGTCTCTGTTTCTCTTGCTGAAAATATCGGCCACTACATGTACATGTAGTATGGATATTTCTGTCTGTTTCATGTCAGTTCTGTAGCAAGTACTTTAGATAAAACTAGAGGTGCATGATATGCGATACCCTTGTTTCCAAGTTATAGTGTAAAATAAAAAAAGGTAACGTTAGTGGCTCATGGAAAAAATTTCAGATTGCTTTTATTAGACTGCCGCTTAAGGACGGTGCCTACTAATACCGAAGTATTTTTGAGTGGTTTATGACCTTGCGAGAAAAGCAGATCTCAGCAAGGACTATGGAAATCCAAAAAGAAGATTGGGGGTAACCACGCATTTTTTAGAGATAATTGAGCAACAATTATTCTAAAAAGCAGTAAAATACATATAGAGGATATTACATGGCCGCGCGGAGATACGAAATTTCTCTTCGAGTGTTGAAAAATATTTCACGAGTGAGCGGCCATGTAATATTCTATTTATTATATAAACACCAATGAAATACCAAACCATTTCATTTTCGCTGCGAAAGGCGCGATTTATGATGTGACCATAGTAACGTGAAAATAACGGGTTATCTTCACGTGTGAAGATATCACGTTTTCGCGCGAAAGCTCACCTGGTATTTCACTGTTGTTTATATAATAAAAAGCAATGTATGGCGTTTTCTTCCAAATTGAAGCTTTATTTATTTAATATCTTTAAAAAATGCATGGTTACCCCCAATTTTCTTTTTGGATACCAAGAGCACTTGCTGAGGTCTGCTTTCTCTGCATAGTTTTAAACCGCACAAAAATATCCCTGTATTATTAGGCACCACCCCAATCTCGTCCCCAGAGCCCGCGCACGTTTAAGGCCTCTGGGAACGAGATTGGCACCACCCATAGGAAATCCGTGTATCTCGAGATGCGCAGAACGTATGCACAGTAACAAAAGTAGGCACCGTAGGCATTCAAAATCCTATAGCCGTGAGATTTGAAAAGGTAAATTGAATGAAAAATGATTCTTTACGACTTGTTCGGCAAGGCTTTTAGTAAATAAAATAACTTTTAAAACTGAATAGTCTGTTGTTCCACTTACTATAGTCGTACGGGGGCCGTACGGGTGAGTACGAAACACATAAAGCTTGGGAGAGGAGTGGTGTGGAATGGAGGGTTTGGGACGTTCAATAAAGGAGCTGTCCCTGTCATGCTATTCAATTCAATTCAATTCAATTCAATTCAATTAAATGTAGCCTTTCGTAAGTTCTTCTTTTTGCCTGTTTTTGTCCTCCTCCTCCTCCTCCTCCTCCTCCTCCTCCGCCTTCTTCTTCTTCTTCTTCTTCTTCACTAGATTTTTATGCTTGTCTTGCGAGCCGGGCACTTTGCATAAATTTGTGGAGCGCAGCGAGAACGTTTTGAAAACAACAACAAAAAAATGTTATCAGTCCAGCCATAATTGGGGATTACGGTACGGCCTTCCACTCTTCCAGCGTTCCCGCGCTTTATTAGTAGCCCACCTTCCCATACCCACCAGTAATAAGACCCCGTGATGTGACGTAACGTAACGTGACAGAAAATACGCCATACCGCCATCCAGTCCATGTGCTTCAAAACAAGTAATCTTTCGCTCCGGGGCTGGGTCATAAAACAGCAGCAAGCATAACAATTCTCAGAAGACTGCGAGCACCAGAGTACTTGGCTCCTTTAACAGAAAACAGCTATCGTGATTTACACATGTGCAGTCAAGCAGAGAAACAGAGCAAGGCGTACATCAAAATTTAAACGGTTTTGATGGATTCGTGATCTTTGTGTTTGAATGAATGAAAAGCCTTTCATGGATAATTTCCTGACTTCCTCGGCTTATCTGGGTAAATTAACTGTCACACAAGTGAAGCTGTTTACGTTTTGGAAAGGTAAGGTTTCCCGGGAGTAGCTTGGTTTAGAAAAATATTCTGTACAGAGCAATAATGTAAAGCGTGAGAGCTTGAATTCATGTCGCTCTTCACGCACGAGGCACCACAAGAGATATGGTTCCTGGTTTTATTCGCGGGTGGTGTTAAAGAATGTCTTTCTCTCATAGACTCATAGAGAATTTGGTTTGTCGTGAATTTGTCGCAATTTTGCTTTCGTTTTGGATTCCTTTCCTCAGTTCTAAATGTGTCAAGTGACATGAAAACAACAACAAAGCTGGCATCTCCGTGACTTTCCATCTTCGTCTATGTCTATCAATGAAGAATGAGCTTATGAGCTATTTGAAAACTTTGCGGAATCTTTGTGAACCGAATGTAAAATGAAACAAAGTCAATACGTTTTCTGTTAGTGAATGCATTTCGCGATTCAATCAAACAATCAGTGTTAATAGAGCTTAATTCCTGAGCTGAAATGAGTGGTTTGTTCTTTTTGTTCGCGGAAATAAGTAAATTAAAAATTAAAATTGTGAATGGGCCGCTCCCGAGGGTGCAATGGATACAGGCCGTATATATATTGATTTAGAAGTTGTGATATTATTTTACCAACAGTATTAAATGCACGGTTTTAGCTTGGGAGGGCTGGCAGATCTAGGGTAATCTCTCATTTTCATGGAGCCAGCAGCGTCAAATTCTCTATACCCGGACATCCAATGAAATTCAAATTCCCACCTCTAGCAAATTATGGATTTCCAACCTCACATGGTGTTCACTGCAACACAAGACAGGTGGGCCCACAAAATATCATCAGCTGAAGGATGTTACTATGGTAGTGAAGATTCTGCATTACGCACCACAGGATTTGTTGAGCAATTCAATAGCATTTGAAAACCTTTTATATTTGTTTGCTTTATTGAGTACATCTTTTAAGGATATTCCTGTGTTTTGTTAACATTTACATGTACTGTAATGGGCGGCTTTAAAGAAAACTCTCGACCATTTTGAGCTTCTTATTTTGAGGATTTTGATCATGATTGATTTATTAGAGCCCTGTGGTTCACTGTAGCAAGTAACAATCTCAAAGGTCATGATGCAAATGTGTATGTAGCACAGAAGATGAAAGAAATCTTTTTCTCCTTTGCATTTCTGGGTATTTTGATCCTTGTTATTAATCCTAGTATTTTCAAGATGGCAGATGACTTATTTCCAGGTACTCTCGGTCTTCCAAGATGGTGGCCATGTCAAATTCCCTCAGCCTAGGGTATAGCTTTCTGAATGGGGAGACTGGTATGAGTGAGGGATTATGGGATCATTTGGGTAGATGGATGGAAATTGTACTGGCCCCAGTTGTTCAAAGGCCGGATAACTTTATCCAGCGGATAAGTCACAATCCGACAGTTTCAATCTGTGCAAAGATTTCAGTGTTACCTCACGTGCAAAAGCGAATATGCACACTCTAACCACAGCTTAATTGGGGAGTGTATGAAAACCTTGGACAACATTTAACGTGAAGTATATTTTAGACGCTGAAGAGTGCCTCATCCAGCGGATAAAGTTATCCAGCCTTTGAACAACTGGGGCCTGATGAATAGGAGCATTTATTTTACTCTGCTGTCAGTTGAATAGGAAATACTATTTAACAAGAGCAATGCAATCTCGAGGAAATGCTAAAAAATGCACTTATTGATCAGTGCATGACCACCTGCCTACCCAAAGATCCCACAATCTCTTACTTGGAACTGAATTTCTTCGTACTAATAAGCAACCTCCCTCAGGATCACGAAAGATGCATGACTACATAATAAGTGATCTCAATTCAGAACACAGTATTGACTGAGTACAAACTTCAGAATTCACAGTTCAGTTTACATATTAGATGTCAATGTTTTGATGTTGTTTGCTCTACTTACCAAAACGGTAGTGTAATGCATGGATCCTGTTGAATGTGGTCACCAAGGAGTTCTTGCTCAGGAAGCCGGAGCGCTGGAGGATGCCGTCTTGCTGTTTACCACAGGGCTAAAGCTTACTCCTCCTAACAGACCAAAGCTTGCTAGCAAGCTATTGAAGGACAGAGCAGATTGCTACTGGGGCTTACAGCGCAAAGGGGAAGCATGCGCAGACTTAGAGAAAGCTCTGGCATTATACCCAGGCATCAAGGCAAGAGCTTTTAAATTAAATTATCATTTAGTCCGTGATTGAGTTATAAATATCTTTACTTGTACACAGTTATGCAGTCTTTAGGGTTGTTGTTTAAGCCTTTTGTCACATGTTACTTTGATCTGAACACATATAAAACAGACTCTTTTTGTGAGTAAATTGAAGCTATATCAGCACCCTGCGAGCAGAGCCTCCTTTTGCAGGGTTGTAGCTAAGAAATTTGTCTGCCGGTAAGCTGAGAAATTGAGCCGGCTAAAGAAGGCGCGAAGTGCCTTCTGTCGTCGGCGTAGCCGACGGAGGGTTGGGTATGGGAGGGGGTCGCCCCCTCCCATAAGGGGGGTATGGGGGGCCCTCAACAGGAAATTTTTGAAAATTTTAATTCAATTTGGTGCACTCTGGTGAAATCTAGAGGCTCTTTTATGCAAAAAGAAACAACCATTAAAGAGAAGGTCAGCTGTGGTGCCGCAGTTTGAAACGTGTGGTACAGAGATTCACCCTGAATTTATTCAAAATTTTCTCCCTCGCTTTGACGTTTCCATATTTCCTTCGTGTGGTTTTCGTTGTTTGGCGTTCCTTGAACTCTCTACCAGGTCTGTTCACTGTGCCCCCAAGGAGAATGACAGACCTTCTGAGCAGACAGTGTTTTGTTTTACTACAGTTCGTCTATCTATGCTGTTTTCTTTATTCTCTTTTTGGTGAGCTCACTAGAAGAATAGTTCGTTTTTTAAACACGGTAAAATCCATCAGGAGTATAAAAATTAGAAATAACCTAACTCTCCTAAACAAAATTCAAAACCTAACTAAAACCCGTTTTTCATGAATGCCGTGTATACTCTAACATTAAAAGTGAAAATACGTAACATTAAAGTAATGAGAACGAAAGCTACATCGCTTCCCACTCGTTCCGAAAAGATAAGTGCTTTTAAGTTTGCACTAGTTTATCAGAAAATCGGTTCTTATAAACGCTTAGAACTGCAAACAAAAGAGCTGTCCACTCGGTCGTTCAGCTGTTTATCCAGTTTCGCGGGTTCGTTCACTCGGTTTCTCGTCCGTTCGTTTTCGCCGGCGAGCACTCGGCGGACCGTTTACGCTTCTGGTTTGTTCAGTTGTTCCTCCGTTTGCCCAGTTCTTCTTGCTATTCATAAGCATAAACATGTTCTAAGGAATAAAATTTAACCGATTAAAAGCTGTATTAAAACATTACGAAGAAGTTCCTTCATGTTTTTTTTCTCTGTCATGCTACAGAGAAAGACTTCTTCTTTCTCCGATGTGACACAAATACCTGGTAACAAACTTGTTGCCAATCTTTCGCAATGCCTTGAATGCAGGGGCTACCAAGCTTCGTGTTGACAAGATGGAGGACGCAGAAAACGGAATGAGGACACGGTAAACAAGTCCTCAAAACAAGACTTTATTTCAATTACTTTATGGCATCGATACTCAAGGTAGTCAGGAGTTTATTCAACCTTTTCACTTAAAATATATTATTCTAAATCGAACAATTGCTTGTGGGTAACTAAAGAACTGTTCATTGCCCTTTTGACCGAGTGTTTGCCACCCAAAATTCAGCCGGCGATGACCTCTTTCCCAGCCGGCGAATTTCGCCGGCAGCCGGCGCTTAGCGACAACCCTGCTTTTGTAACACCAAAATCGAGCAAGCAAAAGAAAGGCTCTGCTAGCAGGGTGCTATATCGGTTAAGGTCACATGTAGCAATCCTTTAATTCCCAATATTGACCAGCTACATGTAGTATCTAAATTGTCCAGAGAAGATCAGCACTTGATCAAATATACGACAAGTAAAATGTGTTGAAACAAAACACGGCAGACCATGTTGCAACTACATTGTGCCAACTGTCTCCTTAAATGTACGGCTGTACTTGCACTTCTCTCAAATCCCTGTTACACTTGTAAGCCTACCTTTTTATATATTTATCATGAGCTAACACTTTATGTCAAGTTTTCGCCATAAAAACTGCTCTTATGCTCGACATTTACTTATAATACTAGGCTTGCTACACTGTTGACACTGAAGCAAATTCTTACAAACTGTAACATAAGAAATTCAGGGAGAGTAGTGATGAGAATAGACCATTTCCAAGTTGCTTTGAACCTCATTATGAAAGCAAGGCTAAGTGCAGAGTTTTTATTATGAAAATTAGTTTCCATTCGTGTGCAAACAAAACTAATTTTCATTCGCAAAGCTTTGCATTTAGTCTCGCTTTCATAATGAGGTTCAGAGCAACTCAGAAATCTCATGGTCTATTTGTATGGAGGTACTGGGGTGAAGCAAATAACAATCAGCCATTATTGAATTGATGTCTTGCCATCAAAATCAAAATGTAGTCACCAGTGGTCTCCTTATTAGCCCTACCTATCTAACCAGAATTAATATACCGGTATGTTTTTTGTTTTTTTCAAATGAGTTCAATAACCACACAAACAGTTCAAAAACCACACATCAGTTCAGTGACAGTAGACCTCAATTGTAAGAATAACTATAGGTGAAGTGTTTTTTATTTCATTTGGACATGTAGGAAGAGAGGAAGGGGAAAGGGGGGGGGGGGAGAGAAGGGGTTTGGGGTCAATGAAAAATCAAAAGTTCAATAACCACACCATCAGTTCAATAAACACACACCAGTTCAGTGACAGTAGACTTCAGTTGTAAGAACAACTATAGAAGGAGTGTTTTTTTATTTCTTGCCACAAGTAGGAGGAGAGGGGAGAGGG
This sequence comes from Pavona decussata, assembly GCF_977016875.1. Lineage (NCBI taxonomy): Eukaryota > Metazoa > Cnidaria > Anthozoa > Scleractinia > Agariciidae > Pavona > Pavona decussata. The sequence goes on from NW_028145589.1 coordinate 1,219,703, forward strand.
GCTTACGGGGGCAAGGTCCATATTTAGGGCAGGCAGAAAGTCGGAATAAACGAAATAGAATCTATATATTCACATATAATGGTAACAGGCTTCCACGGACGTATTTAAAAATCCATTGTCCATTTATCCATTGCTCCTCATTGTAATCATGTTTAGCATCAGCTGTCTAATTAATATATGTAGCTACTTCTTGTACTTGGCTGCTCTTCCTGCTCTTCTGTCTTGCTTGTGCATCAGACCAATGGAGCAAAAACTGAACAAACCCGAAGCGCAAACGAACGAACCAGCGGAAACCCCAGCGAACGAAGAACCGAGCCAGCGAATGGATAGCCGAATGACCGACTTAACGACCAAACGGTCCATCGAACGCACACCGGCGAAAACGAGCGAACGAACCAGCGAAAGTAGATGAACAGCTGAACGACTGAGTGGACAGTTCCCCTGCCTCCAGTCATAAGCGTTTATAAGGATTGATTTTCTGATATTCTAATGCAAACTTAAAAGCGCTTAACTTTTCGGAACGAGTGAGAAGCGACGTAGCTTTAGTTCCAACTACCTTAATGCCAAGCAAATAATGAAAATCTTACGCACATATTTTAGTGAGCTCACCAAAAAGAGAATCAAGAAACAGCATAGATTGACAAAAGCAAAACAAAGCTCCGCCTTCTCAGAAGGTCTGTCATTCTCGTCAGGGGCACAGTGAACAGACCCGGTAGAGAGTTCAAGAAACGCCAAACAACGAAAAACGCGAACGAAATATGTAAGCATTACGGCGAGGGAGAAAATTTTGAAAAAATTCAGGGTGAATCTCTCTACCACACGTTTCAAACTGCGGCACCACAGCTGGCCCTACGTGCCTGAGCTGACAACTATCATTCTATGCAGTTTCAGATTTCAATACATTGACAAAACTAATGATTATTTTGTACCTGAATAGTCCGTGTCACGAAGATTTAGAGCAGCTCCTTCAATTAACTGGTATTAAATCCAATGCAGCACATCAATTCGCCATCTGATGCCGCTTATTTATCAGTTCAGTTGACAGAATTTGGGTGTGATGGGTTGGAGTCCTTGTGTTATACAGAAGAAAAGATTCTTGCAGTCCTTGTATGTTCAACCCGAGTCTTGACATATACGGCATTTATTCGATTAACTGCCCTGGGTGCTTATTCAAGGATGAGCACTTGCAATGTATTATTTTCCCAACATTTTCAGCAAGCGAGGACATTTTTAGAGAATAACAAAAGAAGGGATACCAATTTAGTTTGCTTCAACAAGACAAAACAAAATGCAAAAGCTAACTTGAATAAGCCATAAACAATATAAAAGTTCATTGATTACCATATCAAAAACCAATTTTGGAAGTCAACACAACAGTCAACTGACGTTCCTCTTACTTCACGCTGGGCTAGTATAGAATTCTTTTTGAGGGGTGTGGGGGTGGGCACTTGTTGAGCTTTCTGGCTTTCAGGGTGGGTGCTTATTAGAGGATTGGCACTTATTAAGTTTTTGGGCTTTCAGGGTGGGCGCTTATTCAAAGGTGGGCAGTTAATTGGACAAATACGGTATGAGTTTGGAGAATTCCTGAAGGGCAGGGTGAAAATAAGTTGATGCAATGATGATCTACTTGTACATGTAAAAACAGATTTCTGACATTGTCCACTACATGTCTGTATTGAAATCTCAAGTTACCACAGTACTATCAGCCACTAGCTGTTACCCACAGTTTGTTGAATGTAAAGCCTTCATATACCTATGAAATAGTTCTTTGAACAGAACCTTTTTGTTTTGATATAGGATGAGCCAGAGAAATGGTCCACAAGGGGCTTTGAAGCCCTTGAAAAGGACAATTTCTCCATTGCTATCCAGTGTTTTTCCTATTCTTTGCTGTATTGCCCGGCAAAGAATGCTAGTTTACAGTCCAGACTGTATGCCTGGAGGGCAGAAGCAAACTACAGAATGGAGAAGGTTGTTGAGGCACGGAAAGACATCACACGATGTAGGAAAGTTGACCCTGCATTGGCCAAGGTTTGTCTTTGCTTATTTGCAGTTCTTTAAAAGTTTGTCATTAGTACAATCCAACAATAAGCAACCTGTAAGTCCGTCATACAATTTTCAATTTGTGAACAAGCAGATGAGGTATTGGAATGATGGTGAAGTGTTTACAAGTGGCTGTATTGTATTTCAGTCTGCTACCTGTTCACAGACATTTCACATTTTACCTGCTACATTGTACATTTGACAAAAGATTTCCTGAAAACTTCTTTGTTAAAAACCCATTCAGTGCATTATCAGGTTTTCCTATCATTTCCTTCTGTTGAAACTCAATAGCAAGAACCCTGATTATGGAGGTGCCCAAGCGAGACAATAAGGCAGTGACGCCTTTGCTGTTCCATTGTGAGCTTTCCTTTACAAACAAATGTGGAAGTACTTTACATTGATTCACCCAGCCCAGGTTTAGAAATCACTAAATCAAGTACTGGTGAACCATTAGGGAAACCTATGGGGGGAGCAGGGGTGCATGTTTACCATGCCATGGACCCGGGAGAGGGTACTTCCCTATATAAACTAATGTTTGTAGGTATATGTGGTGCCAAAGGTTATGGTTTTTGAGCCTTTTTGGCCTGAAATAGGGTATAGATTTTTAGATTTTAACATTGTGGTCTGAAACTCTGAAAATGGGTGTGGATTTTAACAGAAATATGTATGGATTCTAGAGAAAGGGTGCTGAAAAATTACATATTTTGGTCTGAAATAGGGTGAAGGTTTGGAGAACTGAGACACCCCCCCCCCCCAACCCAATTTGTTCTCTGTATTCCAAAGGATTATCTCGTGTGTTTGTTGTATTCTCTATCCTTAATTAATTGCCCTCAGACATAGCGCTGATGAAAATCCTTCGGAACACAGCTGTTTCACCCCTAAGGTTTCACCTTTTACTGTCAGTGTGTCACTGTTACTGTTTCAATGTGGTTATATTACACACAATAACAGTCCTGTGCCCCCCCCCTCTCCTATCCCGTTGAAACAAAATTAATTAAAGATAGCTCTCTTTCTTTTTGTGCTAGCAACAAGGTCGACACTATAAGGAACAAGGCATTCAGTTGTACCAAATTCACAGTTACAATAAAGCCATTGTGTCATTTGGACTTGCAAAGGAGTTTATCCCTCGGTCAATAAGTGAACTTCATGCCCAAATACAGAGCTACTTGGCATCTTGTCATTTTAATCTGCGGCAATATCCTGAAGCCTTAGAAGCTGGAAAAGAGTCGTACAAGATCAGGCCAGGAAGATCACAGGTTTGTACTGTCATGTCACATTTTGGCGTCAAAGTCTGTTATTGTAGTTACAAGCCATAATAGCGGGGGTGAATTCAATAAAACTTTTACACTTAAGTGTTGTAGTTTATAAGCTTTACTGTTAGTTCGACGTGCACACACAAAAAGAAACTCAATGAAGAGTTCGTAAAGGAGTTCAATTAACATTGTTAAAGGCTCTATTATTGAATTTGTTTTCTACATGAGCATGTTTTATCAAGGGCCTGGATTGTTGGTTACAAGACAACTTGTAAATGCTTATCAGCTATATGTTCTATTAGATGACAGTCCTTAAAATTCTGAAATGCATAGTAATCAAGAGCTAATTGTTTTTAATAATTTGGTAAAGCTGAAAAATGAACGAGTTTTAACTGAGTGAGTTCAGTGCCTTCTTGTTATAATTCATTTAATCTGCCACAGAATAAGGAGTGAGTCTGTAGCCAATCAGATTATGACATTTGTGCTAGAAGGCTGGTAGATTTAAACTACATGTAAATTATTTTAGACAGAAACACAAGGAAAGGGTCTTGAGAATCCATGTGCCTCTCTTGATATGTTCCTAACTTTTGCATGATTATTCTTTCACTTTATATTTATTTTATTGTACAGGCAACTTTTACTTTTGATTTTTTTCGCCAATAGTGAAATTACTCAGCTTGTCAAACAAATATTTTGTTCGGTTGTGAGTGATGTTTAATTCCTTTCCTTTGTAGGGTGAAGCAAAGCGGTGGAAAGATAGAGGCAAACAGCTTTTCAAAGAAAACAGATTTGATCTCCTTGTTGACTGCTATTCCCTGGCGATTAACTATGCTCCCACAAGTGACAGAGAGCTTCTAGCTCAGTTGCTTTCCAATCGCTCTCTGGTTCACATAAGGAATAAGACATATACATTGGCATTGCTGGATGCCGAGCGGTGTGTCAAGATCAGGCCCAGCTGGTCAAAGGTGAGCTGAACTTATGGAAACTGAAGTGCTCATAAACTATCATGGCCTGTTGTCATTCCTGCACAATTGACCTTTGATAGTCTACATTCAATCCTTGTACATTGCAAATATTATAGAGCAATTATTTCTCTAATAATTACATTGAGATTCTAACTTAACTTTAAGGCATGGGAAATAAAACAAAAGAAGTTAATTATCCACCTCTGAACATCCCAGTATAATAATTATTATTTCTTTTGTTTTACTTCCCTAAAGCCTTACAGCCAAGTAGGAATTAAAGTATAATGAAATTGGCCTATTATTCTTTCTATTCAATCAATCATCTATTATTTCTTGGTGGGTCTATACGACTGAATGAAATGACCAACTAGTTTAGTTGGTAGATTACTGCACTTGTATTGCAGAGGTTGAATTTTTTTCCAGGCTTCCTTTTTGCAGTCACACCTGTATTGCGCAAGTTACATAGATTACATACTAATGGTCTTCCATTCAAATCTGTAATATTTTGCTCTCAAATGAACCCATGTTTGTTTGCTTATAAAATGAATGTTAGGCTCATTACCGACTGGGATCAAGCTTAGCCGGCATGAAGCGTTATGATGAGGCTATGGATTCCTTTGTTACTGCACTGGAACTCGCTGAGACAGATGAGGAGAAGTATGACACTCTCCTGCAGATCATCACCATTGGCCCTGAGCTGGAGGGTATGGCAAAACGCCAATATGGTCTCACAAATTGGTAACTGGCTCAGCAAGCATTATTCAGTTATGTATACACGTGGGAGGTTGCTATGCATCAAAGTTAAGCTTCAGTAGTCTCTTCAAGTGACTCTAGCTTCCTTGAGTGCTAATTGGCAAACCTTCCAAGTGCATGATCCATAACTCAATAACTCTGAGCCATTTACCATTTGTTTTTTAACATAACCTAAATGGAGATAGAATCTGTTTGTAGTCTTGAGTAACCAACATCATATTAGACTCAAATCCTGCTTTACACTGTTGTCGTACAGTATATACATAGAGTAGGTTGTAGCACAGATTTTTTTACTACTCAAAATGTTGGAAACCTCTAGCTAAACCAGAATTATATTCTTGCAAAAATTAACGCAACAGCTGGAGTGCTTGAACATTTTATGGGATTCTTTTTGGATTATACAATGTACATGTATTTTTACTAAATTGTAGATATTAGGGACATACTTAATGCTGTCACAGTAATTTTAACTATCTATCCTTCAGATGGAACAGCGGGCGTTTGTGAAGGGCTGTGTCCTCAAAGTATCATCCAGAGAGCTGTGGATGATGCTATAGAAAAAGAAAACTGGGAGAGACTTCGTGTCTTGTTCCTTGGTGGCGGGGGTCCTTATGAGGCCTGTCCAGGAGAAGGAGGGCTTGCTAGCGAGTGCAACGTTTCCCAAGTCCCACTTGAATTGATCATATCATCGCAAGTAAAAGACAAGAAGGACCTTGTGACTGCTTTGGTGGATTTTGGGGCATGTGTAGATGGGCCTCTTTTTTGCGAGAAGCCCCCCATCTTAGCTGCATTGGAAAAGGAAGAATTTGAGATTGCAACTAAGTTGATCCAAGAGGGAGCTATTATAGACTGTGTATCAAATCAACCACATCTCCGGACAAAGGTTTTGTTTCATTTGCTATAAAACTGCAAATTAAAATTTATACTATTTAGAAACCATGTACGGTACTCATTGAAGGTTGCAAGCATAACTGTCTTATGACAAGTTTTGTTTGTATCTGATTTGGCCTCAAATTTTGCATCATCATCATCATTGTCAACATTATCATCATCATTATCGCTGTCTCTCTCTCTACATGTTTTCTCCCTGGCGGCAGCCTCTGCTTTTTGCCAGGTTTGGAACTCCACGCTAATTAAAGCATTCTCTTAGTTTCCCTCCACATGCTATCTTTCAATTAACTGTTTAAAAAAAACATAGTCCATTTTTTTCCTTGTCTGACTGGCATCTTGGTGAAAATGCTATGGATAAAAAACATGTTTGTTACCTGACAATGCTTCCCATTGTGGTTCCCTGGACACAAGACAATTATGCTTCCAGCCCTTTCAAACTCACATAATTATACAGGTACATTATCCATTAGCCATGCTCGTCATCATCATCATCATCATCATCATCATCATCATCATCATCATCACTTACCCTCAGATTTACAGAGTAGCTTAATGCAGCTAATATCTCTGAGCATTTACCCACCCAACCATGAGAGTATACACACAAAGACCAGACCACAACACCGGGAACTACATCCCCTACTCTTCGCGAACAGTGAGTGGGTTCTTTAACATCCCACAGAGTTATTTACAAACAAGGGTGAGTGGACTAGAAAGTCTAACCATTTGCAGCTGTCAGAGCAAAGGCAGCACTTTCTCCTCAGTTATTTAAAGACCCTGAGTGTTGGTCCGCCTGGGGTTTGAACCCACGACCTCCTGCACGATAGTCCGGTACTCTACCAACTGAGCCATCCGTTCGGCGATTAAATGTTCTGGTTGTTCAAGGAATGAAAAACTTTATCCAGTTGATAAGTTACTAACCTGCTAACAAAATTAATGTATTCCAAATACTGCATATATTATGACAAGTTATTGGTTCAGCTCCACACTTTGTTTTATGGATGTACAATATTGAAATTCACATTAAGTGGTAATAGTGAGTGTTGTCTTGCAGTACAGTAAGGACTTTGAAATCTTGGAACAGTGTTTGGGTAAGCAGTGTGGGAAGAGTTTGAGCATGCGATAGCAAAAAAAAATATGTACCTGAAACCAGTAAACCCCATGATACCTTTAACGCATGCACTTTCAGATTTCACCCACAAATTTAACAGTTACAATCTGACTGCACTAATCTCCTGCTTTCTTAAACTCTCAAGAGGAAAGAAAATTTGCTTCAGAAAATAGGAGTTTAAGATTGCCAAAAGGGAGTGACTGTAAACAGTATCCAATGGAAACAAGTTTTTATTTGTGATATCAAGAGGCGAGCCAGTGTTTGAATTAACAGCACATGTAGTCTTGTGATGCAAAGCTTGAAATGGATATGTACTTTCATCCTGGGCTGGATTGTTCTAGGTCAACTAATAGATGCTAATCCTCGATGAAATGTTAAGTGAGGTATGCTTTGTACATTACCAGTTGTAAATGTTTTTCAAAGCTAATTTTCAGTTCAAGGTAAACAAAAGTCTAAGTGAAAACTGAAACTGCAATAAAAGTTTACACTAATCCCGGTTAGACTTTCTAGTCTTCTCTGATAAGGACGATAAGCTGTAGGACCCGTCTCACAACACTTTTCTTAACAATAATCTGTGGGACATGAAAGAACCCATGGCACTGTTTGAAAAGAGTAGGGCGTGGAGTTCCTGGTGTCATGGTCTATCTGTTTTTATATAATAAGCTGAATTCTGTACGCATTTTGATTGGTTCTTACTTATGATCTATTGGAGGACACGCATACATGACGTCACCATTAACAACTTTTGCTTCTTTATTATATAAAACAAATAAACTCCATATTGCTGTGCGTCTGTTCAGTAATAGATCACAATGGACGTCAAAATGTGCTAAGAACATCAGTGACACACTCAGCTGGGCCTCGTGTGCCACTTCTTTCTTACCACATTTTGACGTCATCTGTGATCTGTTACTGAACAGACGCATGGCAATATGGAATCTGTTTGTTAAATAACTGTCATTGGTCTGGGTGGGTGGGGTGAGATCATATATGGACTGAGGCGGCAGCCAGAGGCGCCTTCTATTATGCTGACGTCCGATCTCACCCGCCTGCTCCTCTGCAATTCAGGTATTAGCTGCAAGAGAAGAAAAGTGGCTCCCCCATTCTTCTTCTTCTTCTACTCATGATCATAATCATAACCATGTTTTGAACAAACTGGGCCCTGAAGTTAAAGTACACATTTAAGGTTGAGGGAGTTACATGTATAAGTAAAGTTACATTAATTTTGTTTTTATTTTGTTCTAACAGGCCCATGCACAATACTGGAAAAAGCAAGCAGATAAATTTATGGGATATGGAAACTATTCCAAAGCTTCTGAGTACTTCAACTTGGCCCTTCGACATGCCCCAGATCAAGCAGCCGAGGTGAAAAGGGAATGCTACGAATCATTGTCTGACATTTGCTTTAAACGGAGGGAGTTTACCCAGTGTGTTGACCATGGAGTTAAAGGATATCATGTAAAACCGGTCAAGAGAGAGGTTAGAATTGCATTGTTTGCTGTAGACTGTTTACTTCATTGAATTAGATTCCTCTCCTCAGTGAAGAAAAAAAGAAAGGGTTACAAGCCATTTTAAAGAATGTTCACGACCACTAATAACATTAGGGACCTACAACAAAACAACAGCAATAGAAACAAGAATGTCAAAAAACAAAAGGTTTAATGAGCTAGACAATGGCTCTGCACGTTCATTAAAAATAATATTAGGGCACGTTTCTGTGATGTCCTCTGCAAATGATCAAATTTAAAGGTTTAACAAAATGTGAGCACACAACAGTGAATTTTTGCTTTCTCTTTACAGACTTGCTACTAATCATGTTTCTGGGATAATTAATTCACATTGTGCGAGTTGAATGCATTGAATATATAATCGCAAAGCAGATCAGATGCTTTCCTTGTGAGTCAGTTTTTGTTTTCTTGCCATATAAGAAACAACAGCTTTCCCTCCCTCCCAGCCCCATGCCAGTCTGTCAGTGAGTCTGTAATCTTTGGGGAGTTGTCTAGTTGTCAATAAATGCTGTTGCATTCTTGTGTGGCAGACAAATGAAAATAACATGAATATTTATTTCTAAGTGACGTCTTCATTTGTGTTACTGTTGTGCTTTTGTAAGGTCCCTAATTATATGGAGGCTTTGAGGATATCCTCTTTTTGCCTTTTCTTGTCAGGAGTTAGTTCAAAAGTGGAGGGAACGAGGAAACCAACTTTTCAAAGACAAGCAGTATGAGCTGGTCATAAAGTATTACTCACTGGCCATGGATTATGTGCCGCAGACTGCAGAGGATGACGATAAGCTGAGTGCAGTGCTGCTGAGCAACAGATGTGCTGCTTACTTGAACCTTGAGAGGTACGACAAGGCCATGGAAGATGCTAAGAGATGTGTGCAGATAGAGCCAGAATGGTCCAAGGTATGACTTGTACAGACCCCCCTGTGCTGTAACAATGGAAAGATTAAGAATCGTGTTTACAGCAAACAGCAAATGTGGGATTCGCATTTATGTTTTCTTGAAAAAATTAGTAATGTACATTTAGGATAAATGTGGTCATGTGGTCATTTGTCGCCATTCCTGTTTGCCATAGAACGCTTTCTAAATCTCTCTATTGACAAGTGTACTTAACTGTGTGAACATTTTACAGGGTTTGTAGAGAAGGAGGAGTATGATTTGCTCATGCATTGAGTCTGGAAAAAGAAAATGATGGTTAGGAAAAAGTGTGAAAAAAGTCTAAAACTTTTGCACACAAAAATGTGTCCCACGGTTTAGTACACATTTTATGATGGACTCTGTCGCATACAGTGGCTCTGTGCTTTGGAACATACTGACTTCCAAATATACTGATCTTGTTGATAAAAGCCATGATAATCTTGCCAAAAAGCTCAAAACTTCGGAACTTTTTAAGGCCGTTAAATTCAATGTATTATCAGCCACGACTGCTAGCTTTGAACTTGAAGATTTTGTATATATTTGAATGTAAGCTAATCTGTGTCAAGTTGCAATGATAGCATTCTAATATGCTTTTACAGTGCATTTAATTGTATTTAATATCTAGTTCTACTTGTATTCAATTTAGTAGTAAGGTATTGTACGCAAACCCTCAAGCTTTCAGCTTTCATATACATTGTGTATAAATAAAGGCAACCTACCCTACCTACCTACCTACCTACCTACCTACCTACCTACCTACCTACCTACCTACCTACCTACCTATCTACCTACCTACCTACTTACCTACCTACCTACCTACCTACCTACCTACTTACCTACCTACCTACCTACCTACCTACCTACCTACCTACCTACCTACTTACCTACCTACCTACCTATCTACCTACCTACCTACCTACCTACCTACCTACCTATCTACCTACCTACCTATCTACCTACCTACCTACTTACCTACCTACCTACCTACCTACCTACCTACTTACCTACCTACCTACCTACCTACCTACCTACCTACCTATCTACCTACCTACCTACCTACCTACTTACCTATCTACCTATCTACCTACCTACCTACCTATCTACCTACCTACCTACTTACCTACCTACCTACCTACCTACCTACCTACCTACTTACCTACCTACCTACCTACCTACCTACCTACCTACCTACCTACCTACCTACCTAACCCTGCAGATCTATTTTGTGCCATTTTCTTGTTTGCAAAAATATTTGGTATCAGTACTAGAAGGACTGTAAGGTAGTTAAAAAATAGGCCATTCATGGCATTTGACGTAGGAAGAATGCTCTCCTAATACGGATCAGAGTCGAGATTGTATGGGAGAACGTTGATTGCTGGAATGAATGAATGGATCTTGGGACGCGTATCTGGCATCCCCCGCAGATTTTTTTACAGGGGCGGGTGACATCATCAGCGACTTGACAAAGGAGAGAGAGTCTGGGATTGACGTCACCGAATGCACTCCCTAATCTTTAATTATTACTAGTAAAGTATCCTTTTAAGTTGTCCTGTGTGAGCAGCCTAACCAAAGTGTACATCCAGTAGGCAATTGGACAGAATTACAGATGGTTGTTGTTCTTGTCTGTAGGGATACTATCGCCTTGGTTCCTGCTTGATGTCCCTTGGTCGGAAATCCGAGGCATTGCTGTATTTCTGTGAAGGGTTGAAAAATGCCGAGACTGATGATGACAAGTATGCTCTCACAACGCAGGTTGTTACCACAGCTATGGATCTTAAGGGTACGTAATTTATGTTATTTGTTAAACTTTTCATTTGGCGTCACAATCTAAGCATAAAAATGATTTTGTTCTGATCTTTTGCTTCACTAATCTAGCCGGACATTGCTAGGGACATTTTGTTTTGGTTGAACACTTTTGTCATGTTTGGAACTGCAATGTGTTGACAACTCTGAGAATCAAAACCTGACATTGCCTAATCAACTCTGCATGTCTTTAACTAGTGCCACTCCCCTGCCAATTTTTAGAGTGGAAAAAACAACGACAACAACAACAATAACAAATAAATAAATAAATTAATTAATAGATGAATAACACAGTTCAAATCTGGATGAAAAAGAAAAAATATCTATGACAATAATTTGTTATCACTTGAAACCTTCATGTAAGCTCCCCTGTGAATGTGTTTTCTCTGTTTATAATTATTATGTAATTTGATGGGATCTCCCACTTCATTTGTCTTTTTTGGTCATTTGTAACATGAAAATGGAGAAAGGATGCAACATTTTCTGTAATCAGAAGTTACAGCGGTTACCAATAACATGTGACCTGTCGCCTTCAAAAGACTCCGATAAAATTGCGTTTTGGTGGACGTCAATCAAGAAAAGCCGTTGAAATTGTTTTGAATTCTGAGAACATTTCGAGGCAACAGAACAAAGAAATTGACAGTTTTATCCGCTGACGGATGGTAAACTTTATGAAAGTTGATTTCCAAGACAGGTTATCTAAAAAATGCGCATTGTTTAGACGAAGCAATATTTTTTTATGAAACATTTGAAATCGCTACACCTGGCAATTAAATCAGCGATGCGTGCAAGTGTGCAAATTATCATGGCAGTGAAAATCGAATTTTTTTAAATTCAAAAATACCTTTTATTTGCACTTGATCTGGCTGGAGAATCAATTTAAATAAAGTTTACTATCTCTTAGCGAGGTAAAATTCTTAGTTTCTTGCAGGGTTACCTTGGAATCTTGTCAGAATTCAAAATGATTTCAATGGCTTTCCTTTCATTGACGTCCACCAAAACGCAACTTTATCCGACTCTTTTGAATGCCGTAGGTCGCGTGTTATTGGTAACCGCTGTAAGTACAATATACATTATGGTGGGAACAATTCAAATTTACCATCTTGTTGTGTAAGTTGATCATCCAAACTATTGCCATCAGTGACCACTTTACTTTGTTGCATTTGATGTAGAAAGAACACACTCCTATTCTGCCATCCCTACAGAATTTGCAGGGGCGGATGACATCATCATCAACTTGGCAAAGGAGAGGGAGCCTGGGATCGAGATCATCAAACACACTCCCTCATCTTTGAAAGTATAGCTCTAAGCACTTTGATTTCAAACATTTTGAACTGTCCTTTTTTCCTTTTTTAGAGGGAACCCTTGCAATAACTTGCCGCATTCCTAGAGCTGCGGCCCAAAGACTGATCAAGGAAGTGTGCTCAAAGAAAGAATGGGACAAGCTTCACATGTTATTTCTTGGCGGGGACAGTCAAAGGTCATATCCTAAAGGCCGTGGTGGTGTAGCAACTGGCTGCAATGCTGTTATTGTTCCAATTGATCAAGTACTTGCTTCATCAGTTAAGGATCGCGACAAACTAATTGCAGTGTTGCTGGATCATGGTGCCCTGGCTAATGGCCCTCATGGCTGCAAAACACCACCTTTGTCTGTTGCTATGGAGATGGAAGATTATGCTATTGCATACACACTTCTAAAGCATGGTGCTGATCCATCTGTTATTGGCTGTTATAAGGGAACAGCGTCACATCATCGTGAGGTGATTAACCATGCTGTGTTCATTGTGCATTCAGGGCAGGGATGTTTTTGTTTTTACATGGCTACGTATGAAGTGAAATTATATATATGTGTGACATGCAAGTGAAAGACAGCAAAGAATGTGGACAAAGAAAGGTGTGGTCTTAGCAAGACTCACAGCCAAGATCAGAGCTTTGTATTTCCTTTGCAAATGCTGTGTTTGTGGTTTGTTACTCGTTGACATCTCTCATACATGTATGCCTGTGAGTTTTAGGGATTTATGTCCATGTTTCTCAATCTTGCAAATTTTGAAAGCTGTTGATTCGTTGGTGGTTCCAGAGTTATAGTAAAAGAGTAATTGGCTTGAAAGCAGTCAGTTTACTCAAACTAAACTCATTCAGTATTTTACTAATGTCAGAAAGATAGGGCCTTTATTTTAAGGACGTTTGCATGAAAATCTAACACTGATTTTTTCTTTAAATGTTTGCTGTAGTAATGAGTTACCTGTGACAGAAATGCAAAAAAGTGCATTCAATGTTAAATAACTTGTGAAATGAAAGGATTATCATGTTGATTAACTCATTTAATGCCTAAAAATTGACCTAGAAAAGTTGTTTTCAATAACTTATCTTGATTGCTCTCTTTTCCTGCAGAATCAAGGTCATTACTGGAAAGAAGAAGGGATGAAAGCACTAAGCTCAAAGGACTACAGTCGAGCAATCAAACTGTTGAATTTATGCCTGCAGTTTCCTAACAATACAGCAGATTTTAGTTACCTTGTAAACAACTCTCTGGCCACTGCATATTTTGAGACAAAACAGTATACCAAGGCAGTGGAGAAGGGCAGAGAATGCTTCACATGTAGACCAACAAAGTCACAGGTACATTTTGTACATTTCATATTGTTGCTTTTTTATTTTCCCAACATTTTCAGCAAGCGAGGACATTTTTAGACAATAACAAGACAACGGATAACAAGTTTATTTCACTTCAACAAGACAAAGCAAAGTGCAAAAGCTTACATAAAGAGTATAAAAGTTCATTGACCACCGTGCCCAGGTATCTAGAACCAATTTTGGAACACAACGAATGCTCCTCTTACTTCATGCTGGGCTAGTACAAAAATGTTTTTTGTTGGGAGGGGGTAGGGTGGGCGCTTATTAACATTTTGGGCTTTCAGGGTGGGCGCTTATTCAAGGGCAATGCTTATTCCAAGATGGGCGAATAAATATGGTATTCTGACTTGTGTTTTCTAGGTTGAAGCCAGTAAATGGAAAGAGCGTGGAAAGAGACTGTTTTCTGAGAAGGAATTTACCATTTTGGTGGAATACTACACTCTATCAATGCAATATGTTCCTAGTAGTGACAAAGAGTTCCTGGCCACCCTGCTGTGCAATCGAGCTCTGGCTCATTACAACATTGGGAATTACCAACAAGGGCTTACTGACGCCAAGAGCTGTACAAGGTTCAGACCGGAGTGGTACAAGGTGGGCTTGATTCTTTTATTCTCCTGTGACACCTGTGTGGTTTGATGGTCGGACATGTAGACTGTCCCCTGCACAGTGAAAGTCATGCTGATAACTTTGAAGTAAATATGGTAGGCCAAGGAACTGAACCAGAAAGGATCATCCGTGCTGCTTGTGATCAAGTTTTTTCAGCAAGCAGCAAAGAGCACTCGTTTCTATTGTTCAGCTTGCCTATGTGAAAAAAATCAATTCCTTGAAGAATCCTCTTAGGTTGATTTGCTAATAAGTGGCTGAGAGGCTGTCCACAGGTACTAGGCATCTTACAATCATGTTATCATGCTTGCTCCTGATTGGTCCATTTCGATCATGTGGGCAAAATCCGGCTCTCTGATTGGCTACCTGACAAACCCTCGCATATATAGTACTCATGTTTTTAGCAGCTGAACCTGTGAGTGGTGTCACTTAAACTGTTATGGCTGTAAAATACATGTATGTGTAAGAGCTTTGACAGGGTTCAAAAAGAAGTCCTTAGGAATGTGCCACTTGATTAAGCAGAAATGTTTTAACAGTGGTTGGAGAAAATTGTGATGCTATACTAACCAATTCATTTCACCACATCACAGGGTTTTGTGCGGCAAGGATACTGTCATGCTTGTTTGGATCAGAACAGAGAGGCTGTGAAAGCCTTTGGTGAAGGACTGAAGAGAGCAGAGAGCGACGAGGACAAGTCTGTTGTACTTTCTCAGATTGTTTCCTTGAGTGTCAATCTTGCAGGTTTGTGGATCCTTGTGCTGGTTTGAGGAGAAAGAGTGTTTCATCCGATTTCCAAACAGTGAGAAGTGTTGAAAATATGAGGCACAGCTGAGATTTTGAACCAACTTTGAGAGATTTTTGGAAATCGGATGAAACACTTTTTCGAGTGTTAGATTTTCAACCATATACACTGCTTGGAGACATTCAAAGCAAAAGTTCTCCCAATTTTATGATAATTTAAGATCACATTCCAAACTCCCTTTGTGGTGTTGTTTTCTCTTCATGAATTATTCACGATTAGAGTGAAATGCGAGTACTTTTCTTACTGAGGGTAAGAATATCATTTTCCTCCTGCAAACACGTACATTAATGTACAATCTGCAATGACAATGAGTGCATTGTACACGAGATTAAGGTCAGGTTTATATCATGCATGCGCGTATGGGTGCATTCATGAATTTACTAAATTGTCGTCGGTTTTTGCTAAAATCCATTTCATGTTTCTTTAAGATGGAACCTCCAGCATTACCTGTAGTGTCCCAAACAACATTCTGGAGAAACTAAGCAAACAGCTCACGGAAAAGAGAGCCTGGGACAAGCTTCACGTCCTGTACCTAGGGGGTGGAGGACCACAACGTTACTCACCAGGAGAGGGTGGCTTAGCAACTGGAATTAACGCATCAGACGTTCCTATAGAGCTTGTGTTTGAAGCTGGTGAGAAGTACCGAGTTCCTCTGATAGTTGCTCTACTGGAGAATAGGGCTCTTCCCAATGGACTGAAGAAGAGGAAAGAATGTCCTCTTGAGCTGGCAATGGAGGCTGAGGATTATCATTTGGTGGTCACACTGCTGCAGTACAATGCTGATCCAGCCTGTATTGTGACCAAGCCTGGTGACTCACTTCTACATGAAGCTCTCAAACAAATGTTTGCAACAGGTTTGTTATCTTTCTTATTCCGCCTTGGTGTTAGACAGACTAAAAGGAATAGAAAGATGTTTCTGAATATTAGATTTCCACAGCTGCTTACCGCATCTCTGCTGTTGACCAAACATCATATTCAACATTTGTGCTCCCTCCCCACCCTCCCCCCCCCCCAAAAAAAAGAACAACAGCAACCGCGAAAAACGACCAGTTCTTGATTGATGAAAGTCTTGAATTTTATGCGAGGAATGCGATCACACTGTGGAAACCCATACTTGTCACCTATGTAGTGGCTGCTGTGGAAACAGTTTTCGGAGTTAAAACGTACTTAAAAGAACATCAGATATTAATCAAAGACTTTATTACCGAGTCAGAAGTAGCTAGCCGAGAGGAATTACCTCTCTACTAATTGGGGACACTTAATAATGGAATTTGGAGCCTGTACTATCTATCAACTAATAAATGATTAAACCTACTTATCATCAACCAATAAAAGCCTTAAAAGCTAACCAATAAAAACTGAAAACCTAAGAGACCTAAATCGAAAAAAAAAAAATTGTTCTGTTATGAGTTAAAAAGAATGCAGTTGGAGCAATTGTCATCTTCTACCATCCCAGTTAAATGACATTTACGAATACGATATTTAAAACTACTCAGTAACATGACTTCGAAACTGAATGATGTCTTGTTCGAAGGAGATTCTTGCTTGGTTCATGAATCATTTTTAGGGCTCTCTATATATCTTTGGGGACAGGAGACAAGTTCATGCATTATTGAAATCCATTTTCATCATTGCCTTATTTGACAATTCCTTCTTCTGAACTGTTAAATTTTGTTTACAAGAGGCAAACGTTATTAGAGAAACTTGGAATCACGTTTAAGGTAAACGGCAGAAATGGCCACGTGACCATGTTTATCCTACATTTGCCGCTCGCTGTTTTCAGTTTCTCATTTAAATTGAGTAGTTTTTTGTTAGCATCAAAGGGCAGAATTATTTTGCACTGTTCTGACTCATCTATTTGCTCATTTTGTACAAAAAACTTAAACGCGAATCTCGCGTTTGCAGTTTGTCGTAAACGTTTTTGTTAAATTTCTCTATTGTCGGAACTGTTTATAAGCTTATCCAAAGCAGACTCTTTACGACTTGTAATTGTTGCCATTTTCCTTTCCAGGAAACAGCGGGTTTTTCCAAGCCCTGCTTGATTCGGATTTATTTGACCCTGACGTTGTAGATGGCAGTGGAAACACTCTCTTCCACCTCGTGGCATTTGGAAAGTGTTCCAGACGGAAGTGTGATATGATTAACGTTCTGTCAGAAGCTGGAGCCAACCCGACACTCAAGAATACAGAGGGGAAGATCTCTGTGGACTATCTCACCAAGAAGGACCCTCGTGCGCGGCTCATCAGGGCTGCCACCAACTCGTACAAAAGTGGCAAGAAATCCGGCGGTGGTGCAAAGAGAAGGAAGAAGGTGCTGAAGACACCTGCTGAGAACAAGTCTTTGCCACAAGAGGGAACTTCAGTGCCACTTCAGGATGAAGATGAACCAGAATGGTGTCGACTGGGAGATGATGCAACTGAGAATGATGAGGGTCGAGTACAGGAAGCCAAAGGTAAAGACAAAAAGCCTTTTCCTGCAGCTCCTTCAGTGAAGAAGGATCCTTTGGATAAGCAACGTGCGAACATTAAACGCATGATTGACACTTTGCGTCCTGAAAATGTGATTGGAAGTGGAGAAGGAGCTGGTGAAGATGCTGATGGTAAGGCAGAAAGCAACGCCACGTGCAGTGAAAGAAAGGAAACACAGTGTGAAGATGAAGCTGTGCTACAGCCTGTTCCAGATATTGAAAGAATCCAGGTTGACGAGGAAGATGATGACCCAAATAATCCCAATAATGAAGAGCTTGAGTTTGATCTGGAATCTCCATTTGAAGATCTTCCTTGGGAAGTGGACTGCACAGACCAGTTTTGGAAAGCGCTACAGAATGCTAATGTTTGTGATGCTTTGAAACGACGGATTGTGGCAAGGATTCGCATGCTGGCAGAAGGTCGATGGTCAAAAAAGCTCTGCAGAAGGCTCAGTGGCCTCTCCAAGAATCGCAACATCATGCTGTTTGAGGCAAAACTTACAAGATCGTCCCGGATTATTTGGGAACTGACTGTGGCATTCTCGGCCAAATGTAGCAACGATCCCGAGTTAAGAGTGCAAGCAAAGACAAATGAGGGGAGAGTTTACTCTGAGATCATTCGAATTTGGGACGTGGCTGCCGACCGAGACACGCTCATGAAAAAGGTTGAAAGCATTGTGAAATCCCATGATCGAGGACTGGGATGCATCGTCAGAAAAGAACTGTCTGGATTCAGAAAAGGCGATCAAAAAGTGACAAATGCAAGTGGTGAGCGTCTTCCAAACTTCTTTGTTGAAGTGACGGAAACTGTGGAACAGTTTCCAGTGGAGAAAGTAGCAAAATGTGGAAAATCCCAAGATAAAAACAGTAGGTCGCAGTTCTTTTTCCCTCCTGCAAGCCCTAATGATATGGAATTCCACATCCTGAAATTCTATGCGTTTTCCTCAGCGTTGATCAACTCTGTTCTCCACAGCAATCATGCAGCCAAAGTTGACTTTCCCTTTAGGGTCACTGAACTGGAGCACGCTATCATTAATCTTCGTCCAAGCCAGCCATGCCCCATAATCCTTCTTGGCCGCAGTGGCACTGGCAAAACAACCTGTTGTTTGTACAGACTATGGAACGAATTTCAGTCCTACTGGGAGAAGGCTACCACCGCGGGACCTCATATCCCCAAAATGGTGCAGTATTTACCGAAAACGGAAGCTTGTGGAGGTTTTGCAGTTTATGAACAGGACGAGGACACGCTTGCTGAATCAATAAGGCCCAGCGTTAGAAAGGACCATGACGGTGTGCTGGAGACATCATCCTCTGACGAATTTGTCCGCGCTAAAGACGCACGGCGCAAAGATTACGAAGAAGGTGACGACACGGTAGAACCATCCGAGTTTGAGGATCACGGTTCTTTGGAATATGAACATTTGCATCAAGTTTTTATCACAAAGAACCCGGTGCTTTGCAGTGAAGTGCAGAAAAACTTTTCCGAGCTAAGCCATGCCTGTCCTGCGGCAAGAGAACACGTTGAACATGAGGACACACCTTTGCCTTCAAGAATTCAAGATATTGATGATGCAGCTTGGCCCCTGTTCATAAACTCTCGTAATTGGCTGCTTTTGTTGGATGCATCGCTTCCTGGCTGCGAGTTCTTCCCTCGTGCTGATGATGGCAGCCTGATGAGAAAGATTCACGGCTGGGGAGAAGAGGACACACCCTTAGTGGCCATTGATGAAGACTCTGACAGCGAGGAAGAAGGGTACAACGAAGCCGATGACCGTGAAGAAGCAGATGATATCGTGTCTGGTAAACAGGACCAAAAGAGTTATGATCCCAGGCGAGAGGTCACTTATGCAGTGTTTGTATCTGAACTTTGGCCTCGGATGACCAAGAAAATAAGGGTACAGTACCACCCGACTCTTGTCTGGACCGAGATCCGTTCATTCATCAAAGGATCCATCGAAGCCCTGCACACAGAACGTGGCTTCTTGAGTTTGGAGGACTACTCGGATCTCGGACGCAAGCGAGCACCTAACTTCTCCGCTGATCGCGAAGTGGTGTATACACTGTTTCGTGTGTATCAGCAGACAAAGTGTTCTTTGCGGATGTTCGATGAAGCTGATGTCGTTCATCAAATTTATTCTCGGCTGCTGAAAATTCAGGTGCCCGATTGGTCCGTACATCGCTTCTACGTCGATGAAACTCAAGATTTTACTCAAGCTGAACTGTCGTTGTTAATTCGCTGTAGCCGTGATCCCAATGGCCTTTTCTTTACTGGTGACACGGCACAGAGTATCATGAGAGGAATCGCGTTTCGCTTTAACGATCTTAAATCCCTGTTCTTTTACTCGCAGCAGTCTTACCAATCCCTTGGTTTTCAGTCAGGAGTACAAGTTCCTAACACACTCTATCAGTTGACTCACAACTACCGCTCACATGCGGGCATTTTGTGTCTGGCCTCAAGCGTTGTTGATCTACTTCTTCATTACTTTCCCGAGTCGTTTGATCGCCTTGAAAAGGACCAGGGTTTATTTGAAGGACCAAAGCCTGTTCTCTTGGAATCGTGTAGCTTCGGCGATCTGGCGATGATTCTCCGAGGAAACCGTCGGCAGTCGTCGAGGATCGAGTTCGGCGCGCATCAGGTGATACTCGTGGCGTCGGAAGAGGCTCGTGCGCAGATGCCAGATGAGTTGAAGCAGGGACTGATCCTTACAATCTACGAGTCCAAAGGATTGGAGTTTGATGATGTCTTGATTTACAACTTCTTTAAAGATTCTCAGGTAAATACAGCGTTAAAATTGGATTATAATGGGAATTTGGCCGTAATTAAATAAACGTATCTCTGCTTTCGGAATAAAACGGCACGTTTGGAGCTGTTCAAACCACGATATCTAATGTAACGAGTTCGCACACAGTTAAGCCAAAAAATTCCTGGTGAAATTTGTTGCAAATTTTGCCTGTATATAATGTTGAAACATGGAATGCAGTCCAAAAACATTTCCCCGACGCGACTTACGTGTTATAAATTGAAAATAGTCAGCGTTTTATTTGCGTTTAAAAGAAATGATGCCCAATTTACTTTTGTAACCGATGTCGGAAATATAACTTTGAATTCTTACAACCAAGTGAGGTGGTATCATCAAGGTTCCGTTGTTTCTATAGGTGGTTTGCATTGCCGCCATGTTGGTGGACAAAACAAAAGAAAATTTGCTCACAAAGTTTGCACAGAAATGGTTGTTAACTCCCAGGGTAGAAAAATTTTTTTCTTCCTGTCCACTATCATGGCCGCCATGACGTCACATGCAAACCATCAATTACTTCCATAACTGTGCGCACTAGGTCTCAAGAATGGACCGTGAAGTGTACCAACAAACATTTTACGCTGGCAGCTATATTTCAATTCAGGACGGTGCCTACTAATACACAAGTATTTTTGCGCGGTTTATGACTATGCGGGAAAAGCAGATCTTAGCAAGGGGTACCGTAAATGATATAATAAACGCCCCCTCTCTTATTAACGCCTCCTATCTAATTAACGCCCCCCTAAGCTGACAAGTTTGTATTAAACGCCCCTCTCTAACAAACGCCCCCTGTCTAATAAACGCCCCCCCTCCCTGAAAACCGCACATAAACTAGAAATAGATGTACAATACAATCAATCAATTCATTTGCGTTCTTGCTTAATTGACACCGGTGTGCGAGTTGCGTCTTGGCATTGAGCTATAAGAACTACCAGTACCCCTTTCTGCCGCTTTGTATGTACCATATACCGTTATGGATTTGTAAACGGCTTAGACCTATCAGCGGACGGACTTGATAGTATGTTAAAGCTCTGTTTTTTAGGTTATTATAATACCATATCGAGGTTACCATGTTACAGTTATTACAATAAACGCCTCTTCCTTTTAAACGCCTCTTATCTTTTAAACGCTCCCCTCGGACCCTTGAAATTTAATAAACGCCCCTGGCGTTTATTAGATCATTTACGGTACTTGAATCCAAAAAGAAAATTTGGGGGAACCATGCATATTTCAGAGGTAATTAAGCAACATTATCGCGATCCTGGGGGATCTTTCCATTGCGCTGAGGCGTCAATATAAAGTCGTATTACCGTCTCAAAATGACGGTTTCTGATTGGCTCAAAAACTGTCATGTAAGCATGACAGCACGGCACTTAAATGGGTTTGGCGCGCACAGATCAAAATTTTACTTCTGTGAATGAACATGCGACGTTGGATGGTGTTGTTTATTTCTTTTCATTTGAGTTTACAAAGCTTCTGACACTGTTCAAGGACCACTTATAATATTTTTTTTGTGGTGAACATGTACCATGGTACAGCGGATACAACTTTTTTCCTGAAGGTAAGTGGAAAAGAGCGATTATAAATTCGATGAAGAGAAATTTACTTAAAGACTTTCTTGAGTGTGAAAGCGGCCACGGTAAATAACAATGAGCTTAAATTCCAATAAATTATGGCATTTTCAAAGCAAAAGGATCTGTTTCTTTTCTGATGTCTCTTATCTCTAGAAAAAATTGCTCCAAGAGCGCTGCTACGTTCTCTTTCATCGCTCAGGTTTGTCAATTTGATCTTCTTGTCGTAGCGCCGAACGATAGACTCGGTAATTTTTACAGTATTCTTCGCCGCTTGGTTTTTTCAAATTTCTAAATCTCCACGGCATCTAAGCTAGGATAACAATGCTCTGTTTTCGTTTTTGGGTACTAGTATGGTTGCTTTTTTTATTCTTGCTTCTGGTTGTGAGGTTTATTCATCACTGTTTTCATGTTGTTGTTTTTGTCTCGGCGGTAACAAATTTTCAATAACATTTGCTGGTAAAATGTTCAAACCTACTAGCTCGTCTATTTCATCAATGGTAGGTGCTTGATGGACTGTAAATTTTTGCATTTTCTTTGTTTTGACGTAAAAATTAAAGCCAAAAATTCAAATAACCCGCCCCGAGAAAAATATTTTGGCGCACGGATATTACCATCGCTGCAGTTTAACTGAAGTAAGAATTTATCTTTCAATCAGCGCACGATTTGTACTTTATCCGTTTACTCTCTCCAGCAAAATGTCAGTATCGCGATAAAAAACTAAATTCGATTTTGAGACGGCAATACGACTTTATATTGACGGCGTTGGGAGAAAATATATTCCGTATTGGGCTCCGTCGCTTCGCGACTCCGCCCAATACGGAATATATTTTCTCCCAACTAGCCGTCAATATAAAGTCGTATCGCCGTCTCAAAATCGAATTTAGTTTATAATAATTCTAAAAAGCTTTAAAATACAGAACAATGTATGGCATTTTTCCCCAAATTAAAGCTTTAGTATCGTTGAAAAATGCGTGGTTGTTGCCAGTTTCTGTTTCTTGATTACAGTAGCCCTTGCGCAAAAATACCTTCATATTATTAGGCCTTTTCCTAAGAAACCTAAGTTTCTCGTACCATCTCGAGATGCACAGAGTGTGTGCGCTGTAGCAAAAGAAGGCACCGTCCTTAACATTATCGAATTAAAACCCTCAGTCGAGTTTACACGACAAGACTGAAAGGAAGTATCGGCCATTGGGCGATAGAATGGAAGGCTAGTGATTTCGTGAAAGTTTGCGGAAACATTTGCTACTCGTTGGAAATAGTGAAACAGCATATACCGTACTTTCTCGATTAAACGCCGGACCCCGATTAAACGCCGGGTCAAAACTGCCGATTTTTAAAAAAACGCCGGGTGCGTCCGGCGTGTATTAGCATGTAATTAAAACTTAAATTATTTGCACACACATTGGCCGGCTGACACAAGCGAGGAGGACGTTGGCGACATTACCGTTTATATACTTAAAACTTTGCACTCATATCATTTACTTGCTCCTACGTCATTCATAAATTGTTTATGTGCTGTTTGTTAGTGATACAAATCTTGATTGCAACATGGTACACGTGCCGTATGTACGGTACCATAATAATGTAACTTCGGGTAATCCAGGGGAAAATTGTCCAACACTGACAAACTGCCCCTAGGTTTCTGAGGATCCGTAATAATAAATCAATGTGGAAAAATGGCTAAAAATCGCATTTCATTAATAAACGCCGGACCCCGATTAAACGCCGGCCTCGAAAAAACGTCGGATCAAAACTGCCAAATTTTAAATAAAAGCCAGGGGCGTTTAATTGAGAAAATACGGTATGGGGAGTTATTAAAACCTTTGGCTAAGAGAGAATTGCCTCAACACAAATTAAAAAGGTTCGGGTGTTATCATTTAACAGTGATTTTACTGATAACCTTTCAAGTGACAGACCGTTTCACAAACTTGTGTTCATTGAATGACAACCAAATTGTACTACAGCAACTCAATAGAGTCATTCGGGTGATGTTTTTCGTGTGTTTTCAGGCTAAGAAAGAGTGGCGAGTTGTGACGACTTACGTTAAGGAGATGGCAGACGGGAAGGTCCCAAACACAACAGGGCTGGTGGAACTCACTGATGATGATCTGGCCACATCAACTCGCCCCCTTGAATTTGACGAAGACAAACACAAAGTGCTCAACTCAGAGTTCAAGTTCTTGTACACCGCCATTACTCGCGCCAGGGTCAACGTGTGGTTCTTCGACGAAGACGAGGAAGCCCGGTCGCCAGTGTTTGAGTACTTCCAAAAGCTGGGCCTCGTTCGAGTGATACGCATGGCAGGCGAGGCCAACGAGACGGACCAGCTGACCAGTATGTTTGTGGAGAAGTCGACGGAAGCAGAGTGGTCTCAGCAGGGTCACTACTTTTACAATAAGGAGCTTTGGGAGGTGGCAGTGAAGTGTTTTAACATGGCTCATGATACGCTGATGGTGAAGAAGAGCCAAGCGCAGCTGCAGGCTGCTGAGGCCAGCAAACTGAAGGCAAACCCCAAGGTTATGAGAGCACAGTTCTTGAGAGCCGCGGATCAGTTTCTACAGTGCGCCATGCTGGATGAGGGTGCCAAGTGTCTGCATAATGCTCGCGAGAGACTGTTGCTAGCTAAACTCAACAGGAAATTAGGAAAGGTATCTGCACACTACAGATTAAATCGTAGTTAAATCGTTAGATTAAATCTCGGGCTGAACCTATCTTCTCTACAAGCATGTCTCTTCTAAAAGAGAAAGATTTTTCTTCCTTTCGAGAACAGAGATCTACAACTAATTCACTTCCAGATCGTTTGCCTTTCATTTCATACCATGTTTCAAGTTGTATGTGCTTGTAAATAATTTAACGATGAACAAAGAAACAAAAGGCTTCAAAGCAAAAGCCAACAGTTTAGACATGGATATATTTTCTAACCATACATTACATTACACCTCATTTGAAACTGTGAGCCATCCTTCAAAATCGACAAGAATGAAGAAAATGAGGTGGAGAATTGTTATCATTACAGAAACCAGGTTTTCGTAACAAGGTAGGATCACTCGGATTTCCTTTTCCGAGTATGCCTGTGTGTCTCTTTGTGTAATACACCATTCTCATTCTCAAGATAATGATGTTAAAATGTAAAATAATGAAATGTTGGCTCTACCAAACCTTGAATATTACAGCGATAACAATCCTTTGCCTCGCTTTCGTTATAGACTGTTCACAGTCCCCCTATTTTTCCGTGGGATTCTCGAGACTGGTACGCTTCGAAGTTTCTGCCGCCATTTTGGTTTGTAAAAGCGAGCGCGATCTAGGGAGAGCGTCTAAACTACCGAGGGGAGCGGGAGTGGGGTTTAGTTGAGTGGGGGAGGGGAAGCAAAAAAATCCTCCGAACTCCGTTCCTCTCCCCTCGGTAGTTTAGACACTCTCCCCAGATCGCGCTCGCTTTTACAAACCAAGATGGCAGCAGCAACTTCGAAGCGTACCAGTCTCGAGAATCCCACGGAAAAATAGGGGGACTGTGAACAGTCTACTCTCGTTATTGTATAATTCCAAACTGTCAGATGGCCTTGCATTCAAATCGATGAGAGTTGATTAAAGTTTGAAGCTCCGTCAATCGCTTTCTTCCACATTTCGTACTCATTTGTACGCCAACTCTATACGTTCTCGTCGCGTTTCATCTCTTCAGTTTCAAGTGAAGTCTCCCCGACTCGCTGATATACTCGCTGATCAATTACGATGTTAAATTTCAAAGTTTTTTTTTTCTTGTTTTTACCTCAACTGTCAAGCGTTATTATTGCGTTTGAACTCTTGTAAGTTCTCGTTTGTTCTCGTCTTAACAGTTTGAAGACGCGGCTAAGCAGTTTAGAAAAGAGCGTCACTTCCTGGAAGCCAGCGAGTGCTATGAGATGATCAACGATTACCATCAAGCGGTAGAAGTGCTTTGTCAAGGCAATCTGTATGAGGAGGCTATTGATACGTTACAGCGGTACAAGAGCTTGGTGGGTGTGGAGACGAGCAAAGGAGGCATCCGGCCGCCAAAGGAGTCACGGACGGTAGAACGACTCTGCCATCAGCTTGCCGAGGAACACTTCAGGTGAGGTGCTATTGTAAAGAAATAAAAAACGCGCCGAGTGCATTGTTGAGTTATATAAGCACGCGGGAATTTTTAAGAACCGGCTCGTGCCTCTCTGCACTTCTCGAGTGTTCTTAAAAATTCCCAAGTGCTTATATAACTCAACAATGCACAGAGAACAAGTTTTTTTATTTCTTTCATAAAATATAAACAATCGCAACTCCTCAGACAAGTGCGAATTTTACTGAATCAACGTCAAGTTTCTCCTTACACGAGATAACGCGTAATTTAATAGCGCGCGCTCTTGCCGATCACGACACGATCATGACAGGGCACGCGACAGCGCAATCTAGTAAAAAGTCAAACTGTTTTAGTTTTTCGTCACGTCGTAAGCAAGTTCAAGAAGTAAACTCCAAGTCAAGTTTAAGTTTTAAGGTGTTGAGAGACAAGTTGAAGTTAATTAAAAGTCTGGAAACATCAGTACAGGAGACTGTTCTCTGCGAATCGCTGGTGTGACAGCGCATTCTGTTGCTGAATTTCTCAGATTTTTCACAGGCAAAAATCTGACGTGTGCTCCGTGCATATTTAACAATTATTCGCCGAAGGCGAAGTAAATAGTGGTGAATGTCGAGGGGAATATTCACCAATATTTACTGAGCCTGAGGCGAATAATTGTTTTAGTATAATTACTCAGGTGATTATCAGAGAAAAACAAGTACCGTCCGAAAAATGTCGATTTTGTTTGTTTGTTTCAAATCATCACGCGTCAATGAACAGAGACGCGCAGTCTGCCGATCACATGCTCAATCGAAATCACATGCGCAATCGATAAACTGCACACAGCCTCAAGCAAAATGTTCCGTCAGTATTCTTTAACTGCCGCTTCATTGAGACGAAGCACTGTGAATGAATTTTGGGTTTCTCCGACCCGTTTACCAAAATGTATGGAGATGAAACAGGTTGTTTGGTGTAAAACTCGAGCCGGGATCACAAGTGTTAGCGATAGCATTTTATTGCACAATTTCTTGTTGACATGATGGCTTCGCCGGTTAATTAACGGACGTTTATAAATTGCCTTCGGAGATAAGCTGCTTCAGGTAGGAATCCAGTCATTTGTTGGCTTCACTAAACAAATACACGGTTGTCGCAGATGAAAATATTTTGTTGTGAGGCGGTGACTTTAGATGGTGGTCGAGAGCCGCTCGAACCGACAACAAACTAGTTTTCAGATTATAAAAACTGTTTTCTTTTCTCATCACTGAAACGTAAAACTTACAGAGACATTTATTCATCTTGTTTACTTCCATGCTTTCAAATTCTGTCTTAAACTCGTTTTGTTTGTGAAATCATTCTGTTAATAAAGAAAAGCTTGCTCGAATTTAACTTAATTTGTTGTCTTCATTATCAGTCATCGAGATCGACAACATGCAATTTACAACGGTTTTTTATTACAATTGGCAAAATTTTCATCTCTTGCCTTCGAAAAGTATCACCTCGGACTTAGCTGCATCTTTAGTGCCTTTCGGAATTGCATTTTCTTTCATCCTATTCACTTCTTTTTCAGAAATGTCAACAACTGGCTAAGCGGCCATTTTGAAAGTTAGTGCTCCCGCTATAATCACCTCGCGCGGGGTGATTATAGCAAGATATGACGCAATCCTCGACCAATCAGATCAACAGAATCTCAATAATCACCTGAGTAATTATACTAAGTACAATTATAATGCACGCACCGTACGTACGTTTCGTGCATTGTGGAGTTATACAGAACTCAGTTTGACCAATCACAGTGCTTGCTTGACCCTGGCTATTTTATAAAAGTGAATAATGAACGCTTACAGGTCACCAAACATTTGTTGCTCAACTAATTTCTAATCCTGTTGATTGATGATCACTCACGCCTTGTGACGTTTGTTGACGTTTTCTTGTTTTTCTTTCAAAGTTTCTACCCTGTCCCATCCAGCAATATGATGTTTTACAAAAACCGGGGAGCGAGGACCGAGGATGGCGCAGTGGTGAGAGCACTCGCCTCCCACCAATGTGGCCCAGGTTCGATTCCCACACTCTGCGTCGTATGTGGGTTGAGTTTGTTTTTGGTTCTTGCCCTCGCTCCGAGATTTTTCTCCGGTTACATCGGTTTTCCCCTCTCCTCAAAACCCAACACTTCTAAATTCCAATTCGATCTGGATAGTGTCCCCAATTAGTGCTCTGCGCTAAATACGTTAACACTTAAATAAGGGGATTTCTTTCATTTTATTATTTTTTTTCTGAAAAATGCATGGTTACCCCAATTTTCGTTTTGGATACCAAGAGCACTTGCTAAGTTCTGCTTTCTCCGCATAGTTTGAAACCGCGCAAAAATACCCTGTGTTAGTAGGCACCACCCATAGGAAACCCGAGTATCTCGAGGTGCGCAGAACGTATGCGCAGTAACAAAAGTAGGCACCGTCCTTACCTTGTAGTTTGGAACATTCCTGTCGAACTGATGTCTACTGATCCTTCAGGTTCGAAAACCTAAGGGTCATGGACAGCCCTACCTATATTAATTAAAAATACTTACAGTTTGTTTATCCATTATTTTAGCTGTGGTCGTCTTGAAGAGATGGTTTCAGTTCTCGAGCGGCTGCCATCAGCCAACGACCGAATTTTGTTTCTGGAGAATCACGGCTGTGTCCAGAAGGCTGTGGAGGCGCTGATTGATGAAGGGAGGAGCACCGACGCTGGCCTGCTTCTACGGAAGAACAGCAGATTCATTGAAGCAGCCAAGTTTGTCCACCGGAAGAATTTTGCGGCTGAGTGTTACCTGTCTGCCGCCCGCTGTGTTGAGGCGCTTGGCTCCGTTGAAGAGACGTTTGAGTTGATCGAGGGACCGGTTGAGAAAGCTCTAGAATTGTTTGAAGATTGCGACGATAAGAACGGTGAAGCACAATGTCTGCTGGTGCTAGCGAGGCTTAATGGAGACACACAGCACGCGGAAAGCGCCCGAGAACTTTTTAACAAGGTGAACAACATTTGTGGCGAAGTTGATGCGTGCCTTGCTCTCTTCAGCATTACCAATGGAGATGTTTTGGGTGATTACTGTGATTTCCCTGGTGATTTCCTCAGAGGACTTGATAGGTTGTTCGCTCTTGTATTAGCTTTAAACAAACCTCAGAGAAGCGTCGCTGAGCTGCAAAGTGTGGAAATGTGTGAGACGTACTTCGGTCTTCTTAAAGGTGATCAGTCGGATGTGAGATGCGCCTTTGTGAAAGGCGGTAGTCTGTTTTTGTCCTCTGTTCCTTACCGTCAAGCTGAGATCAGGGGCAACAAGTTGGTGCTTGATGTGGGAGAAGCGCGATGGAGAATCTCCAGTTACCTTTGTGACTTGGCTTTCAAACTAGCACAGAACATTTATGAAAGCCTCGCCACAAACCTTAATCGCTATGGAATTTGTCGACGATTTCTTGTTGGGTTGAAGTGTAGTCCTGGACGATGCGGGCTTGCTCATGCGCCACTCTCGAAGGAAGTGTTTGAACAGCGTTTTAATGCGTTGTACCATCAGATGCACGTTAATGCCCTCGTGCGTTCCTTCGTGGGCTCCATTGGCCGTTTCGATTCTCAAGGGCAGCTCACGCGAAGGTTTCTCACGAACGAGGTACGGGACTTTAAAGCGTGCCGAGATTTTTACAAGTTGCTCTTTCCTAGGATGGGCCTGCATGTCTCTTGTCTCAACAAAGAGCTTGTCCGCTCCCTTCGCAGGAATAAAGCGATCAAGGAGCGGTTGTCGAGTTATGCGGAGGTCTTATGGAAGACTTCTAGCGACATTCAGCGATGGGAGAGCTCTGACCGGTTTATTGAAGTGTCGCGAGTCCTTCACCTCGTGGGAGAGCACAGTAAGATTCTTGTGCTGTTGTCTGTGGAGGAAAAAGTCTTCGCCGGGAGAGAGCAGTCTTGTGATTGGATGGTGCAAGACAGACAACTCGGGGGCTTTCGGAGCTTTTTCCGACTGTTAGAAGCTGGCAAGCGTATTCTTCACGTTTATGGCGATGTTTTGAATTCGTCAGCCTTTTTTATTCGTAGATTTGTGACCTTGGTCGCCTGCAGGTCTAAGCTCCCGCTACCGTCCCTTGCCAACGCAAGCTCCATCTTTGAACACCAGATGATCGCCTGTTTGTCGCTGTTCGCTCGTTTGTTTAACGAATATGAGCATCCCGTTTGCCTTCCTGAGAGCTATGTTCGCCTGATCGATGTCTGGGATGCGGTGTATGGTACAGAAAGGTTCCCTACGTTGTTCAGCGTCGTTGAATCCAGCGCCACAGGGCTGCCTCCTTTCAAAGGGATCCGACAAGTGCAACGTTTACTCGAATACATGGTACAGCTCGTGTCAGGTCAAGTTTACCGTCGCTTTAACTTGATAAACAGTGCGATCAGTCCTACCGCTATGGAGCGCGTGCAATCGGGTGAAACAGAAAGGATCTTGGTGCTTGCCATGACCATGCTCTCTAACTACGGTAGAGGGATCCCGCCTCCGTGTGGCCGTCTTATTGAAGCGTTGCGCGGCGTTACCGTGCACTCGTTTTTGCCAGGCCGTGTACAGGAAGCGTTAGAGGCGGTGCAGCGCGCTGATGGAGTCCAAGACGTGGTCTTTGCGCTGCAAAATTTTCTCTCCCAGAGGAATGAAAGATTGTTGTGTGTTCGTTGGTACCACCGTCGACTGTGGACTGATGAAGTAAATGTTGCTTCATTCACCCAGGTGTTCAGCGCTGGATTATCTCCCTTGCACCTTCAGACAGCAGCCCCGACAACTGAGCCACCAGTGGACATTTACTCGCCGTCAGAGTTTCAGATGCCGACTGGATACCTGGAGGAGCAGAGAAGAGAGCTTACTTTGGAAACGGAGCGTGAAGCAGCTGCTGTCACAATCCAGCGCTGGTACCGTATGACCAGACACCAGGCGCGTACGTCATCGCATGAACAACCGGTGCACTCGGCAGAAGCGCATTTTGAGAGCTTCAAAGTGGACACTTCAGCTTGCAGTGTGTGTGGTGTACAGTTCAGTGGAAAGTCAGACGAGACGTACCAATCGCATATTCAGCACGGCAGTCCTCACTGGCGAATGCTCGAGGAATTTAACTCGTACAAGCAGCTTCATCTTCACAAGATATGGCCTCTTTTCTTGGCAGAGAAAGAGCTGCGCGATGAGCTGAACAACTTGTCGGGCCAAAACAGGCTTGGCTCGCACGATTTCGGTCTTGATATTCAGCGGTTGGATCACGTTGGCGCACGCGTCGGAGAGTGCATCCGGGATATGGAGTCGCGGTGTAGGTGGGGTGATACGGGACGACTGATGCGTGAAGTGGAGGCTCTTGGAGGCACTATCAAGGCAATGCAGAGCATTGTACAACGAGGTAACGAAACATTTATTTAAAGAGTTATCATTTGGCACACAACTTGTGAAGTTAACAACTTAACACGTCGTATTCTTATTCGTACCTTGAAATGTTTCAGTCCGGCTCTGAATTCCATCAAAATATCAACCAACCCATTTCAAGGAGCAAAGTAAATATAAAATTGTTATTCTAAACATGCCCTTTCGAAAATCAAAGGTCTCTGACCGCCATTCTATTGTCGGGACGACTAACGGTGTATTATTTCCCCCCTGGGATAAACAGCGGTTAAGGATATGTGTTTAGATTTCTGTAAAGATTTTGCGATTTTACGATTCGAAAACCGTCAGTGTTTGACTTCTTTTAATGCTTCCATGTTATTCACATTAAAAGTGAGTTGCCGGCTTGTCACCGTTGTCAAAGGGGAATAGTACTAGATGGAAAGTCAGCCTGTTAATTTGTCTTGTGTCGTTGTGCCAGCCGTGCAATCAGTTTTGTTTTATTTAAACTTCATGTCACATCTTGTTGGCAAGAGATTCGAGAACAATACTGGTGATAACCGTACGTTACACAGGGATGTCGCTAAGGCCGGCTTCCTACCGGCTGAAATCTTAACAGAACACAAATACTTGAGGCTAACTGTAAAGGTGGATAGTCCAAAAGGGCTGGTTGGGTTTATTAATGAGCTCGCTGAGGTTTTAGTTGCATCCTTGCATACGGTTTATTTACGTGTCCTTTGCATTCAAATATCAAGTTTTGGATTTGGTTCGAGAAAGCTATAAAGAAGTAGATCAATCCGCTCAATTTGTGGACTGGATTAACAGTCGCTTCCGGTTTTTTTCCCTCTTTTTTTGTTGTTTTTTTGTTTTGGCAACATCTGTAATCACGTTTTTCCAAAAAAATAAATTGTTTTGGCTGCCCTCCCAATTTCAACGGTACTTATGTGCTATTCTTATTATCCCTTCCTCTGCTTGTAGACCTGCAGAAGATGCGTGAAGTTGGTGACGAGGTGGAAAGACGGCATGATTTGGAAGAAGGCGAAGATTATGGTGATGACGAAGATATCTTAGACCTGCGCATGCCCAAAGGAAGTGGACCAAAAGGAGGGAGAGGGGGCAAGGCAAAGAAAAGGAACCAAGGAAGGCGAGCACGAAACAAAACACGCTTTAGACAGTCTTGAGACTGGAAAACTTTTGGTTTGAACTAAACAAGAACTGCGTTTTAAACACGCTTGTTGTTTAGGGTCACTGTCTTTGATTACAATAGCTTAAAGAACGCGTCTACAAACAGTATTCTTTAATAGAAATAAACCGAGTAGCTTCTACAAAATACTCTTTCAGGTACGTTTTCCAATACTTGCAGATGAACGATATCTAGTTATGCTGTTTTGAGTTATGTTTACGCTAGAATCGTAAGATTAAAGCTCGCTAGAGTATTTATAATGATCAAATTAAGCTGCATATACTTTTTAGGATGTCAATCAATCACTATTGTTTGAAATTCCTCTGCGCTGTTATTAAAAAACTATTAGTTTCATTGCTGCTGAGCTTCCGCTGAAATGCTTCATAAAGGAATAGCAAACTTAACGCGATAACTTTGCTTAGCGCTAACAGATTTGAGCTATTTGGAGACCGCTGTTCCAGTTTCGCCGCTATTTAAAGTGGTATTATTAAGTGATACTATTAAGTTGATATATGACGATGTTTTCGTCTTTTTGTGGTTATTCCCTTAATTCTGTTGGGTTAGAACGAACTTAGGAGAGGACTTTGTCATGGGAAATTGTTGTTAAGAAACTTTATTATTAGAGATGATAATAAACGTTCGCCTTCTGTGTCTTGGATTTTTATATGTCCACTGATCACGCCATGGAAAACTCTTCTTGCTTTCTTAACTTTCGCCAGCTTTTTTTTTTTTTTAAAGAAACCGCGACTCTGTAAAATGAAGAAAACATGTTTCCATTTAGTCTCCTTCGCAGCCGTTTTTGGGATGTCGCGTAATGCGCCCAAATGAACCTGTTCTTTTAGGGGGAGCGTTGCGTGACATCCCAAAAACGGCTGCGAAGGAGACTAGTTTGCATTCGGCCTTTGAAAAAACCGAAATGCTTTGTTTACTACACAGAGTCGTGGTTTATTTAAAATTTATTTTGTCTTGTTCTTCATTGGAGTTCTGCTAGCCCTTCATGACTGACCAGCTAGACTTTTGTTCGCTTTCGCTTGGCTTATTTTGAAGAGGTCAGCCATGCTATTCATAGATGGTGGGAATTTGAGAAAAGATATTAAAGGAGTAGGGTCTTGCTGAGAAACAAGGCGGAGCCCACCCCGTGTGTTTTATTGTCGTTTTACGTTTTTATTAATTTGTTTATTATTTTTACATTTTAAAAATAATGATGTCATGATGTTTCAACTTGTGCATTTTTATGGGCGATACCTCTCTTAACTGCCCGTGAAATATCCATGCAACAAAAGAAGACATAACGAGGCTTGTGGGCAGAAGCAAGGCACTGTAGTTCGTTTCTTCAAAAATGTTACAGAGGTCCAAAGTGAGCATGCGATGGCCGAATCTCAAGGCTGCACTGCATCGTCTTTTGGTCAATATTTGTTTCCATCTCTAGCAACCAATGAGCACCCAATTTAAAACTTTTCCTTTTTCCTTGACAGTGTTTGCCAAACGTTTCCATGCCACAAACGGCTTGGTATGGATTATATATCTTGTTATCTTCACCCTGTCACTTTGTTAGGAAGTCGTATTCCCGCACTAGTCTAACTGTTACTGTCAGGAGTTCTCTGCTCTTGTCCCACTGTGCTTTCCCATTTTTACTGTCGACTGGATGAGGAAGATGCAAACCCAGTTTACTGAAATTAAAAAAGAAATAAATAAATAAAAAAGGTGTTTTAAAAGTAGCCACCAATGCAGTCGTACTTTGGGGGTGTCGTACTAGCCTCCTCTCCACTTAAAACTTCCCTAAAATGAATGTGTGGGAAGCTAGGCATAATCATTGTATGGTATGAGTAGTCCCTCACCAAACATGCACAAAGCCATGTGGCACAAATCTAAACAGTGCTTTGAGTCATAGTCTGCATGGTAGGGGTAACCAGGGAGAGAGGAACTGGTGCCCTCACTTTTTCATGCCCCCACCCCTCCCCTCCCCAATTGAGCCTGCCAAGAAGATTAGTTCAGTCATCGCAATTGGTTGAAAGCAAACCCAGTCATTAGTGAACAACAGGCTTTCCATTGAGGGAATGTGTAAAAAGAAAGACTGGCAAACAAAAAGATGGTGGAGGGCTCTTTGTCGCCTTCCCACCCCCTCCCTCTCCAACTGGAGGTTGGTTTGCTAACCTGGCCAATTTTGTGTGTACCCTGTTCCCCACTTCAGAACTCATTCACAGGTTAAGCAGACTGGAGTGCAAAGTGAATAGGAAGGTGGGGTATTATGTTGTAGTTAAACTCTTTATTTTCCTTTGTTTTATCACAAAAACAAAAAAGAAATTAATACTGACCTATCACAGACAGGTAACATTATTACTAGGCTAATATTAGTACAGTAGGTGTGGAGAGGGGGGGGGGGGGTCTTTTAAATCTGTGAAGTACGTCTGGCCTGCATCTCAATGGCTGGTGAAAAAAGAAAGATAAACGACAAACTTACTATTTAGGAGTTCTGCAGTCGAGAAATGTATCTGTAACATCCAAATTAACATCACTGTATTCTGTGTCAGGAAGTTTTATTTTTATCTGAAAAGGAGAAACTCTTGATAAGGTCAAGGATTGCGGCATGGTGTTACAGGAGGGTCCTGAAGTCAAAGGGGAGGGGGAACTTCTATCTGACAGAATAAATAAGTCATGCAGCTGGTTTTATGTCAGAATAAAATAATATTATTGGTAGCAACTCATTGCTACTGCTAAATAGTACTGTTCACTCTGAAAGGATGCTAATCCACATCTGCAACACTTCCTGCATTTCTGATGTTTCCTTTGTGTTGTTTTTCAGTGCTCAATTAATTTGTTAACTACATACGGGTAGGTTAGGAAATTTGTTCTAAATATTCTATTTCACTATTAAAAAGATATCTAAAATCTACTAGACTTTTTCATTCTTACCACTAAATCTTCACAGCTTGCAGTTGATGTATTTTTTCCAGTCATCTGTAGATACATGTCCTCAGATGTTACTGCTTGTTTGAACACCATCTCATATCTGATAAAAATGCAGAGCTCTGTAGATAAGTTAGTTACGTTACAAACCAATGTCATTGTAAATATGCAACATACATAGTGATTTAACAATCACATTGCTGTCACTATTTTGTCTGGGGTTCTC
This sequence comes from Pavona decussata, assembly GCF_977016875.1. Classification (NCBI taxonomy): domain Eukaryota; kingdom Metazoa; phylum Cnidaria; class Anthozoa; order Scleractinia; family Agariciidae; genus Pavona; species Pavona decussata. The sequence continues at coordinate 1,255,561 of NW_028145589.1, forward strand.
ACATAATTTGAATAAAAATATTATTTTAGGACACCAGTAATTGTTAAACTGTAGATTAACTAAAATTGTGATTTACTCAGAATAAATAGAAAAATACTGAAGAAAAATGCACCAATGACACTAGACCGAATGGAACTACAAATTATACCACAAATTTTGCACTATTTTTATCAAAATATCTATATCAGTGATATGAAATTAACCCAGAACTGCTGTACCACAAACCCACATTGTAACAGATCGAATTTGGAATACAATAACTTAAGGACGGTGCCTACTAATACCGAAGTATTTTTGTGCGGCTTATGACTATGCGGGAAAAGCAGATCTCAGCAAGGCCTATTGGAATCCAAAAAGAAAATTGGGGGTAACCATGCATTTTTCAGAGATAATTAAGCAATAATACCTCTAAAAAACGTCAAAATATAAAGCAATGTATGGGATTTTTTCCCAAATTGAAGCTTAATTATCTCTGAAAAACGCATGGTTACCCCCAATTTTCTTTTGAGATACCAAAAGCATTTGGTAGGTTCTGTTTTCTCCGTATAGTTTTAAACTGCGCAAAAATATTCCTGTATTAGCAGGCAACACCCATGGGAAACCCGAGTATCTCGCGATGCGCAGAACGTATGCGCAGTAACAATAGTAGGCACCGTCCTTAAGAATAATTTATTATTAAAAAAATACAAAAACACAAAATAAATGACAGATTACAAACTTCTGCTGTGATATTCATACAACAACTTTATACCAAATACAGAAGTAAACAAACTTAAGTTTTGATGGAATGTTCTTTGATCAAAGTACCCAGTTTTTAAGTTTACTTACTCTGGGTGAGGTCTTGGGTCAAATTCATCCTCTCCATGACCCCCCTCAGGGATCTCTTCTTCAGTCCAAATATCACTGCTAGTCTCCTGCTTTGACTCAACTGAATCACCTATTGTAATAATTTTAGTCATCAAGAAGTTAAATTATTAAATATTATAAGTGCTATGCAAATGTTAGCAAAATAAAATTGGCCAGCTTTTGCTATATCAAGCAATCATGAATGTATAATACTAGCTAGTCATCAGCATTCAGGGTAACGCATAGGAGGTTTACCCTGATCCCTCCATACAAACCTGGGTGCATTCTGTGTACGTCCCAAGCTCAAGATATGCCGAGAGTTTCAAAGTTGTACACCAAGTGGCCACTGAAGCCCCTACACCAGGGAAATGTTATGCCAACCGCCATGCCAGCCTCATCCCCAGACTCAAAACAACAGTTCATTTGAATGGTAGAAGTTTTCAAAGGTCAAGGTAATTTTTCTTCACGCCAATGCTTGTAATGTAATTAATCTTACACCAGGCACTACTTACCCTTTAAGCCGTGACACCAAAGACCACAATCTTGTACCAGAAGGCTGGGCGATTTGGAAACCCATGCAAAGATTTTCAGTGTAACCTACATTAAAACCTACATGAAATGCACCTGTAGCATACAAATAAGCCCTTGGATAGAACAATTTTGGGGACTAGGGAAGAGAACTTCACAGAATTTTATTTGATAGGGTTGAGCCATGTGGTTTTCCAAATCTGGTTCTTGTTTTAAACCAAAATACATCATTTCTCTTGCCCGTTTTCAGATCTGGCCTCTAATGTCCATAAGCCATTTTCAGTCTGATTTAAGCTTAAATAAGTGAACACTAATAAATACCAAATAAATGATTGTGCCTTTAAATTAAAATCATACTGCTTCATAGACGAACTTGACTGTGAACGAAGGAATTGATCAGAATATAACATTCACAATTGTAAAGCAGAGAGAAACGTGGAGAACAAAAGTAAGCTAATAAACTTGAAAAACTACTAAGAAGGAAACGAAAATGTCGACAACAACATTTACTCACTGATACTTAATTTATTGATACCTAACTATGTTGCAATCTTTGCTGAAAAACATAAGTTAATGACACTGACTTCATTAAAAACCCAACTTGTTCTTCTAGTTGAGATCATAGAACAGCAAACTTGTTCTAAACTCACATTGTTTCTCAATCTTCTTCGGTGGCCCGATGCTTCCAGGAGTCGCAACTGCAATTTTTTTCGTCGTTGATTGCCCTTCATCCTACAAACAAGAAAAAACCAAACTCAAATTCTTTTCTGGTGGAATTTATTAGATGGAGGAGAGAAATTTCCCCTTACATCAGAGCTGTCGTCGTCCTCTTGTGGTGGTTTTAATAGTTCTGACAGTGCAGCAATTCTGTTCGGGTCGAACGCCATATTGTTTACCTTGGTAACCTGCCCTACTATCCCCTCCCTACTTGGTTCAAATATTTGACTCGATCCAAGCTCCATTTCACACGCGGTCACAGTACAGTGAAGGAGGCACAATAAGCGGTACTTTGATAAATGAAAATTTTGCAGTTATAATATTCTACAGAGAGAAATAAAATTTTGCAAAAAAAGGAACTCTGTATATAATACAAACGCAAGCACAAAAAAGTCACGTCAATTTGTAAAATATGTGATATATTTGGGGAAAATAATTATGCTCTTCCACAGCACGCTCTTGCAGAACCGTTCAGGCGAACCCCGTTTCTTAAGCGACCTGTTTGAGTAGCATCGCAAAGTGTTGATCCTGTGGCGGATATCAACAGTTAAGTGGCCGGACTCTCTGCGCCGATCCCATACAAACTTTTACCGAAATGGTATCCCTTCACACACAGAATAGAAAATATTGTATTCCTTTCTTGTATCTCAAAGATAAACCAAAGCCGCATTATTTACCCGCCGGTGACAAGCGTAATTTTGAAGTTTATACAATTTCTGGTCAGTTCACCCACCCCCCCCCCCCCCTCCACCGTCCCCCACCGCCTTTTTAAGATAAAAGAAATAAACACTACTTTTTAAATCAAACGCAATAACTTTCAATTTGTTCAACTGATGAAGGATTAAAAATTATCCGCAATATCTTGAGTTTAACATAAACAAACAATCATTGTCAAACCCTAAAGTTTTTTTGCAAGCTGTCTGTCATTTGTACTACAAAGCAGTGACCTAGCGTGACTCCAGATTATAGTTGTGGGGAAGTTAAATTTTGTATGTATTCAGCACTCTCCAAACTGGCTCAATCTTGCGAAACAACTTTATTTACACTCCCATCAATCAACCAAGCAAGTACAATGAGGCGACAACCAAATTGTTTTAAATAAATTTATTAAACGCGACTTTATTTCCTCATAAATTAATTAAAGGGAAACTTTAAATAAAACAGTTGTTTAATTGACAAATAAAATAAAAGAGAGTTCATTTGGTCTGATACAAGCATAGCTGGTACATGTGGAAAAAAACCTCATTGCAAGCTGAGAAATAACTCTGTTTAATATGCAGTAACATTCAGCAAGGCACTGATTCAAATTCAGGGTAATTATTTCCACTTCTAGTCGTAGATGCAAGCTCAACAGTGAGGTTATGTAAGCCTTTTAATTCCGTTGTCTTTATCCTGATGACGTAGAAGGCCATGTTACTTAGTAAACAGAGTAAATTTAGGTGAAGTACGTTATACGATGATTACCGCTGTCCGCAACAATCACGTGACCCCGGCGGTTGACAGCCACTGCATACGGGGTATCCAAACATCCGGGACCCGAACCCAAACTCCCAAACCTACCGATAGAATTTCCCTGCTGGTCAATCACTTGAATGCGGTGATTCAAGCTGTCAGCGACTAGAATATTACCCATTTTATCTACACAAAGTCCTCTCGGATTCATTAATTGATCTTTTCCAGCCCCGCTCCGACCGATAACAGTGAAAGATTTTTTATGTTCATGAAAGATTTTAAGTTGATGTCTCTCGCATTCGGAAATGATGATGTCATTATTTTTTGTGATGGCCACACCGCTGGGGTACTGTAGATACATTGGGCCACCAATAAAGCCTAAAAAATGACCGTCGATCCGGAATTTCTGAATTCTGTGATTTGACCGGTCAGCTGCTAAAATAACCCCATCACGGTCTACAGTCACGGCAGAGATTTCTGGTCGCGAATCCTTCTTACTATAGACAGGGAGAAAATTGTGTGACAATGCACCATCCGAACTGAAAACTTTAATTATCTGCGAGTCGGTTGCTATAATGTTTCCACGCTTATTTACTGCAATAGCCACGGGACCTGTGTTTCCGAATTCGATAGGTTCTCGCGTTAATTCGCCCAGAGAATCAAACACGAGGACACGGCAGTTGTTGTGGTCAGCGGCATAGATGAGTCCTTTGTGGCTCGCTACGCAGCATGGGAAGTCAAACTGGAGAGGTGCACTGCGCATGCCCTGTGAGCCAATGGAAAAGGAGTTTTCTTGGAGAATCTCTGTGTAGTTTAAAACCTGTGAATAGAAAATATCAGACATTGTCATTTTGTAGGCTGAAAAGCATGAGGGCTCTTTTGCAGCTGGAAATCAAATGGATCACAAAATTTTCGGAAATTTTGTCGTATCTCCAAAGGTACTCCTGAATGGTCTTTCAACGAAAATACTAATAGCTACTAATGGTCAGAGCAAGGACGAAAAATTAGTTTCGATTTTCATGGCGAGTTAGGAAGTTGATCACAAAATTGGGTGTGGTTGGTCAAGCGATCCAAAGATCAAGAATAATTTACAATGACTTATCTGGAGGTGTTTGTAGTTGAGTGTCGAAAGCAATTCACCTTTGCCTTATCACACTCTGTGATTGGCTAGCAAAATTCCCGCCACTCACCCACCCACCAAGTGTGCTTTGTTTACACGCATTTTCCACGGTTAAATGTATTTACATCGAATTCTGATTGGCGCACTGCGCTCTCTGCGTCTGTTGTGATGCCCAGACTGAATTAGTTCGTTTCTGATTGTTATGACACTCGGTTGAAAACCATACTATACAGCTTTTGGTTTCGTCTGCCTTAATTTTGTAGCTTCAAATTTACTACTTTAAACCACGCACCTCCTCTGTATTTGTTCTACTGACCAATAATTGCAATTGAATGGGAGCATAGTTATGATAGGAGAGGACGGGGAACTAGAGCTGTTTTAGATATGAATTGGCTGCAAGTTTCTTTGGTTAATACCACGAAAGGTGTTAGCCGTCGTGGACTGTAATGCTAACTAAGTTAGTTGTTTGCCTCACGATTGAGTCAGTTTGAAGTGGATCGCGACGTTTCTACCACTAAACTGCTGTCTTCATCTGGGCTCCGTTGTTCGAAGCCCGATTAAGCTAATCCTGGATTAACGTGAACCTCGATTCGAGTTTAATTACTTATCGGTAAAGATTCTTCTAAAATATTTTTGGCCCTCACTTTTGATTAAAATTTTTTATTACCTTTACCTTGAAATTGGGCTTTAAAACCACTTTTAAAGAGCGAAATGAAAACCTCGATTTACTTTTAATCGTAGATTAGCGTTAATCGTCTTTCGAACAACCCGGCCCAGGCGATTGTGTCTATTTGCTGTGTATTATCATCTGAAGAAACACCATAGCTGATGGTCATTAGCGCATTGTGATCCTTACTTTGGTCGTTATTCATTGGAGGATTTTGATCCTCGTTGCTCAAACTAGAATCTTTTCCCTCAGGGTCCGCTTTGTGTGAGTTAATCGTAAGACAAACGGTTTAACTCAACTATCAGTTTGTATGGTAATGACCAACGAGGCAGTTTTTATTTTTGAAAACATGTTTCGACAGCCCTTCTGTGATCTTCAGTTTAGTGCAAAGTTGAACTTATAATAAGAACAGTGTACGTACAAATGCTAATGAGAAAAGAAAAAACTGTAACAGAATAATTAAAGAATACGTGACAATGTGAGACAAGAAAGACAGTCAGTTTAAACTGCAACGGAATAATTAAAGAATACGTGAAAGGACGTGAAAGAAAGAGAGTTCTGATCTAAATTTAAATGGCGCAATTGTTGTTGCACTTTACAATTTAAACTGTTTTAAACATGTTTTTGAAAATAAAAACTGTTGTCGTTTTTCTTAAACTTAAGGCTCACCTTTGATTTAGTGTTCTCGTTGGTTTCTAACCTCCACAACGGAATCTTGAAAGCCTTATTAGTGATTCCATCTTTTCTTGTTCGATCAAGCTCGCTTTCTGTTTCGTCAACTTGCTGCTCAAGATCGAACAATTCGAGCTCGTTTTGCCGAATTTCCTGTTTCAATTTTCTAATATCGTCCATTGTCTCCAAAATAATTTGATCAACGCTTACAAGCTCTTTTGTCTTCAGAAACGCCGTCTCGTTACACTGTCGAACAGAGCTTCGTTTATCCAGTAACTGTTCTCGAATGTCGTCCACGGACTTCGTCATTTTCTTTAATGTTTCTTCTTTTTCGTCCCTTTGTTTTGTCAGCGTCTCGATGGTCTTGTTTGCCTTCTCATTTGAGTGCTTATTCAGAACACTTTCAAAAACACTTTGTCTCTTATCCAACTTTATATTTTTCTTGTCATTTCTTTCCTTCGTTCCTAACAAACTTTGTATTTCTTTGAGTTCTTTCTCCTGTGCTTCAAACATGGCGTCCTTCTCCTGAGCCCTTTCTTCAACTACACTTCTTTCTTGCTCTGCTACTTCTCGTTGTTCTGTGATGCTGTCGATCGCTTCTTGACCAACAATTATAATTTCCTTTTGAGTATCTAGTAACATCTGTTTCTCCTCTAAAGTTTTTTTTAAATCTTGTCCTCTCCCCGCGCAGTGGTTCAACTCTTCCAGCTGTCTTCCCATCAGCCTTTGTAAAGCGTTAATTCTGCGAGTCGTTGTGGCAGTGTTATGACCTTCAAACATTGGAGAAAGAAAAGAATCCATCAAAATTCGACTTCTATTTATTAGGTGGGTACTGTAAATGTCACTTATGACAAAACACCCCAGAAATGCGGGTCTCTAGCTCTCAGCTGGCGGCTTCTAGGCCTGAGAATGATGAGACTCAGACTTAAGAGCGCTTTAATGTCATAAAACCAAGCCGTAAACAGCGCAGCGCAATGAGCCAATAAGAACTCGAAGCAAATACGGGTAACTGGTGCCAGGCGCGGGAAAACGAGTGAGAGCAAGTCACAGTTAGTTTTGGTTTTGCTTCTCATTGGTTGAGAAAGTGGCGCAAGTTGTTAACCAATCACAGAGGGTAGTAAAAAAACCAAAGCAAACGCGAATTACTTTTGGCATTCAACTGAAAACCGTTGTAACACAACCTAGTGCCCAAGTATCCTTTTCTTGTCAAAATCGAGCGCGTAGTTAGTCGTATTGTACCCACTTTCCCTCCGTAGGTCATCAGTGACGTTATGAATCCACTGACTCCAATAAAAATAGAAGGAGAAGGGAGAAAAGCTTGGTAACAGGCGGTCAATATTGATCTTACACAACTGCATGAAATAGGTCTGCCTCAATACTACTTATTGACGTGAGCCAACCGAGTGGGTAAAGTAAAACGTCAAGGTATTGTGAGTGTTAAGTGTCTTGCCTTCTGTACAATAAAGCAAACACAAGGCAGAATTGAATTTGCGTTGCCAACTATATTGGGCCAAATACGAGCTAGGGATGTTTCACCTTTGCGAGAAACCCGATTGGGATCACCGCTGAAAAATGGCAAGGTTTTTTTTTTTTCAAATAGCATGCCAACCTAAAGAGACGGTGCTTTCTACGCTCCTTTCCGAAAGGGAGCGGAGGAGTATCTCTGGAGGTACTCCTAAACTTACGTATTTCATTTGAGTTCCAACGGAAATTTTCGGACTCTTCGTGCAAATGCAAACACCTTATAGATTTGTAATCAATATTGAAAATACATAGTAGTTTTTTTTTTCACATATTTCAGTTATTTCAGTTTGGCGTGGATAGAGAAACTACAATATCAGAACACTTTCATCAAACTCAAGTTCACTGTCACTGTACTGACAATAAGATCACTTTCCCTTAAAAGACTGCGCGTTGGTACGCCACTAATAACGCAAAACTGACTACCTATACTGACTGTTTTTGAAACGTCTGTACTGCATGGTACTGTGGCCTTTTAAACTATTTCAGCTCCATCCAAAAATGCCTTATTAAAAAAAACTAATAATAATCAACTTCCTGGCCATTTATTTCTTATAACATCATCCAAGGGCACAAGTTGGCGAAGCTAAGATCTATATTTTCCGTTATTCTTGGTTTGAGTCAGTCTTGGATTGAAAGAGAAACTACTTTTTATTCGTGTTTGCATGTGAATCAGTCCACACTTTAAACATGAACCTGTAAGGTCCGATAACAAATTAAACATCAAGTTGCTTATAGTATTAATTACCTTCTTTGGACTTGCTATTCATAACATGCATTGCTTGTTTGTACTCATCCAACAATTCCATCAGGGAAAACAGTTCACAATCTTGCAAAAGTTTGCGTAAGAAAGACAACTTTCTCTCGGTGACCAATCCACGGTCTTGAAGAACGTGAATTAAATCGAAGCCACCTTTAAGTTTGCTTAGATATTCTTTGTTGACATGGCCACGAAGTTGTACTTTAATCCTTCGGATGTTTTCACGACTGAGCTGACTTGAAATTGTCCCCAGCAAAATATTAAACGGTGAGATATGATTGTGTTCAGGCAAAGCATACGCCATTGTTGTAAAATTGGAAACGACTTAGTTCCCGTGCGATAAAATACGCGTATGTATACCTCTCGCAAAGGTAGTTGCTATGATTGTCGAATATGACCCGTTTATTTTGCTAGTCATTCAAAAGTTAATTAAATGCGTCTTTGTTAATGTTATATTAATTACTACAAAGTTAATCCGCCGCATTCAACAAGAAAACTTTATTGAACAAAGACTAGCGTAACAAAAGCATCCGCTGATAAATTGTGATTGGCCTGTTTCTGATAGGGAAGCATTTTTCATTAAATGTTTTAGTTATACAATTGCCTAAACTAATATACAACAAAGCTCAACTTAATCTTACGACTCTGTACCCGGAGGGAAATTGCAGAAATAAACATAAAGAAATAAAAAACTGAAAGAAAGCCTACATCTATATTGTATGGCCTAAAAGATAATTCGGAATCTTTGCTCCTATTCAATTTTAAGATGTACCTGTTTGCCAATAACACATTTGCGAATTGTTTGTTAGTTTAGTAAATAACGCGCTTTTTAATAAATAGTTATGGTTTTTAAGAAACTCTGAGTGATCTCAATTTTTTTCAAGTGACAAGTCAGCTAAAGTTCTCTTTGAAAACGTTTTAGAGGATTAGACGGCGTCACGCACTCGCCTTGAACTTCTGCCAGCAGTAAATATCGGCTAATTCTGAAAGTAATTGTAGGGAACGTGTAGATTGAGGCTTGGTGGTGGAATGGATGGAAAAGTCGTGTGGTAAACGGCTATATATTTAATTTGTGTAACACTAGTAACAGAGATAGATAGCGGCTGATCTAAGAACGGGCCATTCGGGTCTTGGATCTCAACCGTGATACCCTAAGTCTTTTACGACTCAAGAGCAACGGATCTCTTCAAAGCAGAAGTTAAGAGATACGTGTCGACTGTATACTAATGAATATCGTGTGAATACAACCAATACAGCTATTTCAATTAACGTTGTCGGATCAAAGTATAAAGCTTTAAGACAAGACCTCAAGATTCTGTGGATTTTTTATGAATAAGTTCATCAAAATCAGCTATGACGCGTTTGTCCAGTGAAGATATACGATGGCAAGCCATTTGGATGAAAGAAATGTTAGGTTATCAAATGGATGAGGTATCAGCCTCTTTGAAGATGCCTTTAAGCTTTAAGCTTTGATCCGACAATGTAAATAGCTGTATGGCGCAAGCTATTAATTAACTGAAAGATTGCATCACGTTCAAGCAAGAGAGGATGAAGTTTACGCAATGAATGAAGGCAATTATGAGGAGAAAAAAAAGAGATATTGGTCAAGAGAAGAGAAATGCATAGTAAAACAAAAGCTTTGACACCGTGAACAAATACGTGTATATGTTGAGTAAAACAAATTAGTCCAGGCATAAACGAATCAACGCATTGAACCAACGCAAGCATGCTCGCAAAACCATAGAGATATTAAAGCACCAAAAATAAGTAAAGAAAGTGCCGGCACGGGTACAAGCTGGGCTCCAGTTAGAGTTTGCGTCAGAGGAAAATATCCAAGGAACACAAGCACATGGGCTACAACAAAGTAAACTAGTAATCCTTGTGCTTTTGCTTGTCTTCTCATAAATGTGTTTAATTAGTGTTACCCAAGCGAGTGGCAGAATGAACCGACCAATTAAATTTATGGCATATATTATAATTTAAAGTAGTATTGACAATAAACAAAGAACGCCAACTTAACGACGTTCAGTTAATTATGGCTCAACATCGACACCCAGTCGTTACTTGCTACTATTACTTCAAAGCTTGGTCCCTAGAATGTTTACTTACTCCTTTCTTTGTACGACACTCGTACAACAACCAGCTCTTAACTTTCAAGTCCAGGCACTCATCGGAACTTTGATTACATTAACGCTTCTATCATTATTATTATTATTGTAATTACTTTTATTCCCTCTTTGCCCTAAATCAGTTAAATCTTTTGTATTATAAGATCCAACTGAACGAGTTCTTTGCCTATATTCGTTGGCATTAATGTCCTGTTTGCTTATCGCCATAACTGAAATCTCTGGCTCGTTATTTTCCGCAGACTCATAACCTGGTGTCCATGGTACCAATTCTAAGGGTTCTATACTTTTCAGAAATGTTTTCACAGCCTGCCGTTGAAGATAAAGCTCTCTTTCTCTCACTCGACGAAAATATTCTAGATCTATTTCTACATTAGTAGGCCTGCGCTGTTTTTGGCCGTTTTGCTTCTCACGGGCTTTGCTCTGTGTCAGGCTAAACTCTGGAACTTTATAATAAGATGTCCTGGCTGGCGCGCTGCGAGCGCGATTTAATCTTTGTGTTACAGTTTTCAACTGCCTTTCCCACATCTTATTTCTTTTCTCCAAGGCTGTCATAGGTCTTGGCGGTAGGTCTAGCGCCTCTTGATTAGTACATTCGTCACCGTACATCATATTGCTACTGAGGTAAGGTGGCTCGCATGATTTTGCTCTTCTGAATTTCGGCAGCGGAGGTTTTGGACTGGCACTTAAACAGCGTAGCTGTCTTAAAGACATTCTATCTTCATCGGGATTTTTACGCTGTGATTCCCGCAACTGTAGCATTCGCTTGTGACTACTATCCAAACTCTCCTTAACTTTGTCATGAGTCTTAGCGATGTCCACACTCGCGGAGAGTTTGCGTTGAAATCGGTGCACAACAACCCTCTGATCAGATGAAATCCTCGCAACTCTCTGCTGTTCCTGTTTACTTAAGCAGTCCAGTTCTTTCTTGAGTTGAATTTCTTCCTTCCAGTTGGCCGAGTGAACTTTCTGCGACTTTTCAGAGCTCCCTGGTCCTGATTTTTGCCTGTCGATATAACTTGCGAAGTGTGTCATTCTCTTGCAATCCGTCACAGTGATAAAACCCCAATAATAACGCTTGCTCTCAGCCAGTCATCCTTCACAACAACAGTATGTTTAGTGTATAGACATTCTTAAACTGTACTTCCATGGCTCGTAACGACAGAACAAAAGATTAAACCGTGATATTAGCATTACTTTGCTGGCTTAAGCCTATTGTCATCCATGTACAACTTTGAATGAACAATTCGCTGATTGTTGTGACGGCAATTCAACATAGTAACTAAGGTCTTGGACGCAAGAAATTTAATTCCAGCGGGGTGCTGTCTGATATTGTTTGTCATTCGGGTAAATAATCCCAGTCTTTGACTCAAACTAATTTGAATCCCAGCTTAACTTTTGGAGAAGTGAAATGCTTTATAATTACCGTTGACTTAGCGCGCTTTTCGTTGTCAAGTCATTTTAAAACAGCGAAAATGCTGGGCATTTATACCAGTAGATTTAAAAATGTACACCAGCGTTCGTTAAGCCCTCTGTCCACAACAAGCTGATAGTAATTGGACATTCAAGATTGCTCGCAGTGTTTACCTACTTTTTGTCATCATTGTCAAGATTGTGAAATACCGGTCACATAACAAAGCTTGACGGCAGAGCGGACATACTCATGTTGCCATTCCCGTGTAAACCGGTTATTTTTACTGCTCGAACAAACAAAAACAGAAAAAAAAATATTCTTTTAGAGTTTCAGTAATTGCAACTGATGTCTTAATAAACGTTTTTACTTTCAAAAACTTTCGTCGCAGACTTTTTTCAGCTTCTGATTTCTTAAAACTGTAAAACTTGCGTTTATCGTTTGTCCGCCTCTTCAGAATCAATATTTATTCTCCAAACTGAAATATAAACTGGCGGATTTTAGAGCTATGACATATTCTTTATTGCTCGATGAGCTGTACAGCATAGCAACGGTTGCCTAGCTAAAAAGGCCGGGTTACCATGACACTCGGTGACATTTGTCGACGGGCCTTGTTATCCTGGAAGACCTGGAATATTTGCATGGTTTTATCAACTGACTTGATAAGGGAATTTTGGCGATTTGCTATAGAGAAGGGCTAACGCTTGAAACATTAGCCCTCGAATCGCTAAGCTCCGAGGCTTAGGGGAATAAAATAAAAGAAATTATGGGGAGGTTCATATCAAAATAGCTAATTTCAATTCTTTTTTTCCCATAGACTCGAAGCCAAGTTAGAATTTTTATTATTTCGAAATTGAGTCTATCACCTTGTCAACTCTGTTGATAAAACCAAATATTAGTTTCCACTCCCCCATCGACGAATCGCCACGGTTCAAACTAACCCCTAATCTATGCACAGGAGCCTGGTACTCATTATCTTCGGCCAGTTTTCGAAATCCAGTGACACCAGAAAACTTCACAACACATATTAACCAAGTATCTTGTTAGACCGTTTCATAGCCTTTCAAAAAAAATTGTGAACTTCTCTCTCGACTCACAGAAAACCGTTGATACACTCTGTTTTTTTTTTTTTATAAGAACGTCTAATTTTGGAGCTGAGGCTGAACGTTCTTATATTTTTTTGCGATTTGAGGCTGAAAACGTTCTGAAGATGTTCTTAAATTACATGGTATACACTACATGTATTTCAGTATTTCGGACGTGACCAGGAAACCTATCAAAGTGGTTATGACAAACCGAGATGTGTGTCATCATTGCTAATGTTATACAAAACATGCCCTTAATAGGTATTTTGGTTAATTTACATTTGTTACCTTGATTTTATATACATATTAGCAAAATACTAAAAACGTTCTTAATCGGCTCAGCCTGAGGAATGTTCTTAATACGTTCTTAAAATTTTGGTTAATCTCAGCCTCAACGTTCTTATAAAAAAAGGTTCTTATAAAAAAAAACAGAGTGTAATAATGAAAAGAACAGTTTTAAAATCTTGTAACGCTGAATGTTATATCTATCCTAGATTGTACAAGAAAAGATCTTGGGTACCAGAGGTTTTTTCTCGCGCGTGGCGGGAACACTTTTTCGACCAAAGGCCGAAGCCGCGAGACAAACCTTTTCGCGCGGAACCGAAACAAAGACTTGGCCGAAACCAAAGACCGCGCAAAAAGTCGCTAGCATCCAGGGTAATAGCATCATTCCTTTAGCACATTTTACATTTTAAGTTCCTGGTGGCCTGGTCTTTGAGTGGAAGCCAGGCTAGAGCTTACTTTCCACGTGTTTTATTTTTTGTGTGATAATTGAATTTTTATTTACATGTGAAATGATAACTCCAGCATAACTCCAGCCTCGCTTCCACTCAAAGGCCAGATCACGAAGCACACAGTAAAATGAACTATTCAACGACAAGATTGTACAGTAGATACCCTGAGTTAACGAGTGTTTAACTTGGGATGGTTTGGAAAATTCATCAAACACATGACGAACTTTGCACACATTGTTCTCAAACAGCTGTGCATAATAACTGACTCGAGGCAACAGAATCAATGAAGCGACTAAGCGAGATAAAACTGACGTGTACAGTTTGTTTGTCTAATTCCCGGACGCCTATCGCATTTTTGCGGCACATTTCACCTTAACTGCACCTTTGAAATTTGTTGTCCACCATAAACAACGGTATGTACGGCGAATTCGGTTCGAGGAATCAAGGCAAACACGAAACATGATTTTCGGTAAAACACACAGTAGCTTTTAAAAATACTGTTTGAAAAAGTGCACTAATTATATTTTTTAAAGACGAAGTGATTTTCATGCTTACAGTACAGTATGACGGCTTCATTCCATACACGAAGTAAATGCTCTGAATTAAGGCAAGGATTCTGTCGCCGAAGTGTACTTTTGATATAAATTGGACAGGGATTTTAAACAGGTACTATGACGACGGCAAGAAAAACGCGAAAACGGTCACCTTACTTGAACTATTTTGCAATTGTTCCAAAACATTCAATTTAAACTTTGAATTTAGTTATTACACTTTTTGGTCTGGTTGAGTACCAAAATTTATAACACGTTTACAGTGCAATCGGTTTGCTCATCAATCCCTGTTAATCGCACTGTTTTGTGACGTACTCGTTGCCGTCACCGTAGAAGCCGCTTTAACTCCCTAAAGGTTTCCCGTGTTTCTCAAACCATTCAGAGTTCAGTCGTGGTAAGTCAAGAAACAATGCCGTAAAGTATTGACTAAAGCAGAACAAGAGGAGCTACTCCACCTGTTAACGGCAGAAAAGGGTCGCACGCTGATCCCTGGGATAGGGCATTAAACGTGCTGTCATTTCACGACAACTATCGGATCCCTTCACTGTTTCTTTCTTGTGTAAATTAAGGGTTTTTTTAATTGAGCCTCACTGAGGCTACAATATTTGAATTAAAAAGGTAAATCGATATGAATTATTAATAATGGTTGTTGTGAGCTAAAAATGAACAGTAACATAGCTATTCTTGGTGCTGCAGTGTGCTCGTCACTTGCTGTTGGTTACTTACTCGGTAAAATCCACGGGTCGCGAAGACTGTACGCAGAAGATTATATTCAAAGGTCCACTAGAGAATATAAACTGACCGAGGGCTTAAAGACATTTTTGCAATACGTGGCCAAACATTCATCGCCAGAGCATCACGCAGTGACTGAGCTGAGAACGGTAGGTGAAGAGTTTTTGTGTCTTACAGACTTGGATATTTCCTGACTGACTGGTGAAAATTGTCTTCAACAGCTACGTTTGATAAAGTTACGTCTAGAGGATCGTAGAATAATCGAAATTGACGAATTTTGTTTCTACTGAACACATGTTGTATTTACACCCCATTATACAAAATATGAATGAAATTGCATTTGCAGATATTACTATTCCTATTACTAAATATTAGCTTTAACGTCACATTTATTCAACGGGTGCCTGAGAGTTCCTAGCTCTGTCGTGCAGTCTCTCGCCTTCCAATCTTTAATTTTACTCTGATTATTTTAATTTTACTGTCATGCTCACGGCATAAATTATGTGGTTTTCACGCATTCTTAATCACAAAAATTGGAATATATACAGTCGACTCCCGATAACTCGAACCCTCGCTAACTCGAACCAAAATCGACTGATTTCCCCTGGCTTTCCGTCATACATTTACTGTACCCTCAGTAACTCGAACTTCCCGCTAGCTCGAAGTGATTTTCCTTTCCCTTGAGGTCATTTTCTATATAATGTTACCCTCGACAACTCACACCATGTTTGTCAAGGCGTGACAGGTCAAACAAACAGTACTGCAGTCCAAAACATTGAATTTATTTTAAAGCAGCCTATGTATTCTAAAGTCCCCAGTGCCTACGTACGTAGTCTTCTCCTGCTGCTTTGTTTTGTTTCACGTTATGCTACGTTCTGATTTATAATTTGGAAATGTTGTTTCATTTTCACTCGACTTCTCTATAATTAAATTTGATTCAAATGTGACTTCGTATGATAGAAATACTTGAACTAAACACCGTTTTTTCCTTATATCCGGTCATTTGCTCTCTACTCCCAATAACTCGAACCTTTTTCAATTTCCCTTGTAGGTTCGAGTTATCGGGAGTCGACTGTATATATAATTATCAGGGTGGGCTTTCATAATAGGTTACCTGTTACGCCTGTATTGATTTTGTAAAAAACCCATTGCATTGCCCAGAGAAGTTTATAACTAACAAGCTTCAAAAATGAGGGCTTTCAAAACACGAGAACACAGATGAACGATCCGATTGCTTTTATTACTTTCCGAGTGTTTGGAAGCCCAATAAAACACGAAGCACAAGTTTTGAGATTACTTATCTATAGCTAAAAAATAGAACCTGCGAAAAAAAAAACCATCATCGAATATAATGTGATTTTTGAAGTGAATCAGTTAATATGCAAACGGAGCATTTCGCTTTTACTTTCGCGTGGACGCAGGCTGCAGCCAATGAGTTTCTTTCTGCGCAGGCGTGGGAGCAGTATTGCGTAGCAAGGCAAATAAAGATCAATGGAAACATCCAATAAAAGGAGCTAAGAAGGCAATGAATCAGAACTGAAAGCAATTTATGCGTCAGTAGGACGATGGGAAACAAAGCACTCTATTAGGATTGCCTGATTTTTAATTCCTGTTTAGTGAATTGTGGGTCAGCAAATGGCAGCTGTCTGAGTTCCAATCCACATCCTGAAAAAAGGTTCACAAAAGCCAGGAACTAGCCCATGATCAGGAGCTTCTACCTCTCTTACTATAAGCCTTGGAGTCAAACCTTTCCAGAGTAGATTTCGGGAGAGGGTGACTCAATACAGATAGAGGCTCCTGAAAAAGCTCACCCCCCCACCCCTCCTTCCTCTTTTTTATCCTCTAACGTAGACACAAGGACTTAGGTTTCAACTGAATTTATCGTTACGATGTAAACTGTTACAGTAAATGTATAGTAAGTTTGAATATTGTATGGCTTTTAGGTCATTTCTGAGAAACTGAATGAGTTCTCAATAAAAGCAACAGAGGCAGGCCAAACTAGCTTTATCACTCAACTGGCAAAAGCTATTGGAGCAAAAAAGGTGCTTGAAGTCGGTAGGTACAGCTATATTTCAGAACAAAATTTCATTTTATGCCACGTACAAAACTGAAGAACCGTGGTGTGTGTGCTTCGATCCTTTCCCCTGCTACGATAATAGGCTGGAATGTCAGCCTAAGACATGCATCGCTGTCCCAAGATTTACAAGTATTAAAAATCCTGAACCTTCATGGGTTATCATACGGAGAATTTTTATTACGAAACGCGAAACAAGGCACGTTCAGAAAAATTGGCGGGCTAAGGAATACATCACGCATGACAAATTATGCGGACGTACTTGCAATTTTGTCATCAGTTTTTGAATTTGTTCAAGAAGGAAACCGTTATGTCTACAAACTTCTTGAATTTGTGCCCTAGAGCTCACAGAGCTTTTTGTTTGGCTAACTCATGTTTCATATCGTTAATACATCTGAACAAAAGAATTTGAGCTAATATTGATAAGTTGATATTAGAGTGTTTATGTCAATGTATGCTAAATATAGGAGATTTAAAAATTGTCAATTGTACAGAAATTGTTATCCATCGTCGACAAATGCTTCCCCAAGAACCACCCATTAAACAAGATCTTCAACAGACACACTAAAACTCATCTGCTCATGCATGCCAAACATGAAAACCATCATCGCATCACATAACAAACAGGTACTCTAAAATGTAGCAACGACCCCAAACTAAAATCACGACCCGAGCTGCAACTGCAGGAAGAAAGCAGAATGCTCACTTGATGGTAAATGCTTCCAAGCAAACGTGGTCTGCCAAACGACGGTAACAACAACAGAATCGTCCGTGGGACTGGCATCAAACTTTAAAGAACGATACCGAAACCGCAACACATTCTTCCGAAACGCCAACAGACAAAATGCAACGGAAATATCTAAACATATATGGGCCCTGAAGGACGCAAACAAAACATTTCGCATTAAATGGAAAATACTCAAAAAGTGCAAACCCTATAATGACACTAACAAGAAATGTAACCTATGTCTTCACGAAAAGTTTATTTTAATCTGTAGAAAAGATCTTTGTATAATGTATAATGCCCCCACAGAAATAGATATGTACTCAAAACCTCTCAAATAACGTAAAGTAACCGTTTGTATCATGGCACGTGAATTGTATCACGCCACGTGCATTAGTGTTTTATCGCCCAGCAAACGCTTGTTTTAAATCACAAGTTCGAATGATTTCACAAATCCATGCCCTCATATAAATAAATATGTGCCAAAAACCTCTTGTATAACGTAACGTAACCGTTTGTATCATGGCACGTGAACTCTATCACGGCACGTGGAATTGTATTTTCTGATCGCCTAGCAGCTGCTTGTTTTAAATCGCCAGTTTTTGATTACTTTATATAGCCATCTTTTGAATCTTAACCGGTCATTCGTTGAAGTTGCCTGATGAGTGTGGTCAGCTCCTGAACATACGAAACAGAGCTGTAGCAATAAAACGATGAATAATTCTGAAGCCTGAACTATTTTTTCCTGAGTGCATATCTCTATATCTATCGACTTTGGGGAGTTAGCGATGCTGGAAGTTATCACTGCTAAACTGAGATCGTAGGCTTACGCACCACGCAGTCAAAAATGGCCCGAGTATAAGCTGAAAACAGCTCCTTGTTAGCTATTAATATAAGTGTTTCACCAGCCTCGTTTACAGGCCTCAAGGATCTTATCGAAGTAACCGAGCTTGTTTATGTGTGCTTGAGGCGATAGCGTTTTTCCGATGAGCTCTGCATGTGACGTCACATTTGGCCGCGCGCAAAGGAGGACTGGGGAAGAGGCTGGTTTTTCACATGGCCGTCACACACTAAACATAACGTCTTTTTTATTTAGTAACTATTTCGTTGATAAATTAACTGATAATCATTGCCGTTTTCAACAGGAACATTCGCTGGTACAACGGCACTTAGCATCGCACTTGTTGTGCCTGAGGACGGACAAGTGGTGACGATAGACTTCAAAGATGACTGGGTAGCCACAGGCCGCCCAATATGGAAAAAGGTAAGATCTCGCTTTGTATTGTTTGTCCTAAAACCATAGCAAATAGATGGGATTAGTACTCCCAGTATAGATACAGCGTTAGTAGTTTGATCAAGTGGTAAATTCGCCCTCAAATAAACCTTTGCTCTTTCTTTACCAGGCTGGTGTTAGTCACAAGATCAGGTCTATAGTGAAGGATGCTGCTCAGGCTCTTGGTAAGCTATAAATGGACAGTACAGTGGAATGACTAATAACAAAAAACTTTCTCTTCCCGTACCTTACAACCTTTTTGACTGAATACCGCGAGGTTCAATGCTTCACCTCCCAGAACACGTTCGTCAAAACATAACTACTTGGCGTGAATCGACATAGCCAACGTGGCACCTGCTGAAAGCGAGGAGAGAAGAGAAATTCGCTTGACGCTCTCCGCCATGTTGCACGCTGTCAGAATTCCCTTCACAATTACTGGCGGATCGCCCTCCACGCAGGCAGAGCAAGACGGGACACCTTTCTTCAAAGAAACTGATGTCCATTTACGAACTCATTGTAACAATATCGTTTTGCTGCTTTGCTTTTCAGATGAACTGATCGCTAATGGTGAGGCAGGCACTTTTGACATGGTTTACATTGATGCAGAGAAGTGGAACTATACCGTCTATTATGACAAATGCGTGGAACTTGTTCGAAAAGGAGGACTTATTTTGCTCGATGATGTAAGCATTGTGTGTGTGAAAATGTTAGTGTTATGTCGCTTCTTAAGCCTAACTTAGAAAAGTTGCTAAGGGAGTAAAAAATATTCCATTTAGGAAAAAATTACCCACAAATGTACGTTCTTTGACCGTAATGACATGTATGGTTTTTCGAAAAGGTCCGTTCGCCCATGTGAATACTTTAGGTCAAGCAACACAACGCAGATAATCACCTGCAAAACTCGTTCCCAAACCTTGTATTTCGTTTGCTTACGCTCGCCTTCATCCTAACTTTTGATGTTGTTCTTGCCCTGGCTTTGCACCTGTAAATATGAATTCAGTGCTTTAAATATACTGATAATACTATATCCCTGTTTTGTTCCCCAGATGCTGTGGGAAGGCTATGTATGCGACCCCAAGATAAACAAAGATGGCAAAACGTGGGAAGTTGAACCACTTGACTACCAGAGAGATGCCATTAAGCTGTTCAATTGCAAGCACAATCTGTATGCAACAGCCAAACGAATTGCCGTCCATATTCATGCTTTGAATAAGAAGATCGCCAAAGATCCACGGGTGCTTGTAAACATCCTTCCAATTGGGTCAGGCCTTACAATAGCCACCAAATTGTGACCGAATTCGTAAAAGCAAAAGTGTCATTCATTCAATAAACCAATTCAAAATAGCCGACTCGCCTTTGTGAAAATTTCACAAGTACTTCGCTAGTTCACTTGTACAATCCGAGACCACTCTCTGGAGCAATGATGATGATGTTGATAATAATAATAATAATAATAATAATAATAATAATAATAATAATGATAATAATAATAAAAATAATAATATTTTCTTACAATAAAAAATTTCTGTAATGGATTCTTTATTAAATTAAGGAATTCAATCGAGCAAACTTTGTTTGGATGTTTATGGTCTTTTCAAGAAGTGTTGCGAATTATAAATAAAAAATTCAAACTTTGCCAAATATTCTCGAAGAATAATAATAATCAATAATAATAATAATAATAATAATAATAATAATAATAATAATAACAATAATAATAATAATAATAAAAAATAAAAAATAAAAACTTAACATATTTCAAGCAAATTGCTATTCACAAGTTAAAAGTAGAAAAAGAACTATTAAAAACTATTTACATTAATAATAATAATAATAATAATAATAAAATCTTTATTACAAAACCTCAATTAAAATCCTATTTACAATCAACTTGATGTTACAAAAAATCCAATCAATTCATCGAAACTACTATTCATTTACAAATTCTAAAAAAGAAGTAACTTAACCTAACATAAAAAAGAGGAAATAGATATAATTAATAATAGTATAATAATAGTATAAAATAATAATAATAGTATAATAGTAATAATAGTATAATAATAGTATATAATAATAATAATAATAATAATAATAATATTAATAATAATAATAATAATAATAATAATAATAATAATTTTTTTAGAATGATTAAACTGTATTGAAACGAGCAAAATCGATATTTACAAGTTAAAAGTAGAAAAAAGAACTATTACAGTAAAAGCCTATTTACAATTCATGCATCATCACTAAAAATATATTTGGAAGTTAATAATAATAATAATAATAATAATAATAATAATAATAACAATAATGATGATGATGATGATGATGATGATGATGATGATGATGATGATGATGATGATGATGATGATGATGATGATGATGATGATAATAATAATAATAATAATAATAATGATGGAATTTCAGTGGATTTCATAGAGTGGCTTTTCCCTCCACTGTTTCAAGGACGAATTAGAATTTGGAAATGTTGGTTTTTGTGGAAGGAGGAAAACCGGAGAACCCGGAGAAAAACCCTCAGAGCAGGGACGAGAACCAACAACAAACTCAACCCACATATGACGCCGTGTCCGGGAATCGAACACGGGCACGATGGTCACCAGTGAGAGGCGAGTGCTGTCACCATTGCGCCATCCTTGCTCCCACTCTCTGAAGCAGGGAGATGAGCAGCTTTTATCATCGAGGTGCTGTCACTTTGGAACGGTCTCCCCTCTAAAACCAAATTACAAGCGTGTTTTTATGCAAACAATAACATCGCAAATTGTTTTATTTCTAGAAGCATATATATTTATTTCAATGAAACTTTTCACTGAAGAAAATTTTATCGATTATTCTCTTTTGGTAATTCATATTAGCGTTTGCGAAAGCGACGTGTAAACATAGACATTTTGCATATTAAAGGCACTTGAAATTTTGATACTTATTGGGCGGTCTATTTTAGCAATTGAATAAGTACGAATAATTAGTATAACAATTTGAGAACTGAAGTCATTCTAAATTTTGTTGAATAGTTTGTTATTTCCAGATTGGTCATTGTTACTTCTTGTGATGCAAAGAATCAAATCTAGTTCACATAGTGGTTTTGCAAGTCACAGTTGTTGTGTTTTCTTTTTAAAATTCAGGACAGTTGCCAAATGAAGTTCCCCGAGTACAAGCTGTTTTCCAAGCATTTCCATCACAGCAGCAGTAGCCACATGCACCTTACTGGGTGCCTATTTTAAAATTATTTTCATTGATTTTAATAGAAACATTTTATACAAGATTTTGTAGAACATTAGACAGTCTTATCGTTTTTAAGGCCTTCTTTCTTCTGCTTTGTATTTTTTTAACCAGCAATTCTAGGCGTTATCTACATCCTCGTCCCTTCCCTCTCGAACTCATCAAATCTAATCGTGACAGTGTACGCAAAGCTAGAGAGGCATACCTGATCGACAGAGGTCAAACTATTGAACCCTTAGGTCTTAATAGGAGAGATGAGACATGACCATTTTTCCCGTCTTTCATCTTCCTAAGTTACGTAATTAACTCATTGTTACGTATTTGTTTTCGTCCACCACGTTGTAACGTGAGCTTATACCTATTTACCAGTTGTATTTTCAAATTTCAAATTGTAACGTCTTTGTTTATGTAACTTTAGCCTTTTTTCAGGTATCTATTGTAACTGTTTAAAATTGTAACGTATCTTGCCACAGGGTCAGTCTCAAACATACCCTGAAGAAGAAAGGCCGTGCCTTTCGAAATATTCCTTTTCTACTAATGACGATCTGGAACTAACCAACAGCATCGCTAAAATTGAGAAATGTTTATCTGACCTTGATCAGTGGATGTCCTTAAACAAGCTGAAACTAAACAAAGACAAAACCGAACTTCTCTACCTCTATTCAAAGTATTGCCCTCAACAGTCTCTACCTCCACTTCGTTTTGGATCTGATACAATTCAGCCGTCTCTATGTTCCAGAAACATTGGTGTCGTTTTTGATAGTACTATGTCGATGCTCCCTCATGTTAATTCTGTTTGTAAATCTGCCTTCTATCATCTTCGAAACATCTCTCGTATAAGAAAATTGCTATCCACTACAATCACTGAGACTCTAGTCAACGCTTTTATAACCTCCAAGTTGGATCACTGTAACTCTCTCTTATACAATGTTCCGAAATATGTCATTAAAAAGCTTCAGTCATTACAGAATGCCGCGGCTCGACTGATCACAGGCTCTCGCAAGTATGACCACATAACCCCTATTTTATTTGAACTCCACTGGCTTCCAGTTTCCGAGCGAATCAAATTCAAAATAATTCTGCTCACCCACAAAGCTCTTCACCAACAGTCCCCCATCTACATACAAGACCTGATACGCCGCTATACAACTTCAAGAACGCTCCGATCGTCGTCTGACGCATTTCGCCTATGTCATATCAACCATAATCTAAAGTCGTATGGCTCCAGAGCTTTCGCTGTTTCGGCCCCAGAACTCTGGAACAAACTACCTATCGACATCCGTAATTGCGACAATTTAAATGTTTTTAAACGTAAACTTAAGACTCATCTTTTTTCGAATTATTTTAAACAAATATGATTTTTACTTTGTAAAGCGCTTAGAACAGAACTGGATAAGCGCTATATAAGTAGTTATTATTATTATTATTATTATTATACTTCCCTGACCGTGAAATCAGCCTTGCTCTTTTTTAAGATGATTTGCTTTACATTTATATTTTGGCTGATTAGATCTTTTACAGATCCTGCGTATACCTGCAGCATTTTCGTTGTGCGGTTCAAGAACCTTGCTTATTGTTTACTTTTATGTTTTGGACCGTAGATCTTTTTAGATCCGATATGCCGTACTTTTTAACATGGTTTGGTCATGTACCTGTGAAGGAAAGTTTTGCTTTTCTCATTTAACTTATTGCGACAGCGACATGATATTTCAGTTCTTTTGTTCATTGTTCGTAGTCACGCGCTATGACGTGGACGGATGTCTGAGGCTACCACTTGCATTTGGTAGGCCACTCGACTCGCGTTGTTGTTCTACTTTTTGCTGTGCTACACCGTGCTGACGAGAGCCAACCGGCTCGAAACAGCTGCCCACAGTTGCCGCATTCTGTTGATTCTCGGTTTGGTCTCTATAATGTACATCGGATCAGCCTTGCAGAAATTTGAGCCAGGAGAGTCGAAAAAAATTTAATTTTTTTAATTGGCTGCTCTGTATAAGCTCCGTAACGGCTTCCATTGTTTTACCACAGAAATCCTGCGGTAATAAAATTCCAGTACCCCAGAGTCTCTCCTGGCGACCAACCGCTGGCCAAAGAGCCTGAGGACTCTGGGTACGAGATTGGTATGCGTGGTGCCCTTCGTCGAAGTCCCGGAGGGGTACTTGGGTTCAGTTTTGCTGGGTATGTGCCGCTGGCCTGCCCCATTATAGTTTATTTTGTGGCCAGTTATAGACCCCATCTTAGTCACTTTTTGGGAAAATGTAATTTTCGCGAGCCAAACTAAGTCACTTTCTATTTATGCACCTACTTTCAAGAACGGAATGTAATGCGAGGTGAGTGTTACATTTAATAAACAACAACATCCTGAACTTTTTAACCGAGACCATTTTGAATCCCTACTTAATAGAATTTTCTTACCCCAAAAATACGAAAATGTGCGACCCCATTCTAGTAACTCTATTAAAAATGCAACCCCATTCTAGTCAATCCAGTCGTGAAAATGCGACCCCATCCAGCGGCACATCCCCATTAGCCTCTTATAAGGAAGTACCCCCCCCCCCTCCCCCGGGGGTCGAGGGCAATGATCCTTAACTTTGACCTACATCATTAGAAGCACGCCGTTCATATTGTAAGCAGTACTCAATCTGATCGGTTCCAATAAGCGTTACACACATCCTCAGCCGATTAGGAAAATTTTTTTATTATTTGAACCTTGCTGGTTGTGAGCTAAAAATGAACAGTAACATAGCTATTCTTGGTGCTGCAGTGTGCTCGTCACTTGCTGTTGGTTACTTACTCGGTAAAATCCACGGGTCGCGAAGATACGCAGAAGATTATATTCAAAGGTCGTATAGAGAACCTACCGAGGGCTTGAAGACTTTTCTGGAATACGTGGCCAAACATTCATCACCAGAGCATCAGGCAGTGACTGAGCTGAGAACGGTGGGTAAATAGTTTTTGTGACACGAACTTGAATACTTCCTAATTCCCACGAAAAACTGCCTTCAACAACTGCCGGTTTCATGCTGCGTTGACGCTGCGTTTGCAGCGAAGATTGTGATGTCAGTTCAGCTGCGCTAGGGCAAACTGAAGTGAGCCCCAAATCTACACAAAATGACCCCAAAGACCCGGTCCCAAAGCTCGGCAATCCCAATATTTTACTCTATTGCGGACCTCGAAATAACTCCTAATAGTTTCGGGATGAAGTTACGTCCAGAGGATCATAGAATAATCGAAATTAACGAAATTGTTTCTACTTAACATTCATGGCATAAATGCTGCGGTTTCATGCGTTCTTAAACAAACCAAAGGGCTCTGTGACCCGACTCGTGAATAAAAAGATATTCCGGATTAATATTACAGTTAACTCTCGCCTTGCAGAAACCTCGCTATTACGGACATGCCGTCCGGCTAAATTAAATTACAGACGTTTGACTGAAATAAATTCCTGCTATTACGGACTCTCGCTATTATGGACACTAAATCGCGCTCGTGTGTCTAAAGTTATTTGCTTCGGGTTGATTTTCATCCTAGAGGATAAGCAGACGTGGTTCGCTAATGTACCGAGACTCAGTAATGGAGAATCGAGGCGAAGATCGAGTCTCGCGACGCCGAGAAAGCTTCTCGCTTGACTGGTCTCTTGATAAAACAAAACAATTTCAACATTGATACTCGACATGCAAAAGAGAGCTAGCCTGCGCCGCAGACGGACTATAACCCCCCGGCGGGGAGGGGGTAGGGGGTGGGGGGTTGGCGTCCCGCAGACTAAAGAGAGCGTGAGGGAAAAATTTCCACACAGCCCCAGACATTAATAATGCATACTTATTTATTAATCATGTATGCTCTTCATAACCTATTCCCAAGTAAATAAACCAAGGCTGACACTACGTTAAAGGGCTCATTTATTTGAGCCAATATTTTAACTAGTACCACCATAGTGAGTCTTCTTCAGGGCCAGAATTACAATGAGAAAACTAAACCACAGTCGAAGCGGACAACACTGATGTGGATACTGGTAGCAGTATGAAGATTGAAAGCATCGAAAGAATCGATAAGAAAACCTCAGTACAAAAGTAATATTGTTTTCCTTAATCAGCTTATGCCTCCCCCAGAAGGGATATTTTTGTCCTCTATTGTTCTAGTTGTCCTCAACTGAGAGAGACTGACCAATCATTTGAACTTTGTTGAATTTTTGAAACGTCTGTTTTCTCAGTCAAAACGAAAATTCGCTCTACTCTTCGAAAAGTATCCGTTTAACGCTTTAAAGAAAAAGTTTAAAACGGGACCGTTGTGCAAACACTACCAAAAGCGGCGACTTTCATTTAACGCACAAGTTATTCTTTTCGTTATTTTTCTATTGATTTTCTGTTTTGTTTCAATTTATCGAGGCTTGTATGTTTTACACACCCGAACAAAAGAGTCAGTGATCTAATAAGGTTCAGCCGCCAATATCAGGCTGGTCGTGAAGTGTTTACATACGATTCACGGACGCGCGAATTGAAATTGCTTGCAAGTTGTGAGCTCCCTTCGACCTTAATATCAATATTTCTCTTGGGGATTATAGGAACTCTGTAAGTATGGTGATAGCTTCAACACAAACCGATGTAAAACCAATCGCGACACTTGCTAGCCTCCCACGCAGACGTTCTCAGGGGTTCGTCACGCGTTCCTGCCCCGCAAACGTGGGGCAGGAACGCGTGACGAATCCCTTAGGGCGTCTGCGTGGGAGGCTAGACACTTGCAAGCGAGTTTGCCAATTGCCAATTGGCAGTGAACATCATCATAAATCTGATAAATCATTAAACTTTAAAAGAATGTGAATGTGAATTTGAACTGCGGGTAAAAGATTCAATAGAAAAAAGACCCTCGCAGTTAAGTTATTTACGCAGTTGCGAAAAGAAAGCCTGAAAAAAAATTCAGGCTTGAACGGGATTCGAACCCGTGACGTCTGTGATGCCGGTGCAGTGCATATATTCACGGGTATGTTAGGAACTCACAATATGAGCAGTACACAGTTGGCTCATTAAATTGATCCTCTATATGCTAACGTGTTCTTCGTGTATCTTGTATTGAATCTATAGGCCTGATAGGCACCAATAGACAATCTTTCCCCGTAAGGCAGGGGCACCCAACGGATCGTTTCGGTAAATTATCTGTTCGGAAGGTCCTTAATCCCCTACAATTTTCTAAAGAAAATTTTCACCACGAACTTTCGTGATATGGAAAATTTAAGGCCTAGTGTTTTTGGATTGATAAAAATGTTGTTTCGGGTACCGAAATAAGGTCAGCTAAGATTTTCGGAAAGGAAATAAGACCTAAGGTTTTCGGGAAATGGACAAAAATGTCCTACTAATTTCGAAAAGACTCAAGTTCCCCTAGAATGACCGAACAGATAAAAATATTATAGCGCTGCCTAAAATGAACCTATAGAGCTTTAAAGCCACTCCAGATCGCCTAAAATAACATTTCAAAGGATCTGAGAGAAAATTCTCGTTGGGTGCCCTGTTAAGGAATAGCCGTTGCAACGTTTATTGTAAATAGAGCAGGAAAGGGGTGACTCAATACAAGTAGCTCCTGGAAAAGCTCCCTCTCCACCCCTCCCTCCTCTTTGTTCTCCTTTAAAGCAGGCTCAAGGGCTTAGACTTGAACTGAATTTATTGTTACGATATTTACCGTCACTGTAAATAATACGTTTGAATGTTGGCTTTTAGGTCATTTGTGAGAAACTGAATGACTTCTCATTTAAAGCGACAGAGGCAGGCCAAACTTGCTTTATCACTCAACTGGCAAAAGCTATTGGAGCAAAAAAGGTCCTTGAAGTCGGTAGGTACACGGGCAACTACATATAAACAAAATTGCGTATATGTCATGTTGAAGAACCGTGGTGTGTGCGCTTCCATCATCGTCATTTTTTCCGTGCTACGATAACAGGCTGGGATGTCAGCCTGTTACAGGCATAACTATTGCAAGAAATTAAATGCTGGCCTTTTCACGGGAACTCAAACTCATCAGCATCTAAAGTGTTTGCCAAAGACAGCTCATGAGTCACACACCGCCCGCTGACCTAATGCATGCCGTCTATCCTTCAATATGTACAAGCGCTAGTCACAACAATGTATTATTGTCAAGTCAAGTCAAGTTGATTTTCTCACTGTTATCACAAACATGTTTTAAGTATTAAAAATGAGGATATAAATATAAGAAGTATGGGTTAATTTTTACACAGTAGCCAACTGAGTAGCAACTTGTCACTAGTTTCCAAGTAGCTCAGAGGTTCGAGCATCCCACCGATGTACAGGAGGTCCTCGGTTCGATTCTTGTTGGCTACTGATATTGGTGTTTTACCAGCCTCGGTCCTAGGTCTCAAGGATGTTATCGAAGTAACCGACCTTGCATGGTTATAGTAGGTTGGGGCGATAGCGTCTTTCCGATGAGTTCAACATGTGACGTCACGTTAGATCTCGCGCAAAGGAGGACTGGGGAAGAGGCTGGTTTTTCACATTGCCGTGACAAACTGAACATAACGTCTTTTTTATTAAGTAACTGTTTCGTTGGTAAATTAAATGATAATCATTGCCGTTTTCAACAGGAACATTCGCTGGTACAACGGCACTTAGCATCGCACTTGTTGTGCCTGAGGACGGACAAGTGGTGACAATAGACTTCAAAGATGACTGGGTAGCCACAGGCCACCCAATATGGAAAAAGGTAAGATCTGTCTTTGTGTTGTTTATCCCAAAGCCACAGCAAATAGATGGGATTGTATCATTGAAGAAAAGGACTGAGGTTTGACTTTTGTACGCGGGCCATTTTTCCACCTTCAATGTTTTAGAGAGATTAGGCCATTTTATTTTTTGACTGTCAATATAATGGGCGGTGACGCTGTCTTCAATAGTTTTATTTCCTTAATCTGGACGTTAGACGACAACCTAATAGCCTGCGAACGCAGACGTATTTCCGGCTGTCGCTTCACTCCGCCGAAAAATAACGTCTGCGAAAACGAACCCACAAACGATTTCCATGACGTCATTCTTTTTGAACCAATCACAATTTGGTTCAGAAAAGGCCAGAACTAAACACTCGTGTCTAGCGTGAGGCACACGAGCACGCGTGTAAAAAAAATGGCGGACGATGTTGAGTCTTGTGTGCAGTTGGCGTTCAGAAAAGTTTGTGAAAGACTTGGAATACAGAAGCTCAATCAACAACAAGAAGAGGCCATAAGATGCATCGTTCTGGATAATAAGGATGTTTTCGTGAATTTACCTACTGGATTTGGAAAGTCAGTGATATTTCAGGGATTACCCGAAGTGTTTGCTTCGCTGCAGCCAGCACGTGAGAGAAATATAGTAATCGTAGTTTCGCCATTAGTTAGCCTAATGAAAGACCAAGTGAGTCGATTAACCTCGCTTGGAATAAGGGCTATTTGTCTGGGCGATATAATCACTGAATCGCAGAGGAAAGCAGTGAAAAATGGCCAGTATTTATTGTTTGCGGATCGCCAGAAACATGGTTGGGCGATGAAAGGTTGCGTAAAATGGTCGCAAGCGACAGTTACAAGAAGTCCGTACGAGCTGTGGCTATTGATGAAGCTCATATAATATCCCATTGGTAAGTTATACAGGGACTTTTACTTGACTTATTGCCTCCTCCAAATGGAACGAAACGAACAATTGTGAAATGAGGATCTTTCAGAATGTCTCAGATCGAGATTTTCTTTTGTTTTGTTGTTTACCTGAAATCACGGTCAAGCTTTACTTGGTTGTTTTTCCTCGTACTTTTTTTGAATTAATATTATGTCAATTTTAGACAATGAAATCAAAATTGTTGTTGAGTGCATGCAAATTATTTTAAACATAACATCTCCTTTAAATTCAGAAGGTGATACATGCAGTACATTCGTTTATTTGTTGAAATTGTTATTTTCACGGTGATTTATGGGAAGGTTCATGCGAATGTATTTATGCTTTATATATTCCTGGCCTCTACCCAGTCGCAGTTTATTATTTTTATGCCAATGTCTGTAACACGCAACTATATAATGGCTCTTACTTGGTGTACCGGACGCAGATGGCGTAAAATAATAGAAACAATATTGCACCAAATATACAAACAATGGTTCAACAATGTGCTTCATTTGCATCCAGTACCCGAAGGAGTCCAACTTATGTGGTTTTCATATTTTTGTAGGGGTACATCAAAATCAAATAAACATACAGCCTTCAGAGTGTGGTTTCCAAGACTTAATGAGTTCAGGTCCCTGCTTTTGGAAGTCCCTTTTGTTGCCCTTACAGCGACAGCTACCACAGACGCAAGGGAGACAATTTTTGAGGTGCTTGGAATGAGAGAACACTGGAAAAACTGAATGTTCTAGCTGGCTAATATTTCGTTTCAGCTTACATGTTTATACAAGTATATTTTCCATTCTAGGGGAAAGTCAAAAACCAACAAACATGCAGCTTTTCGAGTTTGGTTTTCGCATTTGCACGAGTTCCGGTCCCTTCTTCCAAGAACCCCATTCAATGCATTTACTGCCACGGCCACAAAGGATACCAGGGACAATATTTAAAGTGCTGCTAATGGATGGTTCCCACATTGTTCATGAAAACCCAAACAAAGAAAACATAGCCTATGTTGTACCATACATGGGGAAAAATGCTAGCCGTGCAGAGTATTTCTCCTGGATAGCCGATGAGTTGAAGGACTGTGGCTCAGCAGCAACCAGAACCATCAGCTACAAGCAAACTATCAAACAATGTGCCGTTGTGTACTCAACACTGAAGACCCTCCTTGGGGACAAAATCTATAGCTCAGAAGAAAGAGATCCAAAGGCTGTGTTGCTAATTGCTAGAAATGCTTCACTTTTGCACTACACAGTCAAACAAGGACCAAACCCTGGCATCCTTCCAGAGTGATCAAGGACCTATTCGCGTTCTAACATAGCGTGCGTGCATCCTAATCTAATTACTATTGGCGTCATCATGGTACATTTCTCAACATACGCATGGCCTTTCATCCATCAGATGACATGTGCAAGTCAGAAAGGGGAAGCATGCGTGCACTATGTTATGAAAAATGTTTTATTGAGAAACAACACCATAAAAAATGTATATTTATAAGGGCTTGTCAAAGTTTAATGAAACGTTTAGACTAAACCGATATGAGAAATCACTCTCACTTTTCTTCTTTTTAATCAGGAAACAAAACCTGTTTTCCAAATCTTTACTTTATTTTTACTATGTTATAAAAGAATTGCTTCATGCTTTTAGCTGTGCGTATATCAAGTTAAGGATGCACTTGGGAAGTTTGGAGAGCACTCAAGAAACTAGAGTTGCTCTCGGCTACACCTCGCGCAACTCTTACGCTTCTCTCATGCTCTCCAAACTTTCCCGCGTGCATCCATAACTCGATATACGCACGCTAAGCATGAACCAATTTTTAATTAGTTGCAACAATTGCTTTTGGCATGGGCATTGATTGTAAGCAAGTCCACTGAACAATACATTTTGGTCCAGCTAAAAATGTTGAATTTTACATGCACGAGAGTGGAAGAGATTGTGCAGCTTTCCTGCTGTACCGAGGAATGCAGCTGATGCATGAAAAGGATGTCAGAGATTATATTAAATCAAAGGAATGTGGACGTAAACACTTGCTCAGTTATTTTGACGTGGTATGTCATTCCAAAGATCCTGCACATTTATGTTGTGACAACTGTTCTACCTCTTGTAATTGTGGTTCGGAGGATTGCAAACCACTGTGTTACCCACTGGCAGAAGGTGATAAACCAGCCCGAGAAAATAAATGTCAAATTTCACAGGAAATGAGAAAACACAGGTAAAATCGTCATGCATAATTTTTCATTTGTGAAAATTGAGACTTTTGAGGTCTTTTCCTTGGGCTTAAAAAAGATCCTCTCCTTTGGAGTTATTTCATACAACTTATTGCATTTACAGCCCTTAAAAAGTGTGAAAAGAATGCAATATGCTTGAAGTTATTCTGAAAATATTCTGAAATTAAAAGTTCTGTATGACCCCTGGTTAATGTTTGAAATGTGGTTTCACACAACATTTAAAAGCATTTTTTCATTTGCAGCTGCAATAGAATGTGTAGTTCCAAAAATTATCCATTCCTCCCCCATGGGATGGATTTTTCCTTAGACCCTCCCCCACCTCTCTGCTTCATACATTTACTTACATATTTGGGCCTTTGAGAACCCCCACCCCTCCGGAATTTCCAATCCCTTCTGTGGGGGGAGTATGGACATTTTCTGGAACTACACAATAGATGACTCTAACAAGAACGTTTGCATGCTGGTAGTTAAGATTACAGTTACTTAATATTGATTTTGGCTTAGCGTATGTGGCTGAACACAGTTTTTGATACTTCTGACATGTTATTTCCATAGAAACAATCCAATAACTGTGCTATAAACATGCCTTTAATTAAACAGGTTTTGTATGTTTGCTAAGAATCTTGCTACATGTAATATAATTATTACTCTCGTCATTTATCTGAAACAAACTTGTAAACAATGTTCTTGTGTTAACACTCTTCCAGTGATATTTTTCCCACAACTTTTTAGATCTCCGTTGTTAAAGGAAAACTGGATTGTTGTTCTTTAAATTTCCACTGTTAAATTTTAGTTGTTTTGAAATAATCCACCTTGTTTCCTGAAGTGTATCCCTACCAAATGTTAATCAAAACTTTTGTGAGTGGTTCTTGACAAATATGCACATTTCTGAGAAAGCCATCACATTCAATGTCAATTTTTCACCACCTATGCATTGCATTTAAGGGGTTCTCATGTTGATTACTAGTCTCCTTCGCAGCCGTTATTAGGGTCGTCACGCAACGCTCTTCCCCACTAGTTTTAACGCGTATTAAACGCGTTTAAAACGCGTATTTGAAGGAGCGTTGCGTGACGACCTTAATAACGGCTGCGAAGGAGACTAGTTGATTACAAGAGACCATTAAAATACAGTGTAGCTAGATTTGCATCTTGACTGCTTGTGACATACCATTCTATGAAAGGGTTTCAACGTACAATTATTTATTTTGTCATTTTATACCACACGTAGAGCCTGTTGTAACCCTTTAACCCCTATGAGTGATCAGCATGAATGCTTTGTAAAACATGGTGGTTTTGAGAATTACAAACATGATCACACAAGATGAATTTGCTGGATACTTAAACAACTTCTCCCCACCACTTCTGTAGGAAATGAATAGGGGCAACAAGTGAGAATTCAAATCTTGATCGTAGGGTTTAAAGGGTTAAACGAATTTATCATCAACTGCATCATGTTTATTGTAATCTTTGTGTGTACTTTGGCGTGGAGGTCAACACTCGGTCAGTGAAGCCCGATGTTACTCCTCCAGAAGCATTTTGAAGCAAGCCGTGTAGAACGAGAAAACGACGAGATGAAAGCAAAGCTACTGGAGCAATAGGGCTAACAGCACCAAAAGTGACAACGGGAGGCGGATAAGAGCTTACAAAAGAAGAAGTACCAAAGCTCGGATCGAACGTGACATTTAATTGCGAGCGATTATTTACATTCGCACCTTCAAAGCAGACTCTTTTTCGCCTCTGGCGTCTGTCCTAGCTCGTTAGCGAGTCGTTTTACACAGAACGGGCCATCATTTTTAAAATCTTGTTCGATTTCCTTCTCGAAATCTGCTACTTTGTCCAAAGCCCTCTCGTAGCGAAGCAGACGATTATAACATTTGGAGCGGCAAAGCTTCCTACGTAAGCAGTCAGATCGACTTCAGTTGAACGCAGTATTACACTTTTATCTTCTCCTCACTGAAAACTTTTACTTTGCATAGAAAACAAACCTCAGACGTGGAAATCTTTTGCGGGTGTTTCGCCCGAGCTCATAGCAAATGCCAGTTCTAAACTATAAATCGCCGGGTTCCTGCGTCTCTCACTCTGCATCGCGCGTGTACGCGAGTGTCAAATTCTATCAGGGAATTTTATTGGCCAACAAGAAGACAAAAGCTTTGACGTCACGGAAATTTTTTCTCGGCTCGTTTTCGCAGACGTTATTTTTCGGCGGAGTGAAGCGACAGCCGGAAATACGTCTGCGTTCGCAGGCTAACAACCTAACTGCTTTGTGAGGGTTTGGCGCGGGTGGAGAAGGGAAACATTCTAAAAACCCTTTACCAAAAATTTCGTTTAACCGCGAGCCGTATAGGCCAGGCAAGGTTATGCGTAAAATAGCGTGATGCGCATCTTGCTTTTGCAGAAAGCAGGACTGCTTGAAAAGAATGAAGCAAACCTGCTGGCATGCCCTCTGTGTATATGCAGCGTTAGTAGTTTGATCAACTTGTAGATTCTCCCTCAAATAAACCTTTGCTCTTTCTTTACTAGGCTGGTGTTAGTCACAAGATCAGGTCTATAGTGAAGGATGCTGCTCAGGCTCTTGGTAAGCCATAAACGGACAGTACAGTGGAATGACTAATAACAGAAGACTTATTATTAAAATTTGGATCATTCTATAATGCAATTCCAGGGATTTGTTTGGCTCAGTGGCCATGGTATATGATCCATTATACCATGCCCAATTAAGAAATAGCGACCATGAAATTGTCTTCTGGTTGTTCTTCCATAGCGAAATCAGCAAGATCTAGAAATATTTCTTGATTGTTTTTAATAAAACAATTATTCCACTCATGCTCGTTGGATACGAGGTGATTATAGCCAACTCGGAGGCAGGCTGTCATCTCATACCCAACGCGCGCTCGTGGAATAATTGTTAAATATGTAGTGAAAGAGCATTCTACCACTCTCCGACCCCACCTTTGAAACGCATGTCCCCTTTATTCCGCAATTGAAAACGATAATTCCAAATCAACTTGGCGTGAATCGGCGTAGCCAGCGTGACACGTGCTGAAAGCGATGGGAGGAGGGAATTCCGCCAGGTTGCATGCTGTCAGAATTCCCTCCCCAATTACTGGCGGATCGCCTTCCACGAGAGCCGAGAAAGACAGGACATCTTTGTACAAAAACTGCTGTTCGTTTAGGACCTCATCGTAACAGTGTTGTTTCGTTGCTTTGCTTTTCAGATGAACTGATCGCTAATGGTGAGGCGGGCACTTTTGACATGGTTTACATTGATGCAGATAAGTGGAACTATACCGTCTATTATGACAAATGCGTGGAACTTGTTCGCAAAGGAGGACTTATTTTACTCGATGATGTAAGCATTGTGTGTTAAGGTGTATAGATTATGTCGTGCGTTTGCTAACACTCGTTTTCATTCTGACTTTTGATGTTCAAGTGTTCTTGCCGTGGCTTTGCACCTGTAAACAGGAATTCAGTGGTTTTGATGTACTGATAATACTATATTCCTGTTTTGTTTCCCAGATGCTGTGGGAAGGCTATGTATGCGACCCCAAGATAAACAAAGATGGCAGAACGTGGGAAGTTGAACCACTTGACTATCAGAGAGATGTTATTAAGATGGTCAGTGGAAAGCACCATATGTATGCCGAAAGAGTTACCGTCCATATTCATGCTGTGAATAAGAAGATCGCCAAAGATCCACGGGTGCTTGTAAACATCCTTCCAATTGGGTCAGGCCTTACAATAGCGACGAAATTGTAACTGGAGTCGTAAAAGTAACAAACAAGAGCCAACTTAACCTAAAATTCTTGAGGTCGGAAAATGGCGACTTGCCCAGCATTTTCAAAGGTTTCAGGATTTTTTGAATCGGGTCTTGCTAAGCAAAAATCTTGACGGTTACTGCAACATTTAAGGGAGTAGCCAGGTTGGCTTTTTATGAGGTAGGACGTTTAAGGAATTTTTTAAGTTGTCAGTACAATGTTAACGTTGTTTACATCTGCAGTTGTCGGGAACAATGTTTGTAGACCTCTGTTTTGATTTTACAAAACATTTAAAAAATGCCCTACAATTCTGACAACCTTCGACGTTAGAGCTAAACGAACACGACAGTAACTGACACAGAAGAATTCTGTGTTCGTAGTGGCTATAGTATATTATAATACCTTTTATAGTTATCCAATAAACCAATTCAAAATAGCATAGTTAATAAAAGACGAAACCTGCCAAACTTCTTTGTTATATGTTTTTGTTAGCATTTTTGGCCTTGACCGTGCACAAACTACAATAGATTTTGAAATGTGTCGGAGCAACTGACCAATCGAAGCGTTCCTTTTAAGGACCGTTAAGATATTCAACTGTTATGTGAACGTTAAAACAAATTAAAGGATTATGGACGGTCTCGGCCCTTCCAAGATAGGTCGCAGCACTGTTATTTTCATGGGAAGGTTCCATAACCAGTCCTTCAATAAACTTTCTCAAACTCATTAATAATTCATCAAGAGAAAACAAAGAAAATCACTACCTT
Source organism: Pavona decussata (assembly GCF_977016875.1). NCBI lineage: Eukaryota > Metazoa > Cnidaria > Anthozoa > Scleractinia > Agariciidae > Pavona > Pavona decussata. The sequence continues at coordinate 1,292,151 of NW_028145589.1, forward strand.
GGATGTGTGGTGAATTTCTTCTAATCTCAGGCACTCGATTTTCTTATACTCCTTGTTGGTATTTGTGATCCACCACAACGAAATCATAGAATCTGTCCAGTTAAACACATTGTCAATTCTCACAGCTTCTTAAGAGTGCCTGACTGTAACTTTCGAGAATCGCTGGCCAAGCTTGAAAAATCGAAACTCCTAATAGTTTGCCTGAAGTTTACTTTTGGGGAGCTATCTTCGAAAATATTATTTGGATGTTCTGGAAATTTATAGTTTTCGAGAATTTTGGAGAAAACGGAAATTACGGGTTTTGCCTCATTAATTATGCAAAAATCTCACTCAAAATTAGCCAAGTTCAATACGCTTGCGTTGAAAAAGTACGGAACGCTAGAAAACGAGGTCGGTTTTGAGTAAGAGCATTACTCACCTACTTTCCACCAATGGGACCTATATAAACTTTTGTAGAACTTTGAAAGGTCTTATGGCTCTTTTAAAAATTGACATTTTGAGGACTTTGCGATGAGGTGAAAATTGAGTAAGTTTGAAGGTTTAAAATGCACCTTGGTATGTCAGGTATCAACTCGAGAGGAACATTGTGATGAGGCTTGGGTCTTCGTCTTTAATAATACGAAATAAAAAATCTGGGCAATCAATGCACGCGCTGACGAAAACCAAAGGTAGTGAGGCTTCGTTAACAAATTTGCATAATTTGCAACTGTTGAAGGGTTCGGCGTTGAACGTTCACTCGAGCGTAATAGAAGAGTGGTTGCGGCGACTCGATGAAAACATTTACCCAAGCTATCTACAAATGGTCATTTTATCTCATATTGCATTTGCCTGTTTCTCTTTCTTGTTTAATAACGTGGTAGAAAAGATCTGGACAAAAAAAAAATGTGTGTGATCGGAAAAGAAAATATTCGCTAAATTGTGGTGGGAAATTTGCATAATGCAAATCTCCCAATAAATCTTTCTGCAAAGGAATCTAATTGGGAATGTTTCGTTAGGAGTCTATTAAAAAAGGAGTCAAAACCACGTTTAATAATCCGATTTCAACAAATAATTGTCGAATCTTAACCTTTAAAATTATATAGTGCCAAACTGATGCTCGCTATTGCGTTACCTGCGTCACGTCAATAGCTGTCGATATTACCCACAAACGAACTTGTGCTGCAAAATTGCCATTTACAACAACTAGAAAAAAGACCTTTATTTACTGGCATATAAGCGGTTTTGCAAAAAATTAAACGTTCAAGTGACACTGGAATCACGTTTAAAAAATACCCACTTGTCAAATAAGTGAGAAAGTTTAATTATATAGACATAGAGTCGGTCAAAGTGAATATTATTAATTAAATCAAGTTTGTTTACTGGAATGCTTTTTCAAATAGCTTGTCCAACCTTTCTCGGTGGCCTTCCAAACAATAATCACCCAGAAGTGGGTCAGTAAAAAAAGAAACCCTCTCTGTTCGTGCTGTTTGATACTGTACCTTCGCAAGAGACTGAAAAACAATGTCAGCCGGCACGCCATATTTTAACGTAATTACTGGTCTGAAATATCAGAGCTTCAAAACCTGTGTGTTTCCGCACAAGTTAGTTTGAGGGCAATATCGACAGCTATTGACGTGACGCAGGTAACGCAATAGCGAGCATCACTTTGGCACTATTATTTAAAGGTTAAGATTCGACAATTATTTGTTAAAATCGGATTATTAAACGTTGTTTTGACTTCTTTTATATGGAGGGTTTCGCTCAAATAGACTCTTAACGAAACCTTCCCAACCAGATTCCTTTGCAGAAAAATTAATGGGAGATTTGCATTATGCAAATTTTTCCTACCACAATTTGGCGAATATTTTCTTTTCTGATCACACACTTTTTTTTGTCCAGACCTTTTCTACCACGTTATTAAGCAAGCAAAGAAACAGACAAATGCAATATGAGATAAAATGACCATTTGAAGATAGCTTGGGTAAATGTTTTCACCGAGTCACCACAACATAGCATTTTCTCAACAGTTGCGAATTATGCAAATTTGTTAACGAAGCCTCACTACCTTTGGTTTTCGTCAGCGCGTGCATTGATTGCCCAGATTTTTTATTTCGTATTATTAAAGACGAAGACCCAAGCTTCATCGCAATGTTCCTCTCGAGTCGATATCTGACATACCAAGATGCATTTTAAACCTTCAAACGTACTCAATTTTCACCTCATCGCGAAGTCCTCAAAATGTCAATTTTTAAAAGAGCCATAAGACCCTCCAAAGTTCTACAAAAGTTTACATAGGTCCCATTGGTAGAAAGCAGGTGAGTAATGCTCTTACTCAAATCGACCTCGTTTTCTAGCGTTCCGTACTGTTTCAACGCAAGCGTATTGAACTTGGCTAATTTTGAGTGAGATTTTTGCATAATTAATGAGGCAAAACCCGTAATTTCGTTTTCTCCAAAATTCTCGAAAACTATAAATTTCCAGAACATTCAAATAATATTTTCGAAGATAGTTCCCAAAAAGTAAACTTCAGGCAAATTATCAGGAGTTTCGATTTTTCAAGCTTGGCCAGCGATTCTCGAAAGTTACAGTCAGGCACTCTTAAGCCTGACTCACACTCTTTAACAATCTGGACGCAGCTAGGTTCGACAACAACTCTAGACGAGGGATAGTTTGCTTAGCCAATGGAGCAGCTCTAGTCTTCGAAGATATTATCTGGCATTCCACTTTCGACTCATATTCCACTCTCATGTAGACTGCAGCTCCACAAGCCCTTTCCGATGCATCAGTAAAACAGTGAAGTTGGACTGACTTGACCTTATCCCCATTCAAACCTTCAGCATAACATCTCTTGAAGCTGACTCTTCCAGCCTGTCTCAGATCCAACAAAATTGTCTGCCTTTGGTGGTGGAGGTCAGTGTCAAGCAACTCGTCCCAGTCTCTCCCATCCTTGCAAAGTTTCTGAAACATGATCTTAAATTGAAGGATGATAGGAGCTATTAATCCCAAGGGGTTAAAAAATTTTGTAGTTGTATTAAGAATCGATCGTCTTGTTGCTGGTTGAGCATCTACATCCCCCAATGTCTTGATTAGATCATAAATCCGTTCATCTTGGGTAGGGTTCCAAAGCACTCCCAGAACCTTTTGTTCTTTCTCTGTACTTTGTATAGGTAATCACATGATTCCGAGTGCAATTTGGAATAAATATGCACGAGTAAAATTTTAAAAGGCTAACAACATTGCACGAGCCCGCTGGGCGAGTGCAATTTGTGGTGTTTTAAAATTTTACAAGTGCATATTTATTCCAAATTGCACGAGAGAAATCATGTGATTACTTGCTACAGCGATTACCAATAACACGCGACCTTACGCCTTTAAAAGACTCCGATAAAGTTGCGTTTTGGTGGACGTCAATCATAGAAAAGCCGTTGAAATTGTTTTAAATTCTGAGAACATTTCAAGGCAACAGAACGAAGAAATTTACAGTTTTATCCGCTGACGGATGGTAAACTTTATGAAAGTTAATTTCCAAGACGGGTTATCTAAAAAATGCGCATTGTTTGGACGAAGCCGTATTTTTTTATGAAACATTTAAAATCGCTACGCCTGACAATTGAAATCAGCGATGAGTGCAAGTGAGCAAATTATCACGTGCAGTGAAAATCGAAATTTTTAATTCAAAAATACCTTTTATTTGCGCTTGATCTGGCTGGAGAACGAATTTAAATAAAGTTTACCTTCTCTTAGCGAGGTAAAATTCTTAGTTTCTTGCAGGGTAACCTTGGAATCTTGTGAAAATTCAAAATAATTTCAACGGCTTTTCTTTGATTGACGTCCACCAAAACGCAACTTTATCCGACTCTTTTGAAGGCCGTAAGTCGCATGTTATTGGTAACCGCTGTAATAATATACATACAAAACTTTCAAATGAGCTTTTGTTTATTTCTTGTCCGTCAGCTTAAATGCTCCGCCCACATGTCTTAGATTGGTTTCAAAAATGACAAGCTTGATTGACATATATGTTCATACTTACGGAAAACTAAAATACCATCTCTCTAAAAAGAGCAAGGTTTCAAACTGACAAAGCAAAATTCTAAGCAAAAAAAAGTCTGAAATCAATCACCGTCCACGGCACGTTTTCGAACTGACTGGATTTTAATTTTAGGAGCTCGGGTTCAGACTGGCGTGTTTTAGTCTGGTTCTCAATGAATCCAATGTTTGTTTTCGTCCAAGCCGACATGGAAATCTTCAACATGATGCTCCAGGCCAAAATATTGAACCAGAAGCCACCAAACCGTTTGTACCAGGACTAGTGCTTCAAAGCCTTTTGTTTTTCCACAGCTCATTTAATTCAGTGTTTGTCAGACTTCTGAGACTTGTTCGGTCGCTTGACTTTAACTTACCTTGTTGTCGCAGTAGCCGAGCTTTTTAATAAACCTTCAAGAACTTCCTTCGACCTTGACTGTGTTTGTAACCTTTGCCTTTTTAAGTAAAGTTCAATTGCAGTGCAAAGATCGTCATGCTTGTAAAGTCCTTCGCGTCGTTTTTACGCACTGCTGCGTGAAATCCTCGAGAATTTTGTTAAGTGCCTCCGGTTCATAGTTTGCAATATTTTGGTCGTAGCCCTTTTGTGCTGTCCAAGGCCTTCAAACTTTTAGCTTGTTATTTTTGCTTTGTTGAGTTTCTTTGCATTTTCCTTTAAACTTCGAATAGAAATGCTAAATGTAGACTTGCTTACAAGGAAATCGAATCAAGTGACGTCATTTTGGCGCGAACTTTTCAGGGTGCGAAGTTGTCAAACTGTCAACTCAATGCATTCTTGTCATTTCAGTCATTTCAACACATCTTTGGAAACGCCGACAATTGCATTGGAAAACTTTCTCAATGCGTTTTAAAACGTTGGGAATGTTTCCGAACGAAACCGAAATACGTTGAAAGTCATTTAAAAATTGGGCCAACGCATTTGCAAAACATTTTTCAAACGTTGACAACGCATTTGAACAGTGAAAGGACAAGTCATTTTCTTTATCAGCCCCGCGAAACGACTGTATCGTACAACACACTGTTGCTGCGAAGATTTTGTTTACATTTTGATGACTGCAGAAATTATGTCGATTCGCTTCGCGAAGATTTTTAAAATGCTTTACTTCGAATGTGCGAGTAATAATAATAATAATAATAATAATAATAATAATAATAATAATAATAATAATAATAATACCGGCTACTGCTAGCGCTGCTACTGCAATAATAAATTTTAAAATGAAAGCACTACACAGCATGACATGCAGAGTGCTGTCTTGACGGGAAAACCTGGAAAACAACTTAAAATGTATCGGCTCTAATGGGTTTCCTATTATATACCGAACGAAATTCGGCCGTTAACTCGTTTGGGATAACGGCCGAATCCGTATCGGTATATAAGAACCGAACAAGTTAACGGCCGAAAAATGCTTGATATATATCGAACAAGGTTGAGGCTTATCTCGTTATTATCAAAACACTCATTAAATACCGATCGATCGCCTCTTGATGTTGATGTCCGTTTAACCGGAACCAGGCAAACGGACATAACCTCTGTTCTTTCGCCGTGACGTAGAAAGTCGAAAACGAATGGGGCCAACTCCAAGGTCAAGCTATTTTTCCCGATCATCCTGTAGGCGCCGATAAAAACACGTCCTTTCCACAACAGTGACTTTCGATTACTTTGCGCTGATGTTCGCGGACATCTCTGTACGTTGCTTTTTGCAACCCATACACGAATTGCGTCGTTAAATGAAAATGTAATCAGTGCGAGGAATTTAGAAGTTCTTGGTCGTAGACCGAAATAACAATCGCTATCGAAGATAGTGTTGTATGTTCGAACAGCTTTGCGCGTGATCTGGTTATGATCTGGCTTGATTGACGTGTAATTTCATATTGCTGGTTCTGATTGGATAATGCTACAGGAGGAAAATTCCTCCTGTAAATTTGTCGCGCTGCAAGTGATAAAAGTCGCTCGCGCCAGGTCCATTCAAAGAGAAGCAAGCGAGCGACTTTGAGAAAGTCTATGCTAAATGCTGCTACTCTCTTCAAACCTGTTCGCCATTTTGTTTCGAGACAGCCGATTTGCAAATTTGCATACCTGTCAATCATTTTAATTTCACCTTTGTTGCACTAATTTCAACTTTCTGCACTCAATTTCACATTTCTGCACTACATTTAGGATAAATTAAGACGCTCTTCACTAATCACATTGCAGAAATTTTTGTATGTATATGATTAGCTTAAAAACTGACTTGGAGAAGCTTTCATCTTCTTCTTTAACACCGTATTCATCACTTATGGCAAGCCAAATGTAGCAATATTCAATATCACTATTTTCATTTAATTTAATCCTTATATTTATTTAATATTTTTATATTGATTCAATTTAATCCTTCAAATTTCATTCAATTCATTTTACCAAAAAGTTTTCATTCAATTTAATTTTTTTTTACTTATTCAATTCAATCCGTTCGTATGTATTCAATTTATTCGTGCAATATTTATTCAATTCAATCCGTACATATTCATTCGATTCAATCCGTATGTATCCATTCAATTCAATCCGTTCATATTCATTCAATTTCTCCGGGTATATCCATTCATTTCAATACGTTCATATTCATTCAATTTCTCCGGGTATATCCATTCAATTCAATCCGTTCAGGCATATTCATTCAATTCAATCGGTACATATCCATTCAATTCAATCCGTGCATATTCATTCAATGTTCGCACTCATTCATTCAATCTTGGGGACTGATACGAGAAATGAAATCCGCGGAGTACTGGATATTACTCGAATTCTAGAACAAAGATGGCGGAATCAGAGGATTCAGAGATCAAGAATTTCTTTCAGCATGTTTTAAACAGGATAGAGGTTTTAACTCATGTAGATCTCCTGTAGAGAACAGTAAGATTAACAGGTCAGTTAGCAGACAGTTCAGTTCAGTTGGACGATCTAAGAATAGTGTTTTCCGAATTACTTGAGAATTTTCGCCAACAGTTTGAAAGCAGTGCATCAAGAGAATCTCAGGAGTTACGTCTGTTCCTCGTGAAATGGTAAAGAATGGAGGCCCAGGCAGACCATCGGTTCATATTCCTCCCGAAGTACTAGAGGAGTTGAGAAGGCCCGGCTTCACCCTAACCCTAACCCTAACCTGTTACCTCCGTTGCGGTCGCTCGGGATTTCAGGGTGGGTGCTTATTAAGTTGTTGCCATTCAGGGTGGGCGCTTATTCGAAGGTGGGCGGTTTATCGAATAAAAACGGTATAAAGCATGGAACGTTAGAAGCAAGAAAATATAATTCTTCTGGCGTTGATGCACAACATCTATTTACTCAAAGCATTTCTTGCGTGGTTACTCCGGTGATCATCATGATGGGTAAGTTAGTTTTTCTGCCATGTTTGCAAAGTGTGCACGCACCAATGAGGAAAGGAAGTTTACATGCGCAGTACTACTAAGGATATGCAGTGTAATTAAATTGCATCACCTTTAATCGCTTCTTAAAGCAGAGCCCTGTACAAAGCAGCCATTCAAACATGAGTAGTTTCAATAAACGAGTAAATAAATTATTTGATAAATGGTGTACATGTACCTAAACAAAGCTGCACCAGACGAGGACGACGATTTATCCACAAGGTTTATTGGTCTACATTATTTAATCAGTTTTCTAATCGATAAGGAAATTAAAAACTTGGCGAAACATACATTTATGAATAGAAAACATTAAGAAATTGCCCAGGCCATAAACAATCATAAGGGAAATGCTAGTGGGAATCAGGTAGAAATTAAAGTAAAATCTAAAAAACCGTGAACGGTTCAATTTAGGACACGGTACAACCTGCCGACAAAGCATATTAAGATCAAAGACTGAATACATCTAAAACTAAGCAAGTGTTGCTAAATTCAAACTTTTACAAAAATATATATATATATATATAACAGTGAAGAGACTTCCATATCGGTTCCAATGTGCCGATGACCTTGAAGGGCACAACAACGTCAAATAAAATGAATTACGTGAATGGTGATAGCACCACAACGCGAAACGAAAAACTGCTTGTAAGAGAATACGAAATTGGATACTTGTTTAAAATAAAGAACTCGGACCTTGTACACATGATAATAAACAAAATGTAACTAGTTAACTGTCACGCATGTGAACGTAACATATGGTTACAAGGGTTTCATTTGACACGCATTGTGGAAATTGCTCTGTTCTAACTTCAGTGACAATTGCCACCGGTTGGCATTTTCTTTTTTCTTTTTTTTTTCTTGTTTGTTTTTTTTATTTAAATATGTAAATTGCGAAGTACCAACAAACGATCTTGGGGTGAAATCGAAATTACTTTCATTTATTTGAGATTTTCTTCCCTTTTTAATCAGAGAAACTGATTAAAAAGGGCAAAACGAAATCATTAAATTGTACTCAATTCTCCAATTCTGTACTTTTGAAAACTTACATCAAGGACTTGTGTTTTGCCTCTGGTCTTGTGTTTTAATAAGGTTTTTCTGCCCTGGAACCTCAAATCAGTGAAACACTCCGTAAGGAGACTCGAAAGGATTTTTAACCACGTCATTGCGCGACCTACCTACGCCAAAACTAAGATGCACACATCAGCGGAATAAATCAAAATGTGCGTAGAACACCGGAAGTGGAAATAGAGAGTAAAGTCGCGGCAGCCGGAAATAAAAGCTACAGGAAAAAATTATTTTTATCTGAAAATTTCCGCGGTGACCTATTTTGATTTTTTGCATGCATACAACATTCAGTGTGCCACTACAATAGGAAAGTTTGGGAGAAAGTTATCCAGTAAAATTTCTGTAGGTGAAAAAAAATGTTCTTTTTTGAAATACGCACGATCTACTGGATAACTTTCTGTCATGTGATCAGAGGAGTTAAAGAATGTATGGTGCTTTCAGTAGGTGATCGCGTTAGTTTTTGAGATAATTTGCAAAAACTGAAATTCAGGGGTCCTTATTGTAGAGCTGTTGCCATGTTAAGCGCGATGACGTCAGAACTAACCTTAAAGTATGCCCAACAATTTAGTTACAAAGTTGTTTATAGTGTCTCCACATGATCAAATAACAATTTTTGGTAATCTTTCATCATTTCACAAACACTACGACAATGAAAAACCATTACAAACCTCCTTAAGTAAAATTATTTACTATTATTACTGGCAATTTTTTTATTGTTCCATTACTGGCCCAAATTTTCACTGGCATTTACTCTCGTTTACTAGTTATATTGCTTTAATTTCTGCACCACAATTTCAAGAGCTTGAGCATAACTTCTACACCAAAACAAGAAGACTCTTCCAAAGGATCAACAACATTTGCTAACTCGGCCGTCAGGTCGTCAGTGTTGACGTTGGACAGCTGAGCAGGAAATACCTCAACATTGTTGTTGGATTCTTCTAGAGACATTGGTCCTTCCAGATCTTCTCCATAAAACTTTGTCCTCGGTTTCATCATCAGTCCTGCTATTAGCAAGCGGATTGTGTGGATTCATCATTCCATTCAACTACATCTGATCTGGGGTCCAATTGTGTCCTGTTTGGACAGGATGGTCATTGAAAGAGATCAACCATTCACGTAAAGCACTATTTATCCTTGCTGAGTAGACATGCTGTAAGGTAAACAAGCGAATGGGGTTTTCTAAATCCAAAAGTCCACTTTGTTCCATTGCATAAAACATGTAATAAAACACGTGAAAAAAGCATCTGAAAACATCCCTCCAGAACCTTTCGATTCTCTGGTTTCTTGTCGATGAACCAGCTGTAAAACTACCTCTACCCTCACCACGAACTGTTACCATTGCATTACATACTGAGATGTTCTCCACACCACTACTGTAATGCGGGAAGGCCACAGTCCACCATCTCGTTCTACAGCACTTTCAAAGAGACTGGGAACAGTGGAAGCAAGGTTATTTGTGCTGCAATGAAGGAAAATTATTCTCCTTGAATAACCATCGATGCAAAATCCCCAATAGACTTTCCCGCAGCCGTTCTGTATCTCGTCACGCAAAGCTCCTCCCCACAGTGGAGAAGCGTTGCGTGACAAGAAACAGAACGGCTGCGAGGGAGACTCAATCCTGGGCAACGAATCAGTGACTGATGGCCATCCGAACTGCCCCAAGTTTGGCTAAGGGACAAAGTATACTCTTCGAAAAACTAAAGCACCCCACCTCAAAGCTGTGTTCATTGGATCCACTCTGTTTAGGCTCTCTCTGATCCACCTTCTCTGCATTTGTGTATCCCATTGCTCTCTCCTCGCAAATAAGGCTCGCCCGTGGTTGACCCATGACGCGAAATGGATCACGTATTATATGAATATCGTCCATTTGTTCGATTCATTGGTGATGCTACTGAACAGAGATAGATGCTCGAGTCCAAAAAATGCACTCGACGCATAATTGTCCAGCGAGAGACTAAATATTCTAGCATTTTAACTCAGTTTCGTCTGTGACTGTCTGCTAACTGACCTGTTAATCTTACTGTTCTCTACAGGAGATCTACATGAGTTAAAACCTCTATCCTGTTTAAAACATGCTGAAAGAAATTCTTGATCTCTGAATCCTCTGATTCCGCCATCTTTGTTCTAGAATTCGAGTAATATCCAGTACTCCGCGGATTTCATTTCTCGTATCAGTCCCCAAGATTGAATGAATGAGTGCGAACATTGAATGAGTATGCACGGATTGAATTGAATGGATATGTACCGATTGAATTGAATGAATATGCCTGAACGGATTGAATTGAATGGATATACCCGGAGAAATTGAATAAATATGAACGGATTGAAATGAATGGATATACCCGGAGAAATTGAATGAATATGAACGGATTGAATTGAATGGATACATTTGGATTGAATTGAATGAATATGAACGGATTGAATTGAATAAATATTGCACGAATAAATTGAATGCATACGAACGGATTGAATTGAATAAGTAAAAAAAATTAAATTGAATGAAAACTTTTTGGTAAAATGAATTGAATGAAATTTGGAGGATTAAATTGAATCAATATAAAAATATTAAATAAATATAAGGATTAAATTAAATGAATATAGTGATATTGAATATTGCTACATTTGGCTTGCCATAATCACTCTTGTCAAAGTCTTCAAATGGTGTCGGATTGTGGCATTCAGAATGAAAGGACTCGAGTTCACTCCAAAAACCACTCGTGCAAAACGCATCACCATAACCTCTGGACTTTCCTTGTCCAGATCATCAATCCACAAAAATCTGAGAAAGTCTCTGTGTTCAGGATGAATCTTAATGTTCAAAAATGCCTTCTCAATATCTGCAGTTAAGGCAACTTCATGGACTCTAAATCTTAACAAGATGTCAAATAAATAAGGATTCAGAGAGGGTCCAATGTGCAGACAGTCATTTAAACTTGATCCAAACACCTTGGATGAGGCATCATAAACAACTCTGACCTTAGTTGTATCTCTGTCAAGTCACAACTGCTCTATGTGGGAGATAATGAACACTTCCAGGCTGTGGGATTTGATCCTGTGGCACCAATTCAACTACAGCACCCTGCAATTGCTCCCTGACTAACTGATCATATTGCTTCAAAATTTCCGGCTGGTCCTTTAGCTTTTTGATTGTTGTTGTCAGTCTACGTGATGTAGCTGAGTAATTGTCTGGTAGCATCGGATGGTTATCCTTGAAGGGTAACTTGCCCTCGTATCTCTCCCCAGTGAACCTGATGTCACGTGAGAGAACTTGTCATAGACAGACGCTTCTCTTTCCTTTATCCCCAAAGTTTCTAAGTCCCAGAATTAATTTCTGAAGATCATCTTTCATGTCACTTATCTATGTCGACTCTATCTTTAACACGTGTGTTGAACTCAAATTCACTGTGCATGACTTTGTCGATGTTGGGCACACAGCTGGGCCTGATAACACCCAACCCAACTTGGTTTCGAGGGCTACAGGTCCGGAGGGATCTCTCTTAATAATGTTTCCAGTAAAGAAGGACCAGTAGTAATCTGCTCCTATCAGCACGTCAACACTAACAGAATCACTTGTTCCACATGCAAATTGTAGACCTTGTAGGTAAGGGTAGCCTTTCAATGTGTCTTGAGTTTGTTGATTTGACACTGGGCTGCAAATCACTGGTACAACATATGATGTAACATAGACATTCAATCAATCTAATGTTCTGACACACAACTGCACAACATCACATTCCTTGATGGAAGCTGAGTCATCTCCAAATGTTTTGATTAAAAGGGTTTCCTTACCCACAGTTGTCAGTTTCAACTGCTCTCTTGTCATGCTGGTTATGTAAGATCTCTGGCTACAGGAGTCAAATATCATATGGGCATTCACTCCAATTTCCTGGTTATCTGGTCTACAAACAAAGGCTTGGGCTTTCTGCAACAGCACAGAGTTGACATTATTGCTAATGTGCATTGTTGAAGCTCCTGTATCTCCGCTCGTATCTTGAGGTGGTTCAGATCTATGTGGTGTTGCTCCCTCCGAACCCGAATTCCTGGATGTTACAGTGTTATTTGTTTTTTCACAAATGGTCACATGGTGTCTACCTTCACAGTTAAAGCATTTTGCCCTTGATGGGCAATTTGCAGAGATATGACCACTCTTCAAGCACACAAAGCACCTGCCATTTCGTCTCAGCATTGTTCTTCTAGTCTTCGGTTCAGTGACAGTCATGCAGTTAATGGACTTATGATTCTTCTTACAAAAGGCACAGCAAGGAATACTTTCTTCGCTACCTGTGTAAAGCGCAGAGGCAGAATAGGGCTGTTTGCTTCTTGTCTTATACTGTTCGAACTTTGAAGTATTAATATTTGGTCCACTTGTTTTCATTGCAGTACATCTTTCTCTAGCTTCCAACTCAGTTTTCAATGCATTCAAAAAGGCATCAAGATTCCATGTTCCTTCACTGCCAAACTTGCGGCTTACAATCAATCTAAACTCTGAGGCGATTTTCTCCATTACGATAGGGACCAGTAAATTCCCAAAAGACTGTGATTCAACGCCTAACGCATTCAAACCTCGAATGTTGATTTCAATCTTGTCATACAATTCACGCAATTTCTTTGTTTCGTGTACTGAATTGACAGATGGAAGTTTCAATAAGGCATCCATATAATTTGATATTAACAACTGTGGTTTACCAAATCGGTCCTTGAGAATTTCGATGGCTACCTTGTAATTGTCTGCAGTCAGACTTAGTCCAGCAATTACGGATTCAGCATTACTTGTCACACAACTCTTCAGATAAGTGAACCTTTCGATGGGCGAAATACTAGGAATTCCATCTACAGCGGACCGAAATGTGTACCAAAAACTCTGCCATTCTTGATAATTTCCCGAAAATTAATTGAGCTCGAGTTTAGGTAGTTTCACTTTCGCGCTTTCAGCATTTTTAGAATTACAATTTCCCTGAATTGCCACCGGAGTCTGTGCGTGTCCGCCATGTTTGGGATGTTCAGAATGTTCTAATCTAAAGTCAATTTTCGGCAAAATACTGTAAACATGCTGACAAAACTCACCAGAATCTTCTATTTCTTTCTCCAGTTGCTTTTTTTTTAGTGTTCTCCAGTATCGCTTCATCCACCTTTTTTATGGTTTCCATTTTTTCTGCCAGCAAATTCTTCAACGCAGTTAACTTTGCCTCGGACGACGATAAATCTTCCCCGCCATCTGTTAAGATCTTCTCCGCATTCTCCATCGTTTTGTACACAAACGCCTCGTGAGCCTCTCGAATATTCCTGGCCTTTTCGACGTTCATGATGTTTCTAAACTCTCCGCTAAGGAAACCTTGGCTTTTCAATGCAGTCCTTCGGCGATTAGTAGTTGTTTGTTGTTTGTCTTCACTCGTTGTTCTGGCTGCTTATCCGGCTTGAAGGACCATGTAATAAAAGGTTTTTAAGAATTTAATTCCACTCAAGATAAATAATGACTTCTTCACAATTTTCTTCGTAATTACGCTTCACTCAGGCTGTTTCAGTTCTGTAACGTTGATCTAACAACAGATTCTACACTCTACACTCAAAACTTTATCGATCCGACGATAACATCACAACTCGAAGGCATGTTCTTCTCACGTGGCCTCTTCCCGCCACTCACTCGTAATTATGCTAATTTATGCTCATAGTTTAATTTCTAACATAACCCCCAAACATAAGAAACCTAACCCCAAAACGTAAAAAACCTAACCCTAAACGTAAGAAATCTAACCACAAAACGTAAGAAATCTAAACCCCGAACGTAAGGATTTATAACCCCCGGCAAACGTAAAAAATTTAACCCACGAACGTAAGGATTTGTAACCCCCAAACGTAAGAAATCTAACCCCTGCACAAAAGGATTTATAACTCCAAAAAATAAAAAAAACTAACACCCGAACGTAAGGATTTATAACCCCCAAACGTAAGAAATCTAACCCCTGCACAAAAGGATTTATAACTCCAAAAAATAAAAAAAACTAACACCCGAACGTAAGGATTTATAACCCCCAAACGTAAGAAATCTAGCCCCGGAAAGTAAGCATTTATAACCCTCACAGATAAGAAATCTAACGCCCGAACTTAAGGATTTATAATCCCCAAACGAGAGAAATCTAACACCCGAACGTAAAAATTTATAACCCCCAAACGTAAAAAATCTAACCCCCCCAAAAAAAGAAATTTAAACCCCGAACGTAAGGATTTATCACACGGAAACATAAGAAATCTAACCCCCGTACGTAAGGATTTATAACCCCCAAACGTAAGAAATCTAACCTCCAAATGTAAGGATTTATAACCTACAAACGTAAGAAATCTATCCCGGAAACGTATAAAATCTAACTCCAGAACGTAAGGATTTATAACCCCCAAACGTAAGAAATCTAACCCACGAACGTAAGGATTTATAACCCCCAAAGGTAAAAAATCTAACCCTCGATCGTAAGGATTTATAACTCCCAACCGTAAGAAATCTAACCCCCGGATGTGAGGATTCAAAAACCCCCAAACGAAACAAATCTAACCCTCGAACGTAAGGATTTATAACCCACAAACGTAAGAAAGCTAACCCCTAAACGTTAGGAATCAAACCCCAGAACGTAAGGATTTAAAACCCGCAAACATAAGAAATCTAACCCCAGAACGTAAGGATTTATAACTTCCAAACGTAAGAAATCTAACCCCAGAATGTAACTTTTTATAACCCCCAAACGTAGAAATCTAACTCCCAAGCGTAAGGATTTATACCCCGAAACGTAAGAAATCTAACCCCCAAACGGAAGGATTTACAACCCCCAAACGAAAGAAATCTAACCCCCGAACGGAAGGATTTATAATCCTCAAACGTAAGAAATCTACCCCCCGAAAGTAAAAATTTATAAACCCCAAACGTAAGAAATCTAACCCAGGAACGTAAGGATTTATCTCCCCCAAACGTAACAAAATATAACCCCCAAACGTAAGAAATCTAACCCCAGAACGTAAGGATTTATAAACCCAAAACGTAAGAAATCTAACCCCCAAACGTAAGAAATCAAATCATCGAACGTAAGGATTTAGAACCCCCAAACGTAAGAAATCTAGCCCCCGCACGTAAGGTTTTCTAACCCCGAAACGTAAGAAATCTCGCCTCCGAACGTAAGGAATTATAATTCCCAAACGTAAGAAATCTAACCCCCGAACGTAAGTATTTATAAACCAAAACGTAAGGAACCTAAAACCCGAATATAAGAATTTATAACCACCAAACGTAAGAAATCTAATCCTCGAACCTAAGGATTTATTACCCCCAATCGTAAGAAATCTAACCCCCGAACGTAAGGATTTATAACCCTCAAGCGTAAGAAATCTAACTCCAAAAACGTAAGAAATCTAACTCCCGAACGTAAAGATTTATAACCGCCAAACGTAAGAAATCTAACACGCGAAGGTAAGGATTTATAACCCACAAACGTAACAAATATAACCCCCAAACGTAAGTATTTATAACCCCCGAACGTAATGATTTATAACCCCAAAACGTAAGAAATCTAACTCCCGAACGTAAGGATTTATAACCCCCAAACGTAAGAAAAATAACCCTCGAACGTAAGGATATATAACTCCTAAAAGAAAGAAATCTAACCCCTCCAGGTAAGTTTTTATAACCCCCCAAGTAATAAAATGTAACCCCCGAACGTAACTATTTATAACCCCTAAACGAAAGAAATCTAACCCCCGAAGGTAAAGATGCGTAACCCCCAAATATAAGAAATATTACCCCCAAACGTAACCAATCTAACCTCCGAACGTAAGGATTTATAACCTCCAAACGAAAGAAATCTAAACCCAGAGCGTAAGGATTTATAACCCCCAAACGAAAGAAATCTAAACCCCAAAATAACGATTTATAACCCCTAAACATAAGCAGTCTAACCCCCAAACGTAACGATTTAAAACCCGCAAACGTAAGAAATCTTATACCCAAACGTAATGATTTATAACCCAAAAACGTAAGAAATCTAACCCACGAAGGTAAGGATTTATAACCAACAAAAGAAAGAAATCTAGCCCCCCAAAGTAACTATTCATAACCCCTAAACGTAAGAAATTTAACCCCCAAACGTAAGGATTTTTAACCCGCAAACATAGAAAAACTAACTCGCAAAGGTAAGAAATCTAACTCACGAACGTAAGTATTTATAACCCCCAAACGCAAGAAATCTAATCCCCGAACGTAAGGATTTATAACTCCAAAAGGTAGAAGAATGTAACCGCCGAAAGTAACAATTTATAACCCACAAACGTAAGCAATCTAACCCCCAAACGTAAGGATTTATAACCCCCAAAGGTAAGAAATCTTACCCCCAAACGTAAGGATTTATAACCCCCAAACGTAAGAAATCTAACCCCCGAAAGTAAGGATTTATAAACCTAAACGTAAGAAATCTAACCCAGGAACGTAAGGATTTATGTCCCCCAAACGTAAGAAATCTAACTCCCCAACGTAAGGATTTATAACCCGCATACGTAGGAAAACTAACCCGCAGAAGTAAGAAATCTAACCCACGAACGTTAGGCTTTATACCGGTAACCCCCAAACGTAACAAATCGAACCCCCGAACGTAACGATTTATAACCCTTATAGGTAAGAAATTTAACCCCCAAACGTAAGAAATCTAACCCTCGAAAGTAAGGATTTATAACCCCAAAACGATTTACAGAACCCTTAAAGATAAGAAATCTAACCTCAAAACAGAAGAAATCTAGCCCCCGAACGTAGGAAATCTAACCCCAAAAACGTAACGATTTAAAACCCGCAAACGTAAGAAAACTAACCCACGAACGTAAGGATTTATAACCAGCGAACGTAAGAAGTCTGACCCGGCCAAACTTAAGGATTTATATCCCGCAAACATAAGAAATCTAACCCACGAACGTAACGATTTATAACTCCTAAACGTAAAAAATTTAACCCCCTAACGTAACTAATTAAATCCCCGAAAGTAACGATTTATAACCCTTAAACGTAAGAAATTCAACCCCCAAACGTAGGAAACTTAACCCCCAAACGTAAGGCTTTATAACCCGCAAACGTAAGAAAACTAACTCGCAAACGTAAAAAATCTAACCCACGAACGCAAGGATTTATAATCCCCAAACGTAAGAAATCTAACCCCCGGACGTAAGGATTTATAACCCTCAAACGTGAGAAATCTTATCCACAAACCTAAGGAATTATAACCCCCAAACGTAAGAAATCTAACCCCCAAAGGAAAGGATTTATAACCCGCAAACGTTAGAGAACTAACCCCCAAACGTAAGAAATCTAACCCACGAACGTAACGATTTATAACCCCCAAACGTAAGAAATCTAACCCTTAAACGTAAGAAATATAACTTACGAACGTAAATATATATAACCCCCAAACAAAAGAAATCTAACCCCCGAAAGTACCGTTTAATAACCTCCAAACGTATGGATGTATAACCCGCAAACGTAAGAAATCTAACCCACGAACGTAAGGATTTATAACCCACAAACGTAAGAAATCGAACCCCCGAACGTAACGATTTATAACCCGTAAATATAAGAAAGTTAACCCCAAAACAAAAGAAATCTAACCCCCAAACGCAAGGATTTATAACCTCCAAACGTAAGAAATCTAACCGCAAAACAGAAGAAATCTAACCCCAGAACGTAAGGATTTATAACCCCCAAACGTAAGAAATCTAACCCTTAAAGGTAAGAAATATAACTTACAAACGTAAGAAATTATAACCCGCAAAGGTAAGAAATCTAACCCCCAAACGTAAAGTTTAATACCCCCAAACGTATGGATGTATAACCCGCAAATGTAAAAAACTACCCCACGAACGTAAGGATTAAAAACCCCTAAACGTAAGAAATCTAACCCCTGAACGTAACGTTTATAACCCCTAAACGTAAGAAACTTAACCCCTAAACGCAAGAGATCTAACCTTCGAACGTAACGATTTATAACTCCTAAACGTAAAAAATTTGACCTCCAAACGTAAGAAATCTAGCCCCCAAAACGTAAAGATTTATAACCCGCAAACGTAGGTTAACTAACCCACAAAAGTAAGAAATCTAACCCACGAACGTAAGGATTTAAAACCCACAAGCGTAAGAAAAGGAACCCCTAAACGTAACGATTTATAACCGGTAAACATAAGAAAGTTAACCCCTAAACAAAAGAAATCTAACCCCAGACCGTAAGGATTTATAACCCCCAAACGTAAGAAATCTAACCACAAAACGGAAGAAGTCTAACCCCAGAACGTAGGGATTTATAACCCCGAAACGTAAAAAATCTAACCCCCAAATGTAAGGATTTATAACCCGCAAACGTAAGAAAGGTAACCAACAAACGTAATGATTTATAACCCCTTATCGTAAGAAATCTAACCCATGACTTTCTTACGTTTGGGGGTTAGATTTATACGTTTGGGGTTAGTAATTTTTACGTTTGAGGGTTAAATTTCTAACGTTTGGGAGTTAGTAATTCTCTCGTTTGGGGTTAAACTCTAGGAAGTTTGACCACGTAACACCTTTGCTTCGAGAGCTAAACTGGCTTCCTGTTAAAGAACAATTATTCTATAGAGACTCCGTTTAGACCTTTAAATGTCAGAACGATCTTGCGCCTCAATACTTAACGAGCAAGTTTACCAAGCGCTCAAATATACATACTCGTAACACTCGTACACGGAACTCTTTGCAGATTCCGCTATACAGAACGGCTATAGGCCAGCGCACATTTTCCTATAGAGGGGCCTACATATGGAATAACTTGCATAATAACACGTAATTTTTTAAGTTCGCATTTTCTGAAGTAAGGCTAATTTGGTCAGTACCACAGTCTTTCAAGTGTTTCTTTGCCACCGTCACGTACATTGGCTTATCTATGCACCTCACCATCTATCCTTTACCAAAACAACTGGCAAATTAAACAGAGGTAACATTTAATAAGAAGATAAACAGACGTACACGTTTGCTTGAATAACTGAAAACGCCCTGCATATAACAAGTTTTACATCACCACATGATTTTACCATTTGGCTGACAGGTCTATGGAAATTTCTATAGACACGCTTGGATAAAAATAATTGTGTCTCTTACATTTTACCACCACACTGGTAGATCTATAGAAATTTCTATAGACACGCTTGGATAAAAATGCTTGTGTCTCTTTACATTTTACCACCACACTGGCAGATCTATGGAAATTTCTGTAGAAACGCTTAGAAAAAAATTATTAACTTTCTTAGAGTTAACCACTACACTGATAGATCTATAGAAATTTCTATAGACACACTTGGATAAAAATGATTGTGTCTCTTTACATTTTACCACCACACTGGTAGATCTATGGAAATTTCTGTAGACACGCTTGGAAAAAAATTATTAAGTTTCTTACAGTTTACCACCACACTGGTAGATCTATGGAAATTTCTATAGACACGCTTGGGAAAAAAATGATTGTGTCTCTTTACATTTTACCACCACGCTGGTAGATCTATGGAAATTTCTGTAGACACGCTTGGGAAAAAAATAATTCTGTCTCTTTACATCTTACCACCACACTGGTAGATCTATAGAAATTTCTATAGACACGCTTGGATAAAAATAATTGTGTCTCTTTACATTTTACGACCTGACTGGTAGATCCATGGAAATTTCTATAGACACGCTTGGAAAAAAAATTATTAAGTTTCTTACATTTTACCACCACACTGGTAGATCTATAGAAATTTCTATAGACACGCTTGGAAAAAAATAATTGTGTCTCTTTACATTTTACCACCACACTGGTAGATCTATGGAAATTTCTATAGACACGCTTGGAAAAAAAATATTAAGTTTCTTACAGTTTACCAGCACACTGGTAGATCTAGAGGAATTTCTATAGACACGCTTGAATAAAAACGTTTGTGTCTCTTTACATTTCACCACCACACTGGTAGATCTATAGAAATTTCTATAGACACGCTTGGATAGAAATGATTGTGTCTCTTTACATTTTACCACCACACTGGTAGATCTATGGAAATTTCTGTAGACACGCTTGGAAAAAAAATTATTAAGTTTCTTACAGTTTACCAGCACACTGGTAGATCTAGAGGAATTTCTATAGACACGCTTGAATAAAAACGATTGTGTCTCTTTACATTTCACCACCACACTGGTAGATCTATAGAAATTTCTATAGACACGCTTGGATAGAAATGATTGTGTCTCTTTACATTTTACCACCACACTGGTAGATCTATGGAAATTTCTGTAGACACGCTTGGAAAAAAATTATTAAGTTTCTTACAGTTTACCACCACACTGGTAGATCTATAGAAATTTCTATAGACACGCTTGGAAAAAAATGATTGTGTCTCTTTACATTTTACCACCACACTGGTAGATCTATGGAAATTTCTATAGACACGCTTGGATAGAAATGATTGTGTCTCTTTACATTTTACCACCACACTGGTAGATCTATGGAAATTTCTATAGACACACTTGGATAAAAATGATTGTGTCTCTTTACATTTTACCACCACACTGGTTGATCTATGGAAATTTCTGTAGACACGCTTGGAAAAAAAATTATTAAGTTTCTTACAGTTTACCACCACACTGGTAGATCTATAGAAATTTCTATAGACACGCTTGGATAAAAATGATTGTGTCTCTTTACATTTTACCACCACACTGGTAGATCTATGGAAATTTCTGTAGACACGCTTGGAAAAAAATTATTAAGTTCCTTACAGTTTACCACCACACTGGTAGATCTATAGAAATTTCTATAGACACACTTGGATAAAAATGATTGTGTCTCTTTACATTTTACCACCACACTGGTAGATCTATAGAAATTTCTATAGACACGCTTGGAAAAAAATAATTGTGTCTCTTTACATTTTACCACCACACTGATAGATCTATAGAAATTTCTATAGACACGCTTGGATAAAAATGATTGTCTCTTTACATTTTACAACCACACTGGTAGATCTATGGAAATTTCTGTAGACACGCTTGGAAAAAAATTATTAAGTTTCTTACAGTTTACCACCACACTGGTAGATCTATAGAAATTTCTATAGACACGCTTGGATAAAAATGATTGTGTCTCTTTACATTTTACCACCACACTGGTAGATCTATAGAAATTTCTATAGACACGCTTGGAAAAAAATAATTGTGTCTCTTTACATTTTACCACCACACTGATAGATCTATAGAAATTTCTATAGACACGCTTGGATAAAAATGATTGTCTCTTTACATTTTACAACCACACTGGTAGATCTATGGAAATTTCTGTAGAAACACTTAGAAAAAAATTATTAACTTTCTTAGAGTTAACCACTACACTGGTAGATCTATAGAAATTTCCGTAGACACGCTTGGATAAAAATAATTGTGTCTCTTTACATTTTACCACCACACTGGTAGATCTATAGAAATTTCTATAGACTCGCTTGGAAAAAATAATTGTGTCTCTTACATTTTACCACCACACTGGTAGATCTATAGAAATTTCCGTAGACACGCTTGGAAAAAAAATCATTGTGTCTCTTTACATTTAACCACCACACTGGTAGGTCTATAGAAATTTCTATAGACACACTTGGATAAAAATAATTGTGTCTCTTTACATTTTACCACCACACTGGTAGATCCGTATGGAAATTTCTATATGCACGCTTGGAAAAAAATAATGGTGTCTCTTACATTTTACCACCACACTGGTAGGTCTATAGAAATTTCTATAGACACGCTTGGATAAAAATGATTGTGTCTCTTTGCACATTTTACACTACTATGTATATATAGATGCTATTTTGCAGAAACAACTAAACTGGTGAATTCTTTAATTGAAAATGAATTGAGAAAGTGTTGTTAAGACAAAAGGGAATCTGAACCAAATCAATCATTACCAATTTTAGTTGAAAGAGCAAATGCCAATTTTAGAACTATACTCTAAATTACAATATAATTACATACAGTATAATCTGCTGTGCATCTTATTTCTTTGCCGCTAACTCCTTGTACCTTCTTCTCAAATACTGTGCTGCCTCTTTTTTAAGTTTTCTATTTTCATCTAATTGAATATCAAAATAGATGACACTTTCCTTTGGGATCTCACTGGATGCCCAGCCTTGCCAAGGTTCCCATTTTGATTGGTAGCCACCCTTAAGCCACTGCACAACAAAGGTGGTACCAGTGACCTCTTTCACCTCTGCAAGGTGGGGTGGCCTATAGTTCCCAGCTAGGTTGACAGCTACGATGCTGCCCGCCAACACTGCTTCATAGCTGTCAACTACTGTTACATCGGGTGTTGGTTGTCTATAAGCTCCACCATATACCTACATGCAAATAAACAAGGAAACCTTGAGTGGTATCATAAATATTTTTAATCATCATCACTAGAGATTATCAAAATTAATACCTGGGCAATCTCTCTCTCTCACTCTTTCTTACTCTCTCTCTTTTTTTATTTATTTATTTGTTTGTTTATTTCTTTCACCACACAAGTTGTAACATAATTTATACAAACTACCAGTAGAAGAAAAAACATTACAGACAAAGTGGTGAGGATGGGATGCCTAGGGAGAAACCATGGTGCCTACACAATAGATATACACAATAAGTCCTTCTCTGATTGTAGTGGTGTTGTCTTTAATAGAGGCAATTTTACAGGTGATATTGCAGTGCTAAAATGAACAGACCAGAGCATTCAACAGCTTACATTTGACAGTAAAAAAACATAAAGGGTAAAAATGGTGACACAGATGAGGTAGTTGCTATTTAATATATTTTTAAGGCTATATTTAAAAGAAGTAAGAGATAACTGGTAAGACAAATAAAAGAAACCTTAAGTAATTAACATGCATCTCTAAAACCTTACCTCCCGTACTGGGGCAACTTGACTTCTAACCATGTCATCTACATCTGCAGGAACTCCCTCTGGTTTCTGTCCTAGAAAACCCAGACCATTGCCATCTGACTCTGGTCCCTTTTGCTTTTCCCTCAGTCTTGCCTTGTTGGCAATTATGTTCTGCAATGGCCAAGTTGCTGCCTTGTTTTTTGGAATCCACCTTGTGTTTTCATCTGATAAAAGTGTATTCCACTCCATCTTATGCTGCTCCAAGAAAAGCCTTGACTTGTAAAATTTCTGAATGTCTGTCTTCAGTTTTCCAAGTTCCAGCTTCTCTGTATTTGGGACAACATAACCAGGGACATCATCTGGGTTTATAAGTGTATCTGCCTGGGATTTATTAAATAAGTTATAAATAAATAAAGACTGTAGTTTTCTTAGAGCTAGAGTCTGTCCTGTAAACCTAGCTACTCCTTTTCTCAACTCTCAATCTATCAGGCATCTCTTTAAGATGGACATTTTGGCTAGGTCCTAGTAATATCTGTCTTTGAGAGTTCTCAGTACACATGCATATATTGTCCACGAAACTCGGCTGTACATGGAAATTTCTATAGACTTTTTTTTAGCAAAGAATATCTTATTATATTGTCCACGAAACTCGGCTGTACATGGAAATTTCTATAGACTTTTTTTTAGCAAAGAATATCTTATTATATTGTCCACGAAACTCGGTTGTACATAGAAATTTCTATAGCCTCTTTTTAGCAAAGAATATCTTATTATATTGCCCACGAAACTCGACTGTACATAGAAATTTCTATAGACTTCCTTTAGCAAAGAGCTTAGTCTATATAATCCACGCAACTCGGCAGTAAATGGAAATTTCTGTAGACTCTTTTAAGGAGAAAATATCAGTATTTTGAAAGAACAAGTAATTTTTTATTATATTTAACGTTTTTTTTGCGTAACAAACTATTCCTGTGTTACAGTTGGTGTATTGCTTTTCATTTTACTTAGCTGTTTACCAACAGCAGTTGGAAAGGTCCGCGCTGTCGTTCTAACAAAGTAGCTGTTAAAAGATACTTAGATGAATACTACTGAAAAACAGTTGAAATAAGCTCAGTCAAACAAACAACGTTGTGGTCAATTGTGTAGGAATAACGGCTGATGGGGTTTTGCGACTCAGTTCAATAGACATGATATACTAGCCTTGATATATTTTTTTCCATCTTGTTGGAAAACGTGCTTATACCACAGTTCCCTTTTTTCCAAATTACTTACTTCAGAAAATGCGTACTTAAAAAATTACGTGTTTAATGAACTTAGGCAAAGTGCCTCATTGGCATCTTTCAAACGCACCCTGAAAGACACACTATTGAGGCAGACATTTCCTTCATAAGCTTTAAATTTTAGTAAAATACCAGCATAAATTGTGATTTCGAGTTTTTATTGTCATTTTTGCTTTTATAAATTGGAAATAGTTTGTAAATAGTTCCTGAAAAACCTCACGAGGATGTTACTATTAAAGTTATTTATTTTATTTTTTATTTATTTTAGTTTTCTTACCTTTAACGGTTAGTAATTCTTACGTTTTGTGGGTAAGATTTCTTACGTTTCAGGTTTAGTAATTCTTAGGTTTGGCGCTTAGTTTTCTTACGTTTGATGGTTAGCAATTCTTACGTTTAGGGGTTAGATTTCTTACGTTTGATGGTTAGTTTTCTTACGTTTGGGGGTTAAAAATTCTTACGTTTGGGGGTTAGAGTTCTTACTTTTGGGGGTTACTAATTCTTACGTTTGGGGATTAGATTTCTTACGTTTGGGGGTTAGTAATTCTTTCGTTTGGGGGTTTGTAATTCTTTCGTTTGGGGATTAGATTTCTTACGTTTCGATTTTAGTAATTCTTATGTTTAAGTGTTAGAATTTGTACGTTTAGGGGTTAGTTTTCTTACGTATGGGAGTTAGTAATTCTTACGCTTAGGGGCTAGATTTCTTACGTTTAAGGGGTAGTAATTCTTACGTTAGGAGGTTAGATTTTTTACGTTTGGAGGTTAGTAATTCTTACGTTTATAGGTTAGATTTCTTACCTTTGGGGGTTAGTAATTCTTACGTTTAAGGGTTAGTTTTCTTACCTTTTGGGGTTAGTAATTCTTACGTTTGGGGGCTTGATTACTTACTTTTGGGGGTTAGTAATTCTTACGTTTGAGAGTTTGTTTTCTTACCTTTGATGGTTAGTAATTCTTACATTTGGGGGTTATTATTTCTTACGCTTGGGGGTTAGTTTTCTAACCTTTGGGGGTCAGTAAATCTTACGTTTCGGAGTTACATTTCTTACGTTTGGGGGTTAGTAATTGTTACGTTTAAGGGGTAATTTTCTTACGTTTGGGGGTTAGATTTCTTACGTTTGCGGGTTAGTAATTCTTACGTTTGGGGCTAAGTTTTCTTACGTTTGCGGGGTAGTATTTCTTACGTTTAGGGGTTAGATTTCTTACGTTCTGGGGTTAGTAATTCTTACGTTTGGGGGTCTGCTTTCTTACGTTTGGGGGCTAGTAATTCTTACGTTTGGGGTTAAATTTCTTACGGTTGGGGGTTAGTAATTTTTACGTTTGGGGGCTAGTAATTCTTACGTTTCGGGGTTAGATTTCTTACGTTTGGGGGTTACATTTCTTACGTTTGGAGGTTAGTAATTCTCACAATTGGTGGTGAGTTTTCTTACCTTTCGTAATTCTTACGTTTGAAGCTTAGTTTTTCTTACCTTTGGGGGTTAGTAATTCTTTTGTTTTCGGGTAAGTTTTCTTACGTTTGGGAGCTAGTAATTCTTACGTGTGGGGGTTAGATTTCTTACGTTTGGGGGTTAGTAATTCTAACGTTTGGGAGTTAAATTTCTTACGTTTGGCGGTTAGTTTTCTTACCTTTTGGGCTTAGATTTCTTACGTTTGGAGGTTAGTAAATTTAAGTTGCGGGGTTAGTTTTTTTACGTTTGGTGGCTAGTAATTCTTACGTCTGGGGGTTAGTTTTCTTATTTTTGGGGGTTAGTAATTCTTACGTTTGGGGGTTAGTTTTCTTACGTTTGGGGGCTAGTAATTCTTACGTTTGGATGTTAGATTTCTTACGTTTTGAGGTTAGTAATTCTTACGTTTGGGGGTTAGTTATTCTTACGTTTGGGGCTAAGTTTTCTTACGTTTGGGGGGTAGTATTTCTTACGTTTGGCGGTTAGTTTTCTTACCTTTTGGGGTTAGATTTCTTACGTTTGGAGGTTAGTAAATTTAAGTTGCGGGGTTAGTTTTTTTACGTTTGGTGGCTAGTAATTCTTACGTCTGGGGGTTAGTATTTCTTACGTTTGAGGGTTAGTTTTCTTATTTTTGGGGGTTAGTAATTCTTACGTTTGGGGGTTAGTTTTCTTACGTTTGGGGGCTAGTAATTCTTACGTTTGGATGTTAGATATCTTACGTTTTGAGGTTAGTAATTCTTACGTTTGGGGGTTAGTTATTCTTACGTTAAAGGGTTAGATTTCTTACGTTTGGGGGTTAGTAATTTTTACCTTTTGGGGCTAGTAATTCTTACGTTTGGGGGTTAGGAATTCTTATGTTTGGGGGCTAGTAATTCTAACGTTTAGGGGTTAGATTTGTTACGTTTGAGGGTTAGTAATTCTTACGTTTGGAGGTTAGTTTTCTTACCTTTTGGGGTTAGATTTCTTAAGTTTGGGGGTTAGTTTTTTTACGTTTGGTGGCTAGTAATTCTTACGTTTGGGGGTTAGTTTTCTCACCTTTGGGGGTTAGTAATTCTTACGTTTGAAGGTTAGTAATTCTTACGTTTGGGGGTTAGATTTCTTACATTTAAGGGTTAATAATTCTTACGTTTGGGGGTTAGATTTCTTACGTTTGGTGGTTAGTAATTCTTACGTTTGGGGGTTAGTTTTCTTACCTTTTGGGGTTAGATTTCTTACGTTTGGGGGTTAGTAATTCTTACGTTTGGGGGTTTGATTTCTTAAATTTGGGGTTAGAAATGCTTACGTTTGGGGGTTAGTTTTCTTTCCTTTGGGGGTTAGTAATTCTTACGTTTGGGGGTAGTAATTTTTACGTCTACGGGTTAGTTTTCTTACGTTTGGGGGCTAGTAATTCTTACCATTAAGGGTTAGATATTTTACGTTTTGGGGTTAGTAATTCTTACGTCTAGGGATTAGTTTTCTTTCGTTTGGGGGCTAGTAATTTATACGTTTGGGGGTTAGTTTTTCTTACCTTTGGGGGTTAGTAATTGTTTTGTTTTCGGGTAAGTTTTCTTACGTTTGGGGGCTAGTAATTCTTACGTTTGGGGGTTAGATTTCTTACATTTTGAGGTTAGTAATTCTTACGTTTGGGGGTTAGTTTTCTTACGTTTGGGGGCTAGTAATTCTTACGTTTGGGGATTAGTAATTTTTACATTTGGGGGCTAGTAATTCTCACGTTTCGGGGTTAGATTTCTTGCATTTGGGGGTTATTAAATCTTACGTTTGGGGGTTAGTTTTTTTCAAGAGAGGATGAAGGTAAGAGAGGTAATCCCCCATATAGGCCCTATCCCCATCGTAATCCCTCTGAAGTTATTTTTAGAAGATATCGATTTTCTCGCGGATAATGTTACCTCGCGCGTTACGTGTCTTTCACCGTTTTTAATTTTACAACGGCTAATCACAATCTTACACTTCCATAAAAGAAATTGTTTCTCGCGTTGCTTCCAACGAAGCTCTTAGAAATACACGTGATTTGAAAGCTAATAGAATGTAGATTTGAATGTCCGAAGAGATTTGAAACTCACTGTGACAAAAATATCAAAATTTTCGTGCCGCGGTTGTGATCTTTATACTCGTCTGTTCAATCGCGGCTTCAATTCAAATATAATATAACACTCTTGCATAACAAAGCTAAGATTTGTTTCTCACCTTCCTTTTAAAGAATCTCTTGGCTACATGCGTGATTAGAAATTTTATGGAATGTAGATTTCAATGACCAAAGGGATTTGAACTCAGTGGGATAAAACTATCAAAGTTCGTGCCGAGGTTGTGATGCTTATACTCGTCTGTTCAATCGCGGTTTTGACAGCTAAATGTAACACTCTCGCATGAAAAAAGATTTATTTCTTGCTTTTCTTCCAACGTATCTCTTAACTACACACGTGATTTAAAAGTAAATAGAACGTAAATTTCAATGACTGAAGGAATTTTGTACTCACTGCGATAAAAATATCAAAATTCTTGCCAGAGGTTGTAATGTTTATACTCGTCTGTTCAATCGCGGCCTTCAATGTTTCGACAGGTATTAAAATGTAACACTCTTGCATGAAAAAATATTTGTTTCTCGCGTTTCTTCCAACGAATCTCTTAACTACATGCGTAATTACAAAGCTAATGGAATGTAGATTTCAATAACCAAAGGGATGGACTCACTGAAATAAAAATAACAAAATTCTTGCCGGAGCTTGTGATGTTTATACTCGTCTGTTCAAACGCGGGTTTCAATGTTTCGACAGCTAAATATAAAACTCTCGCGTGAAAAAAGATTTGTTCTCGCGTTCTTCCAACGAATCTCTTAACTTCATACGTGATTAGAAAGTAAATAAAACAAAGATTTCAATGACTGTAGGGATTTTGTACTCACTGCGATAAAAATAACAAAATTCGTGCCTAGGTTGAGATGTTTGTATTTGTCTGTTCAATCACGGCTTTCAATTTTCGCCAGCTAATTGTACTGTAATATTCTTGCATAATTTCCGCACAGCCGGGCTCTAAAACATGGCCTTAACTACACACTTTGATTACTTAGCGATATGTGAAAGAGAAATACAAACTCTAACTGAATAAAACACGATTGTTCAAGACTTACTGAGATCTTTAAGTTGTTTCCTGTCAGAAGAGAACTTTCTAGCGGCGCCGCTGTGGTTCGCCAGATTCGCTCCCCAGCAATATCAGCCGATACCGTTCCGTCGATCAATCGCTGCCACTGACGGCGCGCTGATTTCTCATCGCAAAGAAGGCCTGAAAGTCAATGTGATCATACTGTTACTAAAATAATAATAGTAATAATAATAAACAAAATAATGGTGACATGTTCTCGCCGAAACGTCATGTTTTCACCCTTTAAGCCCTAATATCAAAGGACAAACTCTCCTGTCTTGTCCCTATATTTTTCTTATAAAAGCCGACTGGGTAGAAGTTATTAAAATATCAAGAGAATTCATCTTGGGTGATCGTATCCTTAATTCTCATGACCTCAGGGATTGAATAAACATTAATTTTACCAGGAGAAATTTGATGCTGATCACTGTTAGGGCTTAAAGGGTTAATCTCTCTACTTTTTATTGTGAAATAATACAACCGTCCTGGCACAAGCAACCCCATGCACCAAAGGTCTCTTATGCCAGCGGGGATGATCTTGCCACTCAGTCCGATAACTTGTCTGACGACAAGCCAGGGAGGGAGAGATGAACTGGCCCCTAGACCATAATAAGTACATCCCTTTCGGCTAGCGCTCACATCCGACTGTCTCAAATTCAGCTTCATCTATATATAACATGATTAGCCGTCTTCCAAGGGGTACGTCTTGAGGTTTGGGAATGCGTACGTAGTGAACCTCATATAACGAATAGAGAAATATCTCGTTGTTTATTTCAACAAAATGATCAGGCAATGATCAAAAATATGAAAAGCTAGGGGGAAAAAACACCCGTGTGATTAGTCTATAAAGTCACTTAACGACGAGGGAATCTTTTCATTATTTTAATTTTGTTTAATAATAAAAAAAAAACGCTCAATGTATGTGATTGTTCATTCTACCCAAGCCTTGGCATCCGTACAGATCGACGTCGTAGTTCATTTTTTATCTCACTCAAAGAGTTAATTTGTTTAGAAAAGAACTTTGCCGGAAACTTTTACCATCACTTTATAGGGATTCACGCCCTGGCCTCAAAATTAGTTTTTTCAGGTCACACATGTCATAATAGTTAATGATCAACCAGCACGCTAAGTAAGAATTAGGGCTGTTGATTGCAAGAACGGCTGATATCTTACTAACGCACGGTTGGATAAGTATGAAACCAACTTAGATCTGTCTACTAAAGAATTTTTTAGGCCAGGCCATAAACTTCGAAAATTAAGCAGGTTTTTGACCTCCAAACATTGAGCGTGTTCTATAATGTCGTATGCACTGCGCTGTTCAAAGGGCGCTTTGAAATGAAATGCTCAAGCTAAGTTTTTTTTTGTAATGAAAGAAATATTCTTTTAACTAAAATGGCCCAAAATTTGATTTCTCTGAACTGAACAATTCAACTTCAAATGAGAAAAAACATCATTTTGACAACAACTCGTCATATAATTAGTTTTGACAAATGCGAGCATCTCGAGCGACGGGCTAGGCAAAATTTTCACGCAATTCTAGAAAGTAACTAAGACATTCGCGGAAAGTCTGATTGTGTTGATTAGCTAGGTAAACTTAACTTACGGTATTTAACTGAAAGGACGTTTTGACACAAAGAAGTGCGACAATAACAACACATCAAAACACAAGTTAATTAAGCGATGGTTCTTGAAACGAACAACTTCACAGCTAGATAATAACATCAGGCTAATACGAAAATATTTCGTTCTCCGGCTCTAAAGCAAACATGACAGTGAAAAGAAACAACATAATAAGAAATGGAGTAAACCAGTTCATTTAAGTCGATTGTGCATTTTAGGTGGCCCCGAATCCCTGAATAAAGTTCACTGAATCTAGTTAAACACAACAACACAGCTGAACAGCAGACCAAAAATATTGCCGGCAAAAACATGGCCTTAACTAAACACTTTGATTACTTAGCGATATGTGAAAGAGAAATACAAACTCTAACTGAATAAAACACGATTGTTCAAGACTTACTGAGACCTTTAAGTTGTTTCCCTGTCAGAAGAGAACTTTCTAGCGGCGCCGCTGTGGTTCGCCAGATTCGCTCCCCAGCAAAGTCAGCCGATACCGTTCTATAATGTCGTATGCACTGCGC
Organism: Pavona decussata; assembly: GCF_977016875.1. NCBI lineage: Eukaryota > Metazoa > Cnidaria > Anthozoa > Scleractinia > Agariciidae > Pavona > Pavona decussata. Next base: position 1,323,542 of record NW_028145589.1, read on the forward strand.
TGTTCAAAGGGCGCTTTGAAATGAAATGCTCAAGGTAAGTTTTTTTTTGTAATGAAACAAATATTCTTTTAACTGAAATGGCCAAAAATTTGATTAAGCGATGGTTCTTGAAACGAACAATTTCATAGCTAGAATAATAACATCAGGCTAATACGAAAATATCTTGCTCTCCGGCTCTAAAGCAAACATGACAGTGAAAAGAAAGAACATAATAAGAACTGGAGTAAACCAGTTTATTTAAGTCGATTGTGCATTTTAGGTGGCCCCGAATCCCTGAATAAAGTTCACTGAATCTAGTTAAACACAACAACACAGCTGAACAGCAGACCAAAAAAATTGCCGGCAGAAACATGGCCTTAACTAAACACTTTGATTACTTAGCGATATGTGAAAGAGAAGTACAAACTCTAACTGAATAAAACACGATTGTTCAAGACTTACTGAGATCTTTAAGTTGTTTCCTGTCAGAAGAGAACTTTCTAGCGGCGCCGCTGTGGTTCGCCAGATTCGCTCCCCAGCAAAGTCAGCCGATACCGTTCCATCGATCAATCGCTGCCACTGACGGCGCGCTGACTTCTCATCGCAAAGAAGGCCTGAAAGTCAATGTGATCATCCTGTTACTAAAATAATAATAGTAATAATAATAAACAAAATAATGGTGACATGTTGTCGCGGAAACGTCATGTTTTCACCCTTTAAGCCCTAATATCAAAGGACAAACTCTCCTGTCTTGTCCCTATATTTTTCTTATAAAAGCCGACTGGGTAGAAGTTATTAAAATATCAAGAGAATTCATCTTGGGTGATCGTATCCTTAATTCTCATGACCTCAGGGATTGAATAAATATTAATTTTACCAGGAGAAATTTGATGCTGATCACTGTTAGGGCTTAAAGGGTTAATCTCTCTACTTTTTATTGTGAAATAATACAACCGTCCTGGCACAAGCCTGACCCCATGCACCAAAGGTCTCTTATGCCAGCGGGGATGATCTTGCCACTCAGTCCGATAACTTGTCTGACGACAAGCCAGGGAGGGAGAGATGAACTGGCCCCTAGACCATAATAAGTACATCCCTTTCGGCTAGCGCTCACATCCGACTGTCTCAAATTCAGCTTCATCTATATATAACATGATTAGCCGTCTTCCAAGTGGTACGTCTTGAGGTTTGGGCATGCGTACGTAGTGAACCTCATATAACGAATAGAGAAATATCTCGTTGTTTATTTCAACAAAATGATCAGGCAATGATCAAAAATATGAAAAGCTAGGGGGAAAAAACACACTTGTGATTAGTCTATAAAGTCACTTAACGACGAGGGAATCTTTTCATTATTTTAATTTTGTTTAATAAAAAAAAAAAAAAACGCTCAATGTATGTGATTGTTCATTCTACCCAAGCCTTGGCATCCGTACAGATCGACGTCGTAGTTCATTTTTTATCTCACTCAAAGAGTTAATTTGTTTAGAAAAGAACTTTGCCGGAAACTTTTACCATCACTTTATAGGGATTCACGCCCTGGCCTCAAAATTAGTTTTTTCAGGTCACACATGTCATAATAGTTAATGATCAACCAGCACGCTAAGTAAGAATTAGGGCTGTTGATTGCAAGAACGGCTGATATCTTACTAACGCACGGTTGGATAAGTATGAAACCAACTTAGATCTGTCTACTAAAGAATTTTTTAGGCCGTAAACTTCGAAAATTAAGCAGGTTTTTGACCTCCAAACATTGAGCGTGTTCTATAATGTCGTATGCACTGCGCTGTTCAAAGGGCGCTTTGAAATGAAATGCTCAAGCTAAGTTTTTTTTTGTAATGAAAGAAATATTCTTTTAACTAAAATGGCCCAAAATTTGATTTCTCTGAACTGAACAATTCAACTTCAAATGAGAAAAAACATCATTTTGACAACAACTCGTCATATAATTAGTTTTGACAAATGCGAGCATCTCGAGCGACGGGCTAGGCAAAATTTTCACGCAATTCTAGAAAGTAACTAAGACTCTGATTGTGTTGATTAGCTAGGTAAACTTAACTTACGGTATTTATGCGTGGTTCAATTCTACCTGTTACCATCCCCCCCCCGGGCACACCCCCGGGAAAACCCGGCCCGTCTGGCCCGGGGGTCGGGAATTTCCTCAAGCGGTCTTGCCCGGGGGTAGGGGGGCGGGGCAAATCGAAATAACTACTCGCGCAAGGACTTATGGGGTGACACAATGGCGGCTAACCACGCGGGAAAGGCCACGTTTTTCGCTGGCAAGTCTATTGAGAATGTGAGCGAATGGCTGGAACAGAAAAATCTGTCCAAGCTGAAAGCTGTGTTTGAAGGTAAGTGTTAATGGTAATTTGTTGCTGTTTTATAAAATGAAAATACATTTTATTTTATTTTATCGATATGATGGATTCATTCATCGCTTTAAAAGCTTATCCCAGAACTTGCTTTAACGTAAGTATCCGAATTTTAGTAGCCTTATTTCGTATATTCAAGGCTGTTTCATTTTTGTACTTTCATCTTAAAGGTATAGGCTTTGGGTAAATGTTTTGGTTCCCAGATTTGTTCTCAAATTTTACAGTTGGATTTCTGCATGCAATGCGTACGCGTCGCTTCGAATTCAACTCGAATCTGCGGCAATCAGTTTTGACTTTTTTAAATATGTATACGCGTTCGTCGCACACACAAACGAAAAGAAATCGATATTTTCACTCGAACAGAAACAAGGCCTTGGATACTAGTATTAAAATATACACGGGCATTTTAAAAGCAAACGGATAATGTTCGGCATCAATTTCTCCCCGGGATGCGAATATTATATTCTCACGGCAGAAGCACGTGGCTATAAACAAAATCTTTCTTTCCGGCCGTTTGGTGTTATTAAAACCTCAACAATATCTTTATATTAATGCATGTATTCTAATTTAACGGGGTGTTAGTACATCGTTTTTTAGTAATAGAGATTTTGATCCCGTCTATCGCAAGCGACACGTACGAGATCAAAACATTTCTATCTCGACCGTTGCGGTAATTTCAGCAGTGTATTCTATTTTGAGCGCCTGGCAAGACATCTCACATTTAGAACACCGGAAACGAAAAATTTGTTTAAAAAAAGCTTATTGTTGCCTGGTTTCATTAATTATTTTTCGAACTTAGCTTGTTTGATTCTTTGCCATGTAGAGTAATTGACTATATGCACAAATAAAAAGATTTTTCGTATGTTTGAACACCTATGAAAGCTTTTAATACCCGCGAAAAAGTCACGTTTTCTGGTTTAAAATTCATCTCTTTTAATAGTAAGTATTCGTTTGACTGATCAAAATTTTCGAATTTGGATTATGTCACGTTGTATTTCAGACATATTTAATAAAGCCGATGACGTTTCAGTTCCATTCAAGTCTAGTCAGTTTTCAGCCAGTATCGGATGATTTGAGTTATATGTGTTGCTAACTGCAGTTTTTTACTCTTGACCCAGAATGTATTAAAAGTTTCAATAATTGCTATCAATTTTTTGAGCCGTGATTGATTTGAAATGGCCAGTGATGAATTTTATATTTTGTCACTTCTATAGAAAATGACATCGATGGAGATGCGTTTATTCTTCTAGAAGATGCGAACTTGGAAAATATGATTAAAAGTGAAGGTCTTCGACTGAAATTTAAAAAGGCTGTGACAACACAATTTCCAGCTGAATCACCCAAAGTCACAACGCCAGCAGCTACAGCTTGCACGTCAACACCTACAGCTAGCGCTCACTGTGTACCTGCACCGCTTTCTTTGAAACCCTCCAATGAGGGGTGGATTAAAGAACAATCTAAAATTTACGGTAAAGGGACAAACAATGAGCTTACAAGTTGGCAGAATGCTGTAAATAATGCTGCATACGAGCTATCGAAAGAAGATCAGTCGTTGTTGTATGACAGAGCAAGCTTAAAGTTGCGGGCCGAGGCCAAAGCAAGAGAAAGTTACGTTTTCAGAAAACGAAGTGGTTCCAGGTCCAAACTCGAGAAAGGTGATACTCAGCAAGAGGTAAAGCGCACCAAATTGAATAGCACACAACGCGCAAACACCATGGCGAGTCTAACATCACAACTGGAATCTGTGAAGAATCAGGTGGGCATGACCCAAAGATACATTTCAAACTCTTCGGGTCTCTCCAACTTCGAAGCGTGCAGCAAAGCACACACTGAATTGAGAAAGCTCCTAGTGCAGAAGCAAAGCTTGGAGAACAACCTGGCAGATCTTGCAAGCAAAGATGCAAAATACCAGAAGAAACTGAAGAAAAAGAAATCCTCCACAATAACAAGCTCTCCATGTCCTCAAACACCTGATATCAGAACATTGTTCTCTACTAAGCGGTCAACAAAAGTATCAGTACCAGAACATGGCGTCTCAGATTCTACTCGAGAAGGTAAAGATACTGTGAATGATACAACTGTTCCATCGAGTCTGGTCAAAAGTCAAACGACAGTGGAAGAAATTGATCTAACTGATGCTGTTGAAGATAGCACTGTGGATCGTGAATCAAATCGTAATTCAAGTCTGTCAGTGAACAAATCAACTATTAAAGAGGGCCTAGCTAACGAAGATTGTGATGGAATTGACGAGCAAAGTGAGAATTCTAGTACCCCAGCATGCAAGATGTCAGCTAAAGAAGTAGAAGAATCAGGTGGAACAAGTAAAGAGGGCGAGGTTCAAGCAGGCGAAGCAAGTGAAATAGATGAAGTTAGTAGTTATATAGCACACCTTAGGGCGCGACTTTACCGCGCATCCAAAAAGTGTGCTTCCAACCCCAACAAAACCCAACCTAAAAAATCCACCCAAACCCAAACCAAACAAACATAATTCAGTTAAAAGTGTAAAAAAATATATAAAAAAGTAACCTTGGCGCACCAGCTTTTGCGCATGCGCGAAAAATGATATTAAAAAGTAACCTTGGCGCATGCGCATAGCACGCCTTTTGGCGTGAGTCTGTGTGGAAATTTTTAATAGCCGTAGGGAAAAGTCTCAATTCCTGATTCAGTCTTTGCGACCACCCTTTTATCGTAACACATTGTAAAGTCTTTTTTACGAGCACTCAACTTTTATTACAACGTGACGTCATTACATTCCACACTTCCCTAACAACCGGCCAAGTTGAAAATAGATTTTGTGTTTACCTTCAGCACTTGATATTGTTAGGGAAGTGTGGAATGTAATCTTTTGTTTTCCACGTGAACGGTCTATTGTTTACACATCTGTGTCACATGAAACTTGAACCTCATTATGACGCTTTTACGCAAAGATCATATCGTATTTTTTCTCAAACTTGTCAACAATCGGCGAATTGTCGAGAATGAAATCGTCATTTTGTTGAAGTTTTGACAACAGTTCTGACTCGTTGAATTGACCAGATCTGAGAATGTCTTTTATCTGAATCAACAGATGGCCATACGTTTGAAAAGCATACTGAACTTGGTGCAGTCTGATTTCAACGTTTTTGTGTTTCATATACGCTTGAATAAGCACACTCGCAGACGCGATGGCAATCAAACTCACTCCTGCAGTCGTTATCGAGCTAGCCAGACCGCCTGTGGCAAATACTATGCTTGAGATATTGCCTGCCAACTGCCACGCTTTCAATCGTTTGTAAGCAGCCTTGTACATCCACATCTTTTTGTGGTACGTTTTGTAATACGATTTCAGTTCGGCAATCTGCGATTCGGTCAACTCTTCAGATATGTGGTTGAAATTGATGATTGATTTTTTTGTTTTTGTCATCATTTATTATTTACTCAAGATAAGATCCATTTCTTTTTTCCTCAAGCAAAATCCTGTGAAAGTCTAAACTGTCGACGTCAATAAACTTATCAACCAAACCGATTTTATTGACAAAGCCGTCATAGTCGATTTCAAATTGGTTACTTTGAAAATTAATAGTTCCGCTTAATGTTTTGGTTGCGTGAGCATTATAATTGCTTAGCGCCATCTTGTACAGACGTTGAGTGGCATCATAACATATCCAAATGCACAACTGTTTATTTTTAAAATCGCTTGTGAAACTGATTGACTGTTTTCCTCTTAGAAAGTCGATCTGAATTTGATCAGCGGTAATTAAAAATCTTGGATAAAATTTTATGTGAAACGCTCTCGTGTTAGACCAACTGATTGTTCCTGTTTTGGTTTCATCATGCAAAAAAGACATGAAGAATGTAAGGCTGCTTGATTGATTAAAAACTTTTGTTGTATGGATATGTGTTTTTGTACTGAGTTTCAAACCATTTTTGACGTCATAGTCGTTGATAAAACGATCTGTTTCAAGGATAAAATTAGGTAGAACACTATTTATCACAACACCGCTAACACCCTTGATGAGACCAAAGCGTGATGTTTCTAATAAATCATAGAATTCGGAAAATATACTTCTGTAAGCATGACCTTTCGTGTTATATGACACGGAATCCAAACTTACCTTATTGACAGCGTCTCCATCATCGATCGGGTCGGAAAGATGTATTATTTTTTTGTTATTCATGTCTAGTTCAGTCTGCATTTCCATATCTCCGTTTTTGTATTCAAACATCTCATTACCCAAACCATCATATACACCTGGATAAACACTATTTGACCAATCTTTTACACCGTAAACAACAAGATAACATTGAAGAGGTGTCGCTACCGATGTTCCATGCATTGTCAAGTAGATGTAATCTGGAGTTTGTTTACTGTTGTTATTAAATTGAACCAATAGCTTGCTATGATCAGTAAAATCACGTTGTATTGCTTTGTGGATGTATGCTTCAGAAGCATTACACGATAATTGAATATTTGTAATTTCAGGAGGATAAAATTCAAAAACGATTGTGTATGTTCCAAGTGCTAGAGAATAGATATTAAACCCTATTCTGGACCTGTAATCGTTGCTTCCGCTGTCTTTTGTCAATATTATATCATAAGCTTTTTTATTTTGATGAGGGGATTGATTGAAAGCAGATATCCCATTCACAGTGACATTGTATTCTGAACTACTTTGATCAGTTTGAGTTAGATATTTGAATTCATTTGTTTTATGACTGCTGACAAGATGACTCTGCTCCAATCTGTCCTCAAAATATTTTTTGGTAGTAGCGTCATTATCATCAGTCGGTTTGGCGATGGATTTAATCTGTTTGTCATTCATATCGAGGTTGCCTGTCATTGGGATACTTCCATCTTTCTTCAAATATGCACTCAAATCACTTCCACCAGATGGTATTTTAGCTATTTCTGTATCAACATATGCTTTAGTGGAAGCATCATTTGGATTGGTTGGATTTCCAAGAAATTTTAATTTATGGCCCCTCATGTCGAGATCACCTCCAAGAGAATCAGGTTTTAACCTACTGAGAAAGTTATGGTCAACATAGTGTTTAGTAACAGCGTCGTTACTATTAACAGGTTGTGCCATATCTTTGATTCTATGATTGTCCATATTGAGGTCACTATTAGATACTTTTTGTAAATATTTTGTATCACAAAAACCTAAATTGACAACATCAGATGAATTTTGAATATTGTACCCAAGGTTGGTGATTTGTTGATTACCAATATTAAGATCACCAGTCATTGCAACACTGCCATCTTTTTTCACATACGCAGATAAATCAGTTGATGGTATTTTTTTAATCTCATCATCCACATATTTTTTATTCGCCGCTTGATCGTTATTATTGGGTTTTACCACATTAAGATCAAAAAATGTTTTCCGCCCGGTAATATGTTGTTCAGTCGATGTTACCATAATTTCGCTTTTTTTACGGCCACCATAGCCGTCAAAGTTTTGCAAATCCGGTACATGAAGGTGAATATTGTCATAAGACTGATGTTCAGTCATTAATCTAACACTATTGAAGCTACCAGCACCGTCTGGTATGTCCTGCAGATAGACACTGTTGGTATGAACGCTACCCGTGTTGCTGTAAATTACTGCTTTATCGGCTTGCACATTACCAGGGGAATTATCTAACGATCGAATTTGACTATTTGTGACTGCATCATTGGGATTGGTTCCTTGTTTGACATTTACAAGTTTTTTGTTTTGAATATCGTAATTTCCATTTTCGTCTAACTTAAAACCAACACCTGGGAAACCCCGCTCTCCTCTCTCTCCTTTTACTGAAGGAGAATCGTTAAAATTTAAAATACCGTTGTAAAAACTCATTTTATTTAATTACTAGATAATTTTTGCGTGAAATTTTTTGCGTTAAACTTTCGCGGTTTGTCGGAATACAAAAATGTGTGAGGCTCATTCGTTGCGTATTCGTATATTTTTTCGTTTATCCCCAAATCTCTGCAAATTGAATTCTTTTCTCCTTTGGTTGGAAATTCGTAAATGCAGTAATGGGAACAGTTCAATCTAATTGTTTTATCCGTGTTGTAAAAAGACTGAGACAGATAGATGCAACTGCAGTTTTTGTTTCGAGAGCCTGTGAAATAATTACGAATTTCCCTGTCGTTTGCTGTTCCAGTGTTCAAGTAATCGTCGAAAATCACCAACTTTTGATGTTCGTCATTCATTTCCGACAATGGTAAAATATCGCCGTTACTGGCTTCAATCATATCATAATTGTATTTTATCGAAAAAGGTTCAAACTTTTTTAACAAATATTGATACTTATCCTGTTCCAAGTTTTTTGCGTACAAGTATATCTTGTCGTAATACAAAAGATTTTCTATCATATGAAGTAAAAGATTGGTTTTTCCGCAACCGCTTGGACCGCAGATCAACATTCTGAAATATCTATCAGGCATGAATTCACATCCACGTCTCTGACGGAAATTGTTATCACTATAACCTTTGACATCATAGTTTGGTATTTCCATTTACTAAATACCAAACAAAATATTTTTTTGGTGAAAATCATTTAGACCAAAGAATAGCTATGCTTTCCTTTTCTTCCTCATCCAAACACCAATCCCAATATCTATCCGGATGCCAAGCAACTGGGAGAAGATCATCGTAATATAATTTTTTATAAAACTTACGCTTATGATGATATCTGAAAAGCTCATCGTGAATCGCTTCCCAACCGGACCATCCTCTAAGCAATTTGAAAATATCAAAGTAACCAAAATAAGCTGCAACACAGATTGCATCATCACAGTCTTTTGCACCCCACTCTTTACACAATTTAGCAATCTCGAAATGACCATTCCAAACTGCATTTGACAAAGAAATGTCAAAATCGTCTGCCCCCCACTCTTTACACAATTTTACAAATTCAACATGACCTCTCAAAGCTGCACGAGACATTGCTATGTTGAAACGTGTTGCCCCCCATTCTTTACATAATTTCGCAATCTCAACATACCCACCTTCGGCTGCACTCAACAGTGTATAATCAAAACACCTCGCTCCCCACTCTTTACACAATTTGACTATTTCAACATGACCGTTTTCGGCTGCGCGAGCCATTGTTTGGTTAAAATCTCTAACCCCCATTGTTTCATCAATTTTACAATCTCAATATGACCACTCTCTGCCGCAAACTCAATTGCCCTATCAAAATCAATTCTCTGAATAAAATCAACATCCCCCCAACGATCTTTCATTAATTTCAAAAATTCAACATCACCACGGAAAGCCGCACCGAAAAATGCTAAATTAAAACACGTCAGTCCACATTTAGAAAACCAATCATCACCATTTTCAATTGCTTCCAACACGTGTTCATAATATCGTTCCACCGAATCGTTTGAATACATTTTATTTTTACGCAATATTTTAAATTAAATATAAAAATGGCCGCATAGCGAGTCGCATAGCGAGTCGCATAGCGTGTTGTATTGCGTGTCGCAATAAAATTATAAATAAAAAAATTTTGTCGCGTAAAAAATAAAATGAGTTTGCAAAAATGGAAAGAAATGGCAGAAAAAACCACGAAAACCGGCCAAACTGTCAACGCAATTAGGGAAGCAATCAAACAAAAGAAAATAGCCGATACAATGGGGGAAGCTGAAGCAGAAAGACTTTTCAGACCCATAACATCCGGTTTGAAAGACTTAAAACTGACTCAGACTAAACCCGTAAAAAGGATACCCAGAAAAAAAGCTCCTGCAGGTTTTCCCCCAGATTATGGTATAAATATTGAGGATGAAGGAATTCCAGATTACAATCTAGAAGATTTGTTTGATGAGGGAGTTCAACCACAAAGTACAAAACAGCTTGTTCCAAAACCACCCTCTTACGATGACATTCTCAAAGATTTGGAAACAGGAAAAAAGAAAATGTCGATAGATCCCGAGTATATGCTGGAACTTGAGGCAATACCTGAAGAAGACCCTCCAGATTACGATGAAGATGAAGTTCCGGATTATTCAATTTTTGATGAAGACAGAATAAGTGAGACTTTAGACGAACTTGGTATATCCAATTATGATGATATTGAAGCACAACTCAACAGGGTTGATATGACAGCAAAAACTAGACATAATTATTTATCAAAAAAAATCGAAGAGGCGACAAAAAAAAGACAGCAACTTCCGGGATACAAAACACATATCACAAAGCAGTTGAACAAAGGTATGATTAGTCAGGCTGAAGCTCAGTTTGGAAGAAAAGTGATTGACGATACGCGAAAAGTTTTAAACGACTATATTGGTTACCACAAAAGCAAGTTGAAAAGTATTAAAGGTTCGGGTTTGAGAAGATCCAAAACCAAACGGGGTGGAAACGCTTTTTTTATAAATCCAGACGATGCTATAAAAAAGTTGCAGTTAATCGTCGGTTCGATTGAAGCAGGAAATAACAGTGTTGAGTTAAGAAACATGGGTGTAGCAATTTTGGATATTTTATTAAAAAACAACATTATCAACAAGCCTGTGTACAATAATTTTTACAAAAACTTTTTCGGGTGAATAAATAAAAAGATTTAATAAATATGGAAAGACAATTGGTTTTATCTTCTCACAGCGTTAAAAAACAAGGTAAAAATAGACCCAGTGATTTTACAATCAAATACAATGAACCGATAAGACTAAACCCAAACAACACGTATGTTCTTGGTCTTGACAGAATCATAACAATGTCGTTCACTTGGTTTAATATCAATTCAGATTTGAAAAACCAACTCATAAAATACTCTTCCGACGGAGGAAGTACTTGGAAAGATATAACCTTTCCGCCGGGTACGTGGAACTATGTTGATTTCAACGATCACATCAAGCAAGAGACAAAAACAGGAACTGCAAGCAACCCATCATATCCAATCACTCTGGAATTTGACAACACTACATATAAAACAATCATTACATTGGCAACAAACTACCAACTCGATTTGAGACCGTCAAATTTCAACGACTTGATCGATTTTAACCAAAAAAATTTTAACAAGTACTGAAAATATTGGCGACTACACACCAAATCTGAGTCAAGACACGGAGATTCTCAACATTCACTGCGATCTAATTTCAGAAAGTCTTGTCGACGGGGATGAAACAGACATTTTGTATTCTTTTGGAACAAACGACTTGACGCCTTCATATGCTTTTACTAAAGAACCTTTGAGGGTTCAATTCAATCCAGTCAACAAGTATCTAATCAACAACATACGGATATACATCACCGACGGACAGAGAAGGATCATCGATTTGAATAATGCAGATACCGCATTTTCGTTAATTTTGAAAGAAAAAATATAAAAGGTTGTAATAATAAAAATGCAACCGTATAATTACAAAAGGATTTTTCATCCGAAACTCGGAAGATTTGTTTACAAACACAAAGGATCCGGTTTGATCGTGGACAATATTTTCAAACCGATGAAGAAAATGTTTGCAACAGCGACCAAAGCTGTTTTGAAACCTCTTGCTAAAAAAGCTTTGAAATCGGGAATAGAAAGTGCTGGCGACAAAATCGGAAAGAAAGCTGTCGACGTTGCAGGTAAAAAATTTTCTGAAAGTCCTGGTTTAACGTTTTTGAAAGAGATGGGTAAAAAAACTGGTTCCACCGGACCGAAGGTATCAGATTACAACGGAATGTTGAATTCAATGATTCAGCTTTCGAAAGCAAAGGTAACCCAACCCGCCGAAGAAGATTATAATTTAATTTTGAATCGAATGATTTCCGGAAGTGGGATGAAAAAAGGGAAAAAAATAAAAAAATAAAAAATAAAATTTTCGGTATAAATAAAAAGGATGAGTTTCAGAACAAGTGAAAAACTTCAAAGATATGAAATGGTTAGATTTTCTCTTGACAATGTTATTGAGGTGCCTGGAAACAACAATTCTCAGAAAAAAACAGGCTATAAATTTACAATCAACGACAGATCGACTTTTTTCGATTATTTTAACGGGTATTTTGAGGTTACCAAGGAGTTACAGAAAAAAGCTGACGGTGCGGGTTATGCAGCCGCTGATAGAATCACCATCATTAACGGAGCACATTCTCTCATCAAACACATGGTAATAAAATCCGCAGGAAAAATTGTTTACGAAAGTGACAACATTCACAGAATCACAAATGCTAAAAATTTGCTTGAGTACAGCGACGATTTTAGCAGATCGGTTGCTAAAAACAGTTTTTGGTATCTTGATACAAACGGATCAACAGCAAACTCAAATACAGGTTTTGAAGCAAGGCGAATTTTAACTCAAGCTACAAACAATGATGGAAGTGGCGGTGCAAAAAGCATCAATGAAATCATTCCATTAAATAGGTACAGTTTTTTCGAGGAATTGGAAGACAAGATGATTCCACCCATGCAGCTCACAATTGAAATTACATTGAACGATGATTCTGAATTGATTCACAAAGCAGCAGCTGCCGACGACGGTCGTGTTGTTGTTACTCGATTTTATCTTTGGCTTCCAAAAATGGTTCCAAAGGATAGTGAATTTGATGAATTTGTAAAAGATTTTTTGAAACCCAGTAAATGGGTTTACATGAGAGATTTATACAACCAGAGTGCAAATACAAGAGCAGTTCAAAACATGTTTCAAATCAGTCCCTCCATCGACAATGTAAAACATGTATTTGTTTATTTGCAGCGAACCGATGGTCCAAACAATGAGGAATCGGAGAGAACTCCATATGTTTACGATACGTTCAAGTTGAATACTGCAGATTCAAATTCCAGTCTTGCATCTTGCCGATTAGAATATGGAAACAGCACTTTTTATCCTGAATTGGAGTACGAGGCAGATTCAAAAGTCAGAATCTTTAACGATCTGATGTCTTATGCTTACAGAAAAAACGATCTCAACACTGGAACGCAATTAAATCTCCACAATTTCGATGCTCTTTACGGTCTTGTTTATTTTGATTTGACTTTCCAAAAAGAGACTGTCACACGAGACCCAAAACAACTTATTTTAAATTTTAGATTAAACACTGCTCCGACAGCTAATGTGAGAGCACATGCCATTGTTTTTTATGAAAGTGAAATAATTGTGGATAAAAGAGGAAACAAACTCGTAATTGTCTAAGTTGGAAAAAAATTTTTTATTTTATTTGATTCAAATAAAATAACGATGACACAATTGTATGAAATCAATATTTCACTTTCTGAAAATCAGAAGAAAAGTTTGAGTAAAGCTTATCATGAAAAGGAAACGATTACATTGCGTTTGAAAAAAGACGCTCTATCCGGGTCCGATACTCTTTTAGTACCTAAAACAACTGTAAACAGGTTGGAAAAGAATCGAAAACTAAACAAGGGAATGGATATCAAACTTGCCAAGACCAACATACGAAAACAAGTTGGTGGATCACTTTTAAGTTCAATCTTGACGTTAGGGCGAACTTTAGGACCACAATTGGCGAAAACTTTGGGAATGTCTGCTCTTTCAGGTGTTGTTTCAGAGGGTGCATCTCAGCTTGTTAAAAAGATATCCGGCGGTGGTCAGCTACGCAGGGGGTCGGGGACCCAAACCGGTGGTTTTCTGATTCCAAATGCGAAAATTCAACAACTGATCGCAAACAAACATTTATTGACAGATAAACAAAAAATGGATATTATAAATGCAATGCAAACAGGTTCAGGAGTACACATCAAACCAACAAAAAAACAAACGGGGGGTTTTCTTGGTACGCTCTTAGCATCAATCGGAGTTCCTTTGGCTCTTGAAGCTTTTAAAAAGATGACAGGATCCGGTGGTCCGAGAATGGGAAAACCGCAACCGGTTTCAACCAAACAGGATGGTGGAGCAGCTCCGAGACTGGGTGCATACCAACCACCGCCCCCTTTTTTTGGAACATGGGAACAAGTCCCCGGAACAATGGGCGCCGGAAAAAAAAAGACGAAAAAAAAGACTGGGAACGGGTTACTTTTAGGAAAAAACAGCCCATTCAATCAAATACCATTGTTGGGGGCAATATTTTAAAGTTTTACAAAAACGTACCGATGAGTAACCATGATTTGGAAAAATGGTGTAAACGTTTGAAAATACCAATCGATACGGGCGGTGTTTTATCGAGAGATCAAACTGTTCCACACAACCATAAAATGGCGTTATTCATATACAACCTTGAACCATCGTATATGAGCGGAAGCCATTGGGTAGCAACACATGTAAAAAATGGTGAAATAAATTATTTCGACAGTTTTGGATTACCGCCGTTCCAAGAGATTGTAAATCACGCAAAGAAAAAGAATCTAACTCTCATTCACCAAAACGAACAGATTCAAGGATTGTTGACGACGACTTGCGGTTACTTTTGTTTGTATTTTTTGAATGAGATGAATAAAGGCAAATCGTATTTTGATTTGTTGCAAGTATTCGATGTAAAAGATACTTCGAAAAATGAAAAATTCATTGAAAAATATTTTGAAAAAATAATCTAGTCTAATATTAAATGAAATCTTATTGCGTAAAACAACGAAAACAAACTGAATGTGTTGAACCTGCAGGTTACAAACGTGCAAAGAACGGTCGACTCATGTTTTTCTGCACATGTGCAGAATGCGGAATCACAAAAACCAAATTTGTAAAGGAACAGGGAAACTAGATGGCCCGTCCAAAGGGGCGGGCATTTTTGACACATTAGCTTCGACTGGAACAGATATGTTGATTGAACATGGTATTCCATGGCTTGGAAAAAAAGCTGTTGAAGCGGGTCGTTATTATGCGAGTGAAGCTCTGAGGAACCCAAAACTACAGAAAAAGGCTCTCGATTATGCGTTGGAAAAAGCTGCACCGCTGATTCAAAAAGCGGGTTCAGAAGCGTTGGATCAATTGTCAACAAAGATTCGACCTAATAAAAAATACAAAACCGATAGAAAAGATTTGGATCAATCGGGTGGAGCAATAGACCTTCGGTTTGGCGGAGCCGTTTTAGATACGATATTGGAACAATTGGGAACTCCGGGAAAAGCCGCATCAAAGTCGATGGATGTTGTTGGAAAACTAATTCCTTCAACACAACATGTTTTCGATGAATACAAATCCGGAGAAATAGCAAAAAGAGCGTTCAGTACGGACGCCGGTGTTTTGTCAAGTCAATTTTGGACAGGAAAGGCTGGCAAAAAAACATTAGAAAAATACAAAGATTATCCTTGTGATAGCATGGTAAAAATAGGAAGTAAATTTCACAATACACCAGCTTGTTCAAGTTATAAAAACATTGGTTGGCATCCTCCAAATTGGGGTGAATATGAAAAAGGAATGAAGGGAAGACCAACTTCTGGCGGTTCGATTGATATTCACAAAGCGATCGGAAAACTACCAAAACCAAAAGGTGGTTGGACTCTTCCAGGACACAAGTTTACAGGTCCGTATAACGATCTTGAAAACCAAGTCAAATGGGATCCAAAAACTGGTGAAATTCTCGAGATATATGACAAGCCGACTGGAAAAACGGATGCGATTGCAATGCAGCACGATGTTGATTATTCAGTTTGCAAAGATGATAAAAAATGTAAGAATGAAGCCGATAGAAAAATGGTCAAAGCGCTGGACTCTGTTCCTTATAATGAGAGACAATGGGGTCACTGGATGGCTCGAAATATGATTAACACAAAGCAAAAACTTGGTCTAGGTCGTAGACCTCCTGCGGATCTCAGCGTTCCAAAAAACGTCAAAAGCCGTCGGGTAAAGACATTGGGTGGCAAGAAAAATTAGCAGATGAACTGCATAGACCCATAAAAAGAAAATTCACCCGACGGCGCGTCATTGTGAATCACATCGATGAGATATGGGCTGCTGACCTTGTTGAGATGCAGCAGTTCAGCAAATGGAATAAAGGTTATAAATATCTTCTCATGATAATCGATGTCTTTAGCAAATACGGTTGGATTGTACCATTAAAGGATAAAAAAGGTGAGACCGTAACCAAAGCATTTCAAAACATCTTTAAAAAAGGTAGAAAACCGAAGTTTGTGTGGACTGACAAAGGTTCAGAGTTTTACAACAAACATCTGAAAGACTTGTTAAGAAAAAATGAGATTAAACTGTATTCAACAGAAAATGAAGAGAAATCGTCAGTGGTGGAGCGTTGGAACCGAACCATTAAAAATAGAATGTGGAAGGAATTCACTGCTCAAGGCAATACTGTGTATCTGGATATACTACCCGAAATATTAAAGCGGTACAACAACACCAAACATCGTTCGATAAAAATGACGCCGGCAGAAGCGTCGAGG
Source organism: Pavona decussata (assembly GCF_977016875.1). Classification (NCBI taxonomy): domain Eukaryota; kingdom Metazoa; phylum Cnidaria; class Anthozoa; order Scleractinia; family Agariciidae; genus Pavona; species Pavona decussata. The sequence continues at coordinate 1,340,134 of NW_028145589.1, forward strand.
AAAGAAAATGAAGGAACCGTTTACTTCAACCTTTTCGGTGATACCCATTTTGCGCCAACCTCAACAAAGCCAAAATACAGAGTCGGTGATAAGGTCAGAATTTCCAAGTACAAACGTCCTGTCTTCGACAAAGGATACACACCCAATTGGTCAGAAGAAGTTTTCACAGTCGATAAGATACAATACACCAATCCGATCACTTATAGACTCAAAGACCAAAGTGGTGAGGAAATATCCGGTTCTTTTTATGAACAGGAGATGCAAAAGGCTGTTCAAGACGTTTACCGCATTGAGAAAGTGATTCGACGAGATGCTCGAAAAGGTAAAGCGTTGGTGAAGTGGAGTGGTTACCCAGAAAAATTCAATTCCTGGGTGGATATAAACGATCTGATGTGAAAAATAAATTTAAAAAATATTATCTTATATATAAGAAAAGAAAATGTCGAAATACATGACTCTTCGAGATCTTCAAAAAATGGCTGTTGGAAAAAAAATCAAATACTATATGAAGCTATCGAAAACAGAGTTGGTAAAAGCTTTGAATCTTGACGAAAAAATCGTATGTAAGCCATCAAATGCAAAGGAAGTGTTGATCACAAATGTTGAAACGCAAGTCGTCACAAGATGCAAAAGTATCTATCAGTGTTCAAAAATGTTGAAGAAAAATAACGGTTCAATTCAATATTACATAAAATGTGGAAATGAGTTTATGGACGTGAATGGAAATAAGGTTAAATTATCTTTTGCTTAAAGTTTTTGAAAACTTTTTTCATTTCACGTTTTTGAGAAATGAAAAAAACAATTTAAAAAATATTTTCTTATATATAATAAATGAAAATGGATTCAAAGAAATTCACAAATTTTAAAAACCTTGCAAAAAATCTTGGTTCACGGGTTTATTCAAGTTTGAGAAAAGCAAATTTTATCAATTCCATAAATAAAAAACTTACAAGAGAGCAGCCTACACAAACTGCAAAACCTGCACAACCGACACAAATTAAAGAAAAAATCGATGCCGCAGTCAATTGGGGAAAGAAAAAGGTGGAAAATTGGGGTGTTTGGTTAAAAAATAAGGCTCCAAAATCCGTTGTTAACGAAGAGATTTACTCTTTCAAAAAACTTATGAACGAGATCGAAAAAAAAGATACGAAACCTGAAATCAAACAATATGAGATCGTCAAGATTGGTGAGAGTTCAAATAAAAAGTTCAAAACGTTTTTTGATAAATTCAGGGTTGAACCCAACCAATCAACCGAAATCAGTGTCGATAAAGTATTGCTGGAAATGGCAAACATGGTGATTGATGAGAGAGGGTTGAAAGACGGTGACAAAATAAGATGGATAATCAGTCACCCGTCGTGGAATAAACCTATCAGTTCAAAATTAATAACAATCAAAGGAAAACTCGATTCTGAAATAACAAATAAACTTTCAGGATTCGTTGAATACAAACAGGTACCTTTGTCTGAGGTAAAGTTTGAAATTCAATCAACAAAGATTCCTCGAGGTGCTGGTAGGTTAATCGTTACAAATTCAAATCTGAAAAGGAAGAAAAGCGTCATTACAATAAAAAATGACGATTCCATTTGTCTTGCTGGCGCTATTGTAACAGCTGTTGCAAACATTAACAAAACAAAATGGACGCAAACACAATTAAAATACGGATTCAACAGATCACGAAAATTGCAAAAGGATACGGCTGAAAAACTTCATGAAGAAGCGGGAGTTGAAATCAATGAGTTTGGATCAACTTTAGAAGACATTAAGACATTTGCAAATCATCTCAAAATTCAAATCAATGTTGTTGATGCTGAATATTTTAACGAGTTAACGTTTTCAACCGAAAATGAACATAATTCTCAAATGATTTACCTTTACAAAAACGGTAATCATTTTGATGTAATAACGAGTATGACAGGGTTTTTGTGTAAATCTTATTATTGTCACACGTGCAAAAAACCGTACAAAAAACGTGATTGTCACAAGTGCCCTGCAAAATGTATTGCGTGTTTCAAGTACTTTGCAAATGGAAATAAATGCAGCGGAAAAGTGATCGAATGTAACGATTGTAATAGGTGTTTCTTTGGTAAAAATTGTTTTGAGGAGCATAAACGCGAAAGAAGTGTCAAGGATGGATCAAAATCGGATATTGTTTGTGAAAAAGTTTGCAAATGCCTCAAATGTGGGCGAATTGTGACAGACGGGCTTGAAAAACACATATGCGGACACAGTAAATGCAGTAATTGCAGACAGTACTGTGATATGAACAAACATAGATGCTTTATGGTGAAAAAAAATTCCAAAGGAGGAAACTGTGTTGGGTGTGTTGAGGAAAAAAAGTGTTATTCTTGTAAAACGAGAACCGATAAATACATTTTTTATGATTTTGAAACAAATCAAGAAACCGGTGTCCATGTCGTCAATTGGGTTGACTGTGAAGATTTTCATGGTAATAAAAACACGTTTGAAACGATTGATGAATTTTGTAAATTTGTTTTCGAAAAAGATAATGAAGGGTTTACTTTCATTGCTCACAATGCAAAAGGTTACGACGCTCAGTTTATCAGGAATTGGTGTATTGAAAATGGGATGAAACCGTATTGTATTTATAACGGAACAAAGATAATGAGCATGGAGGTTTCGGGGCGAAGGTTTATCGATTCATTAAACTTTGTGGCTGCTCCTTTAGCATCGTTTCCAAAAACGTTTGGTTTAACAGAGTTGAAAAAGGGGTATTTTCCTCATTATTTCAATAAGAAATGCAACCAAAACTATGTTGGACCGATCCCTAGTAAGAAACATTTTGGTTTTGATAGAATGAGCTCGTATGGTAGAAAAGCTTTTGTTGAATGGCACCAAGCGCGAGTTGATGAAAACTATGTCTTTGACTTCAAAAAGGAATTGAGAGAGTACTGCAGAAGTGATGTTGACATTTTGAGGAGAAGTATGTTAAAATTTAGGAATGATTTTATTGAGTTGGAAAACATTGATCCTCTTTTATACACAACAATTGCATCAGTTTGTATGACTGTTTACCGTTGCAACTATATGCCACACAACCAAATTGGTGTTGTAAAAGATTCCGCAAGAGGAGAAAAATTTAGTAAAATAAGTATAGCTTGGTTAGACTGGATATCTGAGAGAGACGGGGTAAATATTAAACATGCTCTCAATGGTGGTGAAAAAAATTTGACAGACATTGGAAAAGTTGATGGATTCTGCAAAGAAACAAAAACTGTCTATGAATTTCAAGGATGCTTTTGGCACGGTTGTGAAAAATGCTTTTCAAGCGATACAATCAACACAAAAAATCAGATGGATATGAGTAGTTAGATATTTGGGTGTATGAGCCCACTTTTCAAAAAATGATAAAAAATCCCATACAAATCCTTATAAACCCCATAAACCACACATTATCTCACCCCAATAACTACATAAAATACTATTTCAGCCTTTGAATTCAACAATGAACTCCTGCAACGGAGACGTCAAAAACCTAAAAACCTAAATTTAGCTTTTGACCTAAAACCTAAAAACCTAAATTTAGCTTTTGACCTAAAACCTAAATTTAGCTTTTGACCTAAAACCTAAAAACCTAAATTTTCCTTGCTTTTTTCAAAACTGGTTTAAACCGGTTATTCAATTTTATGTAACCTTATTTATATGAACAACCAATTTGATCACAATGATAAAACATATTTTATTCATCCAACATTTGAAAATTACGGAGCCTCAGTTGATGGTTATATAATCAATCGTAAAAGATTAGAACCTAGAAAAGGATATTTGTCTGAGAATGGCTATTATATAATTTCTCCGGGACGTAACAATACATGCCCCGCTCATCGATTCGTCTATGAGGCCGTAAATCAGACACATATTTCTCCTGGATTGCAAATAAATCACATTGATTCCAATCGCCAGAACAATTCAATTGTAAATTTGCAATTGGTTACAGCCTCTGAAAATATGAAACACATGCACAAAGCCAGAAAAGAATTTTTGAACAGCTCTTACTCTGAAGATGAATTGAGAGTTGTCAATAGATTAATGGAATTTCCACCAATGGAAGACAATGATTGCGAGTTTACACGCACAGAAAATAAAATAATCAATAAGATGTTTTACAGAATGTGTAACGATTTGGATGACAAAGATTTTCCACTCTACAGGGATTAATCATCAATGAATACAAGGGTTGTTTGACTATGTTTTGAATTCAACAATGGTTGATGTCTTTTTGGAGGGTAATTTGGACACAAAGTCCATTTGACTAAGGCTTAAAGCTTTGGTGATAGATACTATTGTACAGAAAATGAGTGGAACAAAAAAATCAGACAACGCAAACATGAATTTTTCTGCTGGTGAGAATTCATCTGAGTCAAATCCAGCAACAAATACTCTTATTCATGATGGAAAAACATATCATATTCATCCAATTTACCATAATTATGCTGCCTCAAAAGATGGATACATCATTAATCGCAAAAGATTAAAAGCGAGGAAAGGGAGATTAAATTTAACTGGGTATTTGGAAACAACTGTTCGTTCTGATGATTGTAAAATTAAAATTTATAAATCACATCGATTTATTTGGGAAGCAATAAACCAAAAAATAATTCCAGAAGATTACCAAATCCATCATGTTAATTGTGATAAACAAGACAATTCGATTGAAAATTTGGCGCTTGTAACCCGACAACAAAATATGATATATGCTAACAATGAAAGATGTGGTAAAAAAATTGAACCACCACAAAATGTTCCAATGAAATGCGATGTTTTTTACTATCATCCAATTTATACAAATTTTGGAGCCAATAAAGACGGGCAAATATTTAATAAAAAAACCAAGAGATGTTCAATTGGAAATTTACTATCAAGTGGTTATAGATTGATAACATTACAACAAATTGGATTACCTAAAAAACACTTTTATGTTCATCGATTAGTTTATGAAATATTCAATGATCCAATTCCTGATGGAATGCAAATCAATCATATTGACTCCAATAAACAAAACAATTGCATCAACAACCTTGAATTAATGACTCGTTCAGAAAATGCTAAACACGCTCATGAAGCCAAGAAATACAAAACAAAGATTGAAATTGAAACTGAAAAACCAATTAAATCAATCAAAATGGACATTGAATTGGAGGAATCAGAAGACGAGTTTACAGAAGATGAAAAACAAAAAATTGATAAAAAATACAATGCAATTATTGAAAAAATCAAAATGGGTAAATTTCCATACAAAAAACAACTTCAAGAACATTTACCAAACATGGAATTTTGGTGATTTTTGTAGTTTAGTTTGTAGTTAGTGACCTTAGATTTCATGAAAAATAAATGGAATTTGAGGCCATGTTGCCACAAAACAGAAACAAATCAACGAAGCCGTCAGTCCTTCCACAGATGACTGGCATGGATGTTGCCTCCAGTCTTCATCCATTAGCAAATCTGGAATCACAAAATAAAAATAATATGACATATATATATAATATGGATAAAAATAATCTATCCAAATTGACGAAAGATCAATTAATTGAATTATTAATCGCTAAACAAAAACCGGTTCCAATGCCAAGAACCAAGAAAGTGAAACCAATACCCTATCCACGAAAATCTGTCAAACAAATGGTAAAAGAGTACGAGAATACAATCATCAAACCACCTGTTCAATTCAGAGATCGACCAATTGTTCAACCAAGAAACAACATTATTCCACCTCCAAAACAATTTGCTGATAAACCAAAAGTATCATTTGATAATCAATTAATACCAAGACGTCCAGTTCCATTGCCTCGAAAAAAGAAAATGGCTCCGATTCCTAGACAGAGAACTCAAATCACAGAAGTTGCAAGAGCATTCAAGGGATATAACAAATCTTATGAAGTTGGAATTAAAAATGAAACAGATCCTTTGATACAAATGAGTTCAACCAGATTAGCTATTGCTCATTTTATGAAACAATTATTAACTCAAATGAAAGGAATTAAATTTATTGAAACTTTGACAATTTATTTTGAACAACAAAAAGGAAACCAAACTGTCTCCAGAATTGGATATTTTAATAGTAAACCAAAAACAATAACTAATGCCAATGATTTTCAAGAATCTTTGGATGTTAATGTTGAACAAATTATGAATGATATTCACAAATGGATTAGTGAAGGTTCAGCTTGGATAATTAAATCAATCAATGGACATTACATTAATATTATCAAATATGAGCCTCTTACTGGAAGTTCTTACATCAAACTTCCAACTGAATTACAAAATAGTAAACATGGATTAATCAATCTACAGAATAAAGACAATGAATGCTTTCGTTGGTGTCACGTTAGACATTTGAATCCACGAGAAAATAATCCACAACGAATCAAAAAAACTGACAAAGCATTTGTCAAAAAATTGGATTATCAAGGAATTGAATTCCCTGTTTCAGTCAAACATTATAACAAAGTTGAAACACAAAACAATATTAACATCAACGTATTCGGTTATGAAAACAAACAAACTTATCCAATTTATGTATCCAAAGAAAAGTTTGAGAATGTGATGAATCTATTGCTAATCTCAGAAGATGAAAACAAACATTACTGTCTTATCAAAGATTTTAATCGATTTATGCACCACAAAACCAAATCACATCAAAGAAAACATTTTTGTATGCATTGTTTGCAATGTTTTTCATCAGAACGAGTTTTAACCAAGCATAAGGAAGTATGTATTGAAATCAATGGTGTACAATCAATCAAAATGCCCGAAGTTGGCTCCAAAATAGAATTCAAAATTATCATAAACAAATGCAAGCACCATTCGTGATATACGCAGATTTTGAAGCAATCACTGAACCAATTCATGGTTGTAATCAATCTAACCAACAATCTTTTACTGAAGCTTATCAAAAACACACTGATTGCGGTTATGGTTACAAAGTTGTTTGCTGCTATGATGACAAATATTCCAAACCAATAAAATATTATCGTGGAGAAAAAGCTGTTTACAAATTCATGCAAGCAATGCTTGATGAAGTCAAATATTGCCGCAATACAATCAAATACAAATTCAATAAACCATTAGTTATGTCTCCAGAAGATGAAGACAAATTCCAAAAATCAACATCTTGTCATATTTGTGGTAAAAAATATGAACCAAATGATAAACGTGTCAGAGATCATTGTCATATTAATGGAGAATTCCGTGGCTCAGCCCATAATCAATGTAACAGGGATTTTACAATAACTAACAAAATCCCTGTAATATTTCATAATTTGAAAGGATATGATAGTCATTTTATAATGCAAGAAATTGGTAAAATTATTGAGACCAATACTTATGTGGATAAAAAAGGTGAAACCAGACAACACAAAATTAATGTAATCCCAAATAACATGGAACAATACATGGCCTTCATGTTGGGTTATAATTTGGTATTTATCGATAGTTTACAGTTTATGAATCAATCATTGGCAAATCTTGCAAAAAATCTACCAGAAGATGCCTTCAAATATACCAATGAAGTTTTCAAAGGTCGTAAATTACAATTAATGAAACAAAAAGGAGTTTATCCGTACGATTATATGAGTAATTTTGATAAATTCAATGATACTCAATTACCAACCAAAGATGAATTTTACAGTCAAATGAATAATACAAATATTACTGATGAAGAATACAGTCATGCACAAAATGTTTGGAATACATTTCAATTGAAAACCATGGGCGAATACCATGATTTATATCTCAAATCTGATGTATTATTGCTGGCTGATGTTTTTGAAAATTTCAGGAAAACATGTTTGGAATACTATAGATTGGATCCTTGTCATTATTTCACATCTCCAGGATTGAGTTGGGATGCAATGTTGAAAATGACTGAAGTCAAACTTGAATTAATCACGGATATTGATATGTATCAATTTGTTGAAAAGGGCATGCGTGGAGGAATCAGTTACATAGCCAATAGATACGGCAAAGCAAACAACAAATACATGCAAAATTGGAATCCAAATGAACCCAGTAAACATATCATGTATTTGGATGCAAACAATCTATATGGATGGGCTATGTCACAACATCTTCCAACTGGGAATTTCAAATGGTTGAATAAACAGCAAATAAAAAACATTAATTGGAAAACAGTTCCCAAAGATAACAAGATTGGATATTTATTGGAAGTTGATTTGGAATATCCTCATGAATTACATGACCTGCATAATGATTATCCATGTGGCGCTGAACAAATCAAAGTGACACAAGATATGCTGTCAGATTATTGTCAAAGAATTGCAAAAAAATTTGGAATCAAAAGTGGACAAGTCAAAAAACTGATTCCAACATTGGCAAACAAATCAAAATATGTATTACATTATCGTAATCTGCAATTGTATCGTGAATTGGGTTTGAAATTGAAGAAAATATATCGTGTTCTATCATTTGACCAATCACCCTGGTTGAAGACATACATTGATTTCAATACACATCAAAGAACTAATGCAAAAAATGCTTTTGAGAAAGATTTCTTCAAACTGATGAACAATAGTGTCTTTGGTAAAACAATGGAGAATATCAGAAAACGGGAAGACATTAAACTGGTGACTAATGAGAAACAATTATTGAAAATGACTTCCAAACCAACATTCATCAATAGCAAAATCTTTAATGAAAACTTGGTTGCAGTCCATAAAATAAAGGAATCGTTGACACTCAACAGACCAGCCTATGTTGGTATGTGTATCCTTGATTTGAGCAAAACATTGATGTACGATTTCCATTACAATTTCGTTAAAAACAAATATGGTAACAAAGCTAAGTTACTGTTTACGGATACAGACAGTTTGACATATGAAATTGAAGCCGAAGATGTGTATCAAGATTTTTGGAATAAAAAAGAAATGTTTGATAACTCGGATTATCCATCAAATCATCAATTTTATGACTCCACAAATAAAAAAGTTATTGGAAAATTCAAAGATGAAGCCGCTGGTGTACCCATTACTGAATTTGTGGGATTGAGATCCAAAATGTATTCATATATCAAAGAAAACAACAATGGTGGAAAAACAGCCAAAGGAATCAAAAAGAATGTCATCAAAAATGATATTCAACATTTTGATTACAAAGATGTGTTGTTCAATGAGAAACAATTATTTCACCAAATGAAAACAATCAGAAGTAACCATCATGAACTTGGTAGTTACACCATCAACAAGACATCGTTGTCATGTTTTGATGATAAACGATATTTGTATCCTGATGGAATACACTCATTGGCCTATGGTCATTATGCTATCCAATGATAGTATCAACTTGTGATCAAAACATTGCAACAAAAACTTGTGACAAAACTTGGTTTTTATTTGTTTTTTGATAAATATTTGATTTGAACACTTTGACTCATCTTTTGTGATGAGATATTTAATTTTAATGTTTTTGGAGAAAATTTGGTTTCAATATCTTTACAATTATTTGGTTTGTTTTTTGTCAAATATTTGATTTCGAGACTTTGTATCATCTTTTGTGGTTTCAATATTTTTGAAAACATTTTTGTGTAATTATATTATATACTATATTTATACAAAAATGAAATCCATTCTGAAAAAACCAAAAGATGTTTCCAAGCAGGTGGAATCATCTCTGTGCCAATTCCTGCATTGCAAAGATGAATGTGAATTTTGTGGATATCATGATGAATCCAAAGTTGAAACACAACAATCAATGCCTGAATGTTGTGAATCACAAAATTTGAGAAACATGGAATGTCAAATAACGTGTGTTGCTTGTGGACAGGTTGTTGGTGAAGATTACAAAACAGAATATATCAATTTTCATGCCAATTTGTTCAAAATATACAAGAAAACAGTGTATAATAGAAAATACCATTTGTCGCATACATTAGATAAAATTATTTTGAAAAACAAAATTGAAATCAGTTGTTCAACCAATTTCAAAATTCATAAAATATTCGTTGAAATAAACAAAATACTGCCACAAATCAATGGTAAAAGAAAGAGAATAATCAGTTTGAAATATCTTTTGCATAGAATATTGCAATTAATGAAAATTGATTCTTCCCAAATTGAGTTGACAAAATCCAAAAAAACAATGAAATTATACAATGTTTATTGGGATAAAATTATGGACATTATTGGACCTGAAATAATACGTATAATCAATCAAACATAAGTGAATATCTGATATTTTTTATCATATTTGTTACCCCATTTATCGACAATCGGCGAATTATCCAAAATGAAATCATCATTTTGAGTAAGCTTGTTTGTCAAATCATCTCTATCAAAATGTCCATTTCTCATTATTTCTTTTATTTCATTTAATAAATGTCCGTAAGTTTGAAAAGCATATTGGCATTGATAAAGTTTGATTTCAACTTTTTTATGCTTCATATAAGCTTGAATTATGACAGACACCGATGATATTGCCAATAATGAAGCTCCACTGGTTGCAACCGATGATGCAATACCACCAGTTGCAAATACAATGGATGAAATATTACCAGCAAACTCCCATTTTTTGAATCTTTTGTATGCACTTTTGTACATCCACATCTTTTTGTGATATGACATGTAATAAGCTTTCAATTCATCAATTTCTTCTTTTGATAATTGATTTGAAATATGATTGAAATCAATTATTAATCTCTTCTTTTGCATATATTATATGGTTATCTTATTTTTGATGCAATAATAGAGACCAGTTATTTGGCCCAAAAACATGCATTTTTTCATCCAAGGATATGTTTTTGTTGCAGAAATTGTATACATATAACCTTTACCCTTTCCATATCTGTTGTAAAATTGACCATAAGCATCATGCAATATTCCATGAGACCTGATATATGGATGCCAACCAAATAATTTATGGAGAATAGCTGTTAACCATCCATCTCCAGGCCCAATTAATCCGATTCCATCATGAATTAACTCTTTGTAAACTTCATCAGGTAAACCTGTGTTGTAATGTTTTTCATACAAATATGTGAATATTACGATACTTTTTATCATGCATTCCTGTCTGGGTAATATTGGAAGACTCAATTTACGGTGAAAATCTATCATCGATGTTCGAATGTGTTCTTGCAATTCTGACAATTCTTTCATTATACAATTTGATTACAATATTTTTATTTAGTTATTTTATGAAATAAAGTAACGGAGTCCACGACCTAGTGGTTATTGTCAGGTAATTGTATCCTAATATATTCAACAAAATACTTCATTGTCCAATCAGATGGATGATTGTTGAAGTAGCAATAATAGTTTTCAAATGACACATCAAAGAAGAATTCCAATTGATCAAATGATGATGACACCAAATCGGATTTGGAATGATGATATCTGTCATTTCTCCTGATATATGTGTTTGTCACAATAATCTCTTGCAATGTATTGATTCCTTTAATGTCATCTTTACTCAATAATTTTATCCATTTGTAATTTGTTTTTGGTATTGTACCACTTTTTCTTCCTATTCTCATTGCAACTTGATTATTGAGAAACGTTACAGCTTCCTGAGCTTGTTGAGCTTTAAACTGAGCCAGAGCTTGTTGTATTTTTGTTTCAACATATGGTTTGATGATGTCTTCATTGTTGTTTATTAATTGTTGGAGTAAAATTGCATGATTTGAATTAACTCCATCTTTTATCACCAAATGTCTGTTTTCTGTATCCAAATGACCATCATCATTCAGATGTATTGGTTCTCTATATTTGAATCCATCTGGTAAGTTGTCATAAGTTACTGTGTATTCTATTTTATCTCCATTTTCATCAAGAATATGGTTTCCATTTTCATCTTCAACGTATGGCATTATATTAATAGTGTTGATAAATAAATTTCAAAAGTTCCTGTGACTTCTTGGTTTATAATTGGAGAAGTAAACCCTGGTCTTCTTTTATAAATCCCCATTTGAATTATCATGGGTTTGATTGTTGTATTTGTAGTTATAAAATTTCTCCCAATTTTCATATTAAATTGTATTAAATGGGAAAATAAAGTTTTACTGTTAGCAATGGCGACAAAAGAAACTTGGTAATGATTTTTTGTATTAATTACAATATTTTTTATTTTAACCGGGCCTAATGTTCCAAAATTGAAACCATGAACATTTTCAAAAACTCCATTTTTTATGTTGCCGTTAACAACACTTGAAGTTTCAATATTTGACAACCAACTTTTATTGACAGCATGATATCTTTCAAAATAATCAGAGTATAATACTTTCAATTCAAAAGTTCCATTAACAGCAGTTCCTGCTCCAATATTATCCAATATTGACATAGAATCAATACTGACAAATTTTCTTGATTTGGGCAAATCAAATGTATTGCTTCCACTTATTATGTTCCCGATTCTGTGGTATGTGTCAGTGTTGGTTGTTTCACCTTGTTTTTTCCCATTTATCAAAATTTGTGCATTTGCAACTTGTTGATTGCTTTGGAAAACAATGGAGTATAGATTGAAAAAGTTATTTCCATCAGCAGCGATTTGAAAATTATTTGTTGGATTTGTTCTTTGGAAAACACCACTGGCAATAGTTCCAGTGTATTTCGTTTTGAATAAGTTGGTAAAATAACCCAAATTCATTGCTTCAGAATCAAATATCGGATTTATTAAACCAGAAATAATCTTATTATTCATATCCATATTGACTTTCATCTCCATATCTCCATTTTTATATTCAAACATTACATTATCCAAGCCATCATACACTCCTGGATAAACGCTATCTGACCAATCTTTGACACCGTAAACAACCAGATGACATTGTACTGGAGTCGCTGTAGCTGTTCCATGCATCGTCAAATAGATGTAATTTGGAGTTTGTTTGCTGTTGTTATTGAATTGAACCAATAGCTTGCTATAAGCAGTGAAATCACGCTGTACAGCTTTGTGGATGTATGCTTCAGAAGCAGTACATGATAATTGAATATTGGTCATTTCTGGTGGGTAGAATTCAAACACAATTGTGTATGTTCCAATAGCAAGAGTATAAATATTGAAACCTATCCTTGATCTGTAATCATTACTTCCACTGTCTTTAATCAATGTGATATCATAAGCTTTTTTATTCTGATGCGGGGATTGATTGAAAGCAGCTATTCCATACACTGTGATATTGTATTCTGAACTGCTTTCATCGGTATCTGTAAGATATTTGAATTCATTTGTTTTATGGCTGCTGACAAGATGACTTTGCTCCAATTTGTCATCAAAATATTTTTTGGTAGTAGCATCATTATCATCAGTTGGTTGAGCCATATCTTTTATTTGTTTATTATTCATATCAAGGTTTCCAGTCATTGCAACACTTCCATCTTTTTTCAAATATACACTCAAATCACTTCCAACAGATGGTATTTTAGCTATTTCTGTATCAACATATGCTTTAGTGGAAGCATCATTGGGATTGGAAGGATTTCCAAGAACGATTATTTTATGACCTCTCATATCTAATTCACCACCAAGAGCATTGGGTGTTAACCTGTTGAGAAAGTTATGATCAACGTAGTGTTTATTAACAGCATCGTTATCATCAGTTGGTTGAGCCATATCTTTGATTTTATGATTGTCCATATCAAGGTCACTATTGGAGACTTTTTGTAAATATTTAGTATCACAGAAACCTAAATTAACAACATCATATGTATTTTGTATATTGGCTCCAAGATTAGTAATTTGTTGATTACCCATATCCAGATTTCCAGTCATTTCAACAGTGCCATCTTTTTTCAAATATGTAGACAAATCAGGTGATGGTATTTTTTTAATCTCATCATCGACATATTTTTTATTCGCCGCTTGATCGTTATTATCGGGTTTTAAAACACTAATATCAAAAAATGTTTTCCGTCCAGTAATATGTTGTTCTGTTGATGTAACCATTATTTCACTTTTAGCTCGTCCACCATGGCCATCAAAGTTTTTCAAATCTGGTATATTAAGATGAATGTTTTCATAAGACTGATGCTCAGTCAATAATCGAACATCATTGGAGCTACCAGCACCGTCTGGCGTGTCTTGTAGATAAATACTATTGGTATGAACACTTCCACTGTTGCTGTAAATTACTGCTTTATTAGCTCGCACATCACCAGGAGCATTATCCAACAATTGTATTTGGCTCTTTGTGACAACATCATTAGGATCAGCTCCTTGTTTAACATTAACAAGTTTTTTGTTTTGTATATCATAATTGCCATTTGGGGTTAATTTAAACCCTATTCCTTGAGGCCCAGCGGCTCCTTGAAGAGGAACCGTTGTGAAAGAAGACGATGAACTATGTTCGTTGAATATTCCCATTTATATCATTTGGTTATATTGTTCCATAAAAATTCCTGTTAATTCTCTTCATGGGCTTATCAACATATAGAAATGAAAATGGCTCTTTGGTTGCTTTAATGTATTTATCCTTTTCGACACCCAACTCACGGGATATCAGACCTCTTTCATTGCTGCTAGGAAAGTCATAGACACAGAAATGAGAGCAATTGAGTCGAATATCTTTTGGTGTTTTGTAGAACGATTGGCTCAGATAAATAACAGAGCAGTTCTTGTGTCTGCCACGAATGAAATAATCAATCAATGGTTTCTGGTTTTTTTCACAAATAAAGTCATCAAATATGACTATCTTCTGGGCATCTTCATCCTTCAATTCCTCCACTGGAATTATATCATCATTGCTACAAACAAGGACATTATACCCGACACTATTTGATATATCAGTCAATGTTTGTAGCATATCCTTGTATTTTTGTTGCTCCAAATTTTTGGCATACAAATGTATTCTATCATAATACAAAAGTGGTTTCATCAGCATATGATACAATAAATTTGTCTTTCCAGATCCTGAATTACCACATATTAACATCCGAAACGTGTCACTTGGCATGTAACCATACAATCTTTTGAAATTAGTGTTTTTATCATGTCTATCATAATTTGGGATTTCCATGTATATCAATACATTATATAAGTTAATAATATAATGGATCTACAAAGATTAAAACAATTATCTGAAGCCAAGATTAAGGCTGGAACAATAACCAAACAAGTTAGAGATACATTGAAGGAGTACAAGCATGATAAACAAGATTTACAACAAGGTTTATCAGAAACTTTCAAACCAATTATTAAAGCTCAAGAGGAAACAAAACAAACAATTGATGAAAAACAAGACAAACTGATTGAACAATTGGAGAAAAACCAAAAAGCGTTAACTTCAGGTTTGGAAGACATTGCTATGTTAACTTATCAACCAGAAACAAAACCACCAGAAGCAAAGCTACCAATTGGCTATAAACCATTAATGATGTCACCTGATGTTGAATCAAATTTGGATGCTGGTTTTGATATTGATGAAATCCAAAAATTGATGCAATACGATCTTGCACCTCCGAGTTCTGTTCTCCAAGCTTCTATGCAAGGAGATATTGACATCAAGGATTACGATGCTAATATTAGCAATATGTTGAAAAAACTTGGAACAAAGAAGGGACCTTTATCCAAGGGGCAAGGAAAGACCAAGAATAAAGACAAAATTGATAAAATAGATGAAGATATAAAATTATTGCAAAAATACAGAGGGCGCATTAAAATAATCCCAGAAGGAATGAAAACCATCAAAAAAGGTTCTGGTTATACGCAACCAAAGAGAAATGCATACAAAATATCATCTTCTGGGAAATATGGTGGACTGATGATTGATATTCCAAAATTAATGGGACAACTCAGACTTGTGGCAACAAAAGATAAACGCAAAGTTATGGACAAAAAGGTTGATTTCGATACAATCGATTTATTGACCAAGAGATTTAATTCAAAGAAGAAATACAGTGATATTGCCAAAATGGTATTTGATGAATTGAACCAACTCAGGGAGATTCCAATCCATAAATCCAGCAAAAAATTCAAGAAATTGGGCTCTGGTGTTGTTTATTTCAATGATGCTAATGATTTGATTGACAGAATAGAATTACTTGGTGGATCCATTTTGGCTGGCAATAATGGAGTCAAAGAGGAATTTTCACAAATAGCCCATAAATTGAATCAACTTGGCTTGATAAACAACAAACAACTCATTGATTTATTGCAACAATATATAATCAAATAATATATGCAAGAAAGAGCGATACATATTTCATCTGTTAACCGTCAAAAAATAGGTCGAAGTCGGCCTGAAGACTTTATTATCAAATTTGATCCACCATTGAAGCTTGACACAACAATGAGACATGAGCTAGCTGTTGATCGAGTGTCAATGACATACTCGTGGCATAATGTCAATGCAGGATACAACAATAATACAATAAAATACAGCCCAGATAATGGTACAAATTGGAAGACAATCACATTTGTTGATGGAATGTATTCATATGATGATCTTGATGATTATATCACTCAATCAATAATTCAAAATGGAGATAAACCATCTTCCAGCAAGGGCATCAATCTATATTTTGTGCTTTCATCATATAGAGTTGTCATTGAGCTGGACAACCAATGGAAGCTTGATATTAGAAACTCTAATTTTGGAGCACTTATTGGATTTGAACCAAAGTTAATTAGCCAAACTGAACACGGGACAAAATTGCCAAATATTACCAATGATATTGACGTTTTGGACATTAATTGTGATATAATAACTGATAGCCTCAGTGATGGACGATTCACAAATACACTGATAATGATACCCACTGACAATTTAACAAGGAGTTATCCCTTTACTTTTGAGCCAAAAAGAGCATTATTCAGCCCAGTTTCCAAATCAATTATTTCAGAAATGGGGATAACAGTGACTGACGCTTTGAGTCGGCCAATTGACTTGAATGGCATTGACTGGTTCATGAGCTTGATTCTCAGGTCTAGTTTAATATAATATATCAATATATGGTACGACAAAGTGAATTTAAGCCACGTTTTGACCCAGAATTGGGTCGTTATGCGATGAAACATATCCATGGTGAAGGAATTATGGATGTTTTCAGATCAGTTGGATCAAAACTTTTCGGAAAAACAGCAAAAGAATTAGCTAAAAAAGGAGCCAAAACTGCAGCTGAAAAAGCAGTCACCAAAACTGGTGAGTTTGCTGGTAATAAAGCAGGTGATAAAATAATTCAATTATTGAGCAAAAAACAACCTTCCAAAACAAAATCAGTGACAATGAGCCAACCAAAAATGGAGCAGCCACTGACTGATTTTCAAATAGCTGAGAGAGTTAACAGGATGATATCTGGTGGAAAACTCAAAAGAAGGAGGAAATGAAAATAATGTAACATATCTGTATAAATGAAATCATTCAGAAATCCAAAATACATTGAGAGATACGAAGATGTCTTCTTCCAATTGGAGACACCATTGAATACTGGTAATCCAGGAAATAATAGGTCACAAAAGAAAGATGGTTATCGTTTTGTTGTTGACAACACAGGAGAAGTGACCCCATTTGATTGGTATAATGCAAGAATATCAGTTGGTTTTAAAGTCCAAACAATGCAGAATGCAAATATAGCAGCTGAAGACCATAATGGTATTGTTAATGGTTCACACAGTCTTATACATGATTTCGATGTAAGATTGAATGGTAAAATGGTATATGATTGTAATGATGCAAATCATTGTGTTAATATCAAGAATCTATTGGAATATAGTCCAGGATATGCTCAATCGACAGCAACAAATGAGTTTTTCTATCTGGATACAAACCGACACGCTGAAGAACGATCGGCTGAAGATAACTACAATAAAGGATTTGCTGTAAGAAAAGCACTTTTGGGTCTATCAGTGGTTGTCAATACAGAAATACCATTGAATCGATACTCATTCTTTGAAGCATTGATGGATGAGTTATTGCCATCAACAAGATTGGAATTAAATTTGCAGATTGAATCTGATACTATTCTAATATGGCAAGCTGGGGCTGATTGTCGTGTAATTATTACCAGAATGGAGTTGATTGTACCAAGAATCACTTTCAATTCAGAAGGGCAATCACTGTATATGAGTCAGTTTTTGAAGCCACATAAATGGGTTTATTTGCGAGAAAATATTGAGAGAAGTAATTCTTCAACACAAAGAAGTGGTCATTTTCAGATAACAAGTGGGATTTCAAAACCAAGGCATGTATTTGTTTTCATTATCAATGATGCAAATCTTGCTGCACAAACAGTAAATCCATTTTTGTACAATACATTTAGTGTATCAACAGATCCCAGAACATTGCTAAATTGTCATTTATCTGTGGCTAATGGCAATGAATATCCTGATGTACATTACACTCCAGAAGCTGATTTGACTCGAGTTTACAGAGATGTCCTCAAATATGTGCATGCAAATAATGAATACAGTCAGGGGACTTTGTTAAATATCAATAACTTCAAAACACTATTCCCATTCTTGTATTTCGATTTGACAAAACAAAAAATGGATATCAAAGATGGTACCACAAAGCTGACATTTCATTATGAATTATCTGGTACAACTGCAACTGCATATTCAGTTTATGCATTGACATTATACGAGCAAGACGCGGAGCTCATTCAAAAAGATGGCAAACTATTGTTTCGATAATTAATGTAACGTTAGTTATATAAAAGATATGACAACTTATCATTCACATGGAGTAACACTATCAATTGGGCAAAAAGATAGACTAGCAAAAGCATTAAAAAACAATTCAGCAATAACAATAAGATTATCAAATTCTGAATTAACTGGACCGGATCAGCTGATGTTAACCAAAACACAAATAAATAGGTTGAAAAAGGCAATGCAAAACAAAACTGGAGCAGATATTAAAATAAGCAAAACACAGATACGAAACGCTGTACAACAAGGAGGCAGTCTTTGGTCATCATTATTCAAAATTGGCACAAAATTACTACCAATGGCAACGAAAGCAGTTGGATCATTAGCTACTGGAGCACTTTCTGGGCTTGCAAATGTGGGAGTCAATAAAATATTTGGTGGTTTCCTCATTCCTCAAAATAAAATTGATCAATTAATAAAATACAAAGATTGGCTCACTGAAGCACAAAAGAAGCAAATTGTCAATGCAATACATACTGGTGGACAGATTGTAATTAAACCAACTAAGACACAATCAGGAGGTTTTTTGGGGACATTATTGGCTTCAATTGGCATTCCAATGGTTTTGAATGCATTAATGGGTAAAGGCTTGCAGGTGGATAGAAGTAGATCCAGAAGATCGGTCCCAGTTTTTGTTCCAAACACAACCAAAAAAGATGGTGGTTTGGTCCTACCACTTAATTATAGACCGCCTCCATTTTTCGGTACATGGGATCAGTATGGTAAAGGGAAAAAAAAAACCAAAAAAGGAAAAGGTCTGTTGTTAGGCAAAAACAGTCCATTCAAGGGGATTCCATTAATCGGAGACATTCTGTGAAATTCATAAATAAACCACTCAGTAACTTTGAACTCATTGATTGGGTCAAAAAACTCAAAATAAAACACTTTAGAGGCATTTACAGCAGAGATAATCTACCACAAAAGATGAAAAAAGATGAAGTTGGTATCATTAACCTGGATTCACAGATTGGACCAGGTACACATTGGGTTGCGTATCGAAACGGAGACAAATATGTAGAATATTTTGATAGTTTTGGGTTAATTATGCCAAAAGAAATTATGCAATTCATGTCAACAAGTGGTAAACGATTAATGTATTCAGGTGATGAAATCCAGGAAAGAGATTCAGTATTATGTGGCTATTGGTGTTTGTATTATTTATTTGAGAGACAAAAGGGTACAAGTATATTGAAAACAATCCACAATGCACATTTTGACATGAACAATCAAAGTGTCAATCATAATTTTATAATCCAATATTTTAAAAAATTATCTAATTAGTTTGTATAATGGTTGATATAAGATATTGTGAAGAGTGTGATGAATACACAGAATTTTCAGGAAAATTATGTTTATGGTGTACATTGGTAACAGATTCTGAGTCTGACTCTGATGATAATTAATCTAATATAGTGATATAAAATGGTCAAATCATATTGTGTTAAACAAAAGAAAGAAACTGAATGTGTTCAGCCTTCAGGTTACAAGCAAGCCAAAAATGGTCGGCTTATGTTCTTCTGTACCTGTGCTGAATGTGGTATAACTAAAACCAAATTTGTTAAAAAACAGGGAAACTAAATAGCCCCTCTGAAGGGGGGGGCATAATGGATACTTTAGCATCAACTGGTGCTGATATGTTAATTCAACATGCATTACCATGGATGGGAAAAAAAGCAGTTGAAATGGGTCGATATTATGGGTCTGAAGCACTTAGAAACCCTAAATTGCAGAAAAAAGCTATTGATTATGCTATCTCTAAAGCAACACCTTTTGTTCAAAAGACTGGATCAGAGATGTTTGATAAATTATCAACCAAAGTAAGGCCAAAAAGAAGGTACAAAACTGACCGAAAAGAACTTGATGGTGGTAATTTGAATACAATTTTGGAACAACTCGGTACACCAGGTAAGGTTGCGTCGAAGTCAATGGATGTTGTTGGAACATTAATTCCATCAACAAAGGAAGTCTTTGATAGATACAAATCCGGTGACATTGCCAAAAGTGCATTTAGCACAGATACTGGTATATTGTCGAGTCAATTTTGGTCTGGCAAGGCTGGAAAAAAGACATTAGAAAAATACAAAAATTATCCATGTGAAAGCATGGTAAAAATTGGGAGCAAATTTCACAACACACCGAAATGCTCAAGCTATGATTCAATTGGTTGGCACCCACCAAATTGGGATGAATATGAGAAAGGAATCAAAGGACGACCCAAAAGCGGTGGTTCAATTGATATACACAAAATGATTGGTAAGCTCCCAAAGCCCAAAGCTGGGTGGGTATTACCTGGTCATAAATACACTGGTCCATACAATGATTTGGAAAATCAAGTCAAATATAACCCCAAAACTGGGCAAATATTGGAAATATACGATAAACCAACAGGCAAAACAGATGCAATAGCCATGCAACATGATGTTGATTATTCAGTCTGCAAAGATGATAAAAAATGTAAATTAAAAGCTGACAAAAAGATGGTAAAGTCATTGGATGCTGTTCCATATTCCGAACGACAATGGGGACATTGGTTGGCAAGAAATGCAATAAATACAAAACAGAAACTGGGTCTTGGGGTTCCAAAAAACGTCAAAAGCCGTCGGGTAAAGAGGAAAACTGGCAAGAAAAATTAGCTAATGAGCTGCATAAACCCATAAGACGTAACTTTACTCGGCGGCGTGTTATTGTAAATAATATTGATGAAATATGGGCTGCTGATCTTGTTGAAATGCAACAATTCAGTAAATGGAATAAAGGTAATAGGTATCTTCTCACGACTATAGATGTTTTTAGTAAATACGGCTGGATTGTCCCATTAAAAGATAAAAAAGGTGAGACCATAACGAAAGCATTTCAAAGCATATTCAAAGAGGGTCGAAAACCAAAGTATCTGTGGACTGATAAAGGCTCAGAGTTCTACAACAAACATTTCAAAGACTTGCTCAAAAAACATAACATTACACTGTATTCGACTGAAAATGAAGAGAAGTCATCAGTTGTTGAGCGCTGGAATCGAACGATTAAAAATAAAATGTGGAAACGATTCACTGCTCAAGGCAATACAATGTATCTGGATATTTTGCCTAAAATATTGAAGCAGTATAATAACACTAAACACAGTTCAATAAAAATGACACCGACAGAAGCATCTAAGAAAAAGAATGTAGGAACTGTTTACTTCAATCTATTTGGCAATTTGAAGCAATTATCATCTTTGCCAAAATTTAAAGTTGGTGAAAAGGTTAGAATATCAAAGTATAAAAGAAAGTTGTTTGATCGAGGTTATACAGAAAACTGGTCAGAAGAGGTCTTCATTATCGATAAAATACAATACACGAATCCGATCACATATAAACTGAAAGATCTCAATAATGAAGAAATTACAGGGAGTTTTTATGAACCAGAATTATTGAAAGCTAATCAGGAGATATTCAGAATCGATAAAGTTATCAGGAGAGATTACAAGAAGAAACAAGCTTTGGTAAAGTGGAAAGGATACAATGATACCTTTAATTCTTGGATCCCAATCAAGGATTTAGTCGATGTATAAAAATAATAAATGAGCTCATTCTATCACACAGTCACGGTTTCACGAGTATTCGATAGCGAGTCGATTCAATAAAAAAATCTATTGTTGTGTGCAAGATAAATGATATTCTTACCTCAAAAAGCGTCTACAAACATCAGAACGATGAAAGTGGAGAAATAAATGTCCAAAAAATCCCAAAACAGGAGCCATAAACATTAAAATACAGCCTCTTCGCAAAATGGCTACAAAATGGCCGACACGTGTATCAACAAACTAGTGTCCAGTCCGCTTTGGGTTGTGTCATCGTGAACTTGATGATGTCATACATAAGGGACTTTCCCTATGAAATGAGTCATCAGATTTCTATTGTTTACAAGTCATATGACAGTCGTATGATTATCTCAACCAATCACAATCGTCACAATTTTGCTTCACAATTGTGAAATTTTTCAGTGAAACACATAGTCATTTGTGAAATTTTTCAGTGAAGTTGCGTGAATAAATTACAAACATTTGAAGTAAAGTTTACTCGAAAAGTTTATTTCAGATGTTATAAAGTGACTAAAACCTAAATTTAGGTTTTAGGTCAAAAGCTAAATTTAGGTTTTTAGGTTTTAGGTCAAAAGCTAAATTTAGGTTTTTAGGTTTTTGACGTCTCCGTTGCAGGAGTTCATTGTTGAATTCAAAGGCTGAAATAGTATTTTATGTAGTTATTGGGGTGAGATAATGTGTGGTTTATGGGGTTTATAAGGATTTGTATGGGATTTTTTATCATTTTTTGAAAAGTGGGCTCATACACCCAAATATCTAACTACTGATATGTTGACTCTCAGGAATAGAACAAAAAAAAAGAATGAAAGGATAATAGACTGTGGGTGGAATCTTGTTGAAGAATACGAATGCGGGTTAAAAGAAAACAAGGAGTTTTTGAAATTTTTCAAGGGTTGGGATCGAGAATGTATTGAACCTCTGAATCCAAGGGATGCGTTTTTTGGAGGTCGAACAAATGTAACAAAACTGACATACGATTTCAAAGAAGGTGAAAAAGGAAAATACGTTGACTTTGTCAGTCTCTACCCAACGGTTCAATTCTACAAGGATTATCCCGTCGGCCATCCGGAAAAGATTTTTTTGCCGGATGAGTACGATTTAAATTGGTTTGGTTTCGTAAAATGTAAAGTGCTACCTCCGCGTGGTCTTTATCACCCTGTTTTACCTCTCAAAATGACATGTGGAAATGCAGAAAAGCTGTTATTTCCACTCTGTAAAAAATGTGCTGTTTTAAAATCACAGGAAAAATGTTCGCATTCGGACGAAGAACGAATGTTTGTTGGTACTTGGTGTACAAACGAATTGAATGTTGCTGTTGAAAAGGGATATGAGATTCAAAAAATATTTGAGGTGTGGAATTTTGAAAACCGATCAAATGAACTTTTTAAGGGATATGTCAAAAAATTTATGAAGATAAAAATGGAAAGTAGCGAGCTTAAAACAGGAAAAGGTTGCACATACAAATCAGTCGATGAGTATCGAAAAGTTGTAAAGTCAAAATTAGGGATAGAGCTTGGTGAAATAAAATTCAACCCCGGGATGAGGGCAATCTCCAAACTGTGTTTGAATAGTTTATGGGGAAAGTTTGGGCAAAGAAACAACATGAAAAAATCTGTATATGTTGTTGAGCCACACGAGTTTTACAAAATTTTGCTAGATGAAAAGATTGAGGATCTGAACATTCATTTTATCAATGAAGAAATGGTTGAAATGAACTACAACCTGAAAGACCATTTTGTCGATAACAGTAATAATACAAACATATTCATTGCGGCTTTCACAACCAGTCATGCAAGAATGATGCTTTATTCAGTGTTGGACAAGTTGGGAGAAAATGTTCTTGGATTTGATACTGACAGTTGTTGGTATATTGAAAAAGAAAAAGGGCCGACCATCGAAACAGGTGATAACCTAGGTGATCTTACCGATGAGCTTGGTGGACATTACATTGAAAAATGGTGTGGAACAGGGCCAAAGTCTTACAGTTATTGTACAAGTAATGGAAAAACAGTATGTAAAGTAAAAGGTTTCACACTCAATTACGAAAACAGTCAATATAT
Organism: Pavona decussata; assembly: GCF_977016875.1. Taxonomy (NCBI): domain Eukaryota; kingdom Metazoa; phylum Cnidaria; class Anthozoa; order Scleractinia; family Agariciidae; genus Pavona; species Pavona decussata. The sequence continues at coordinate 1,364,389 of NW_028145589.1, forward strand.
TAACCAGCAGACAATGAGACAAATAATCGAAGGTCAAAAGAATCGGATAACAACAGTTAACGAACAAATGATAACCCGAGATAGTAAGACAAAGGAGGTAAAAAACAGGTATCAGGAAAAAGACTTTACAATGTGTTACGATAAAAGGGTGGTCGCAAAGACTGAATCAGGAATTGAGACTTTTCCCTACGGCTATTAAAAATTTCCACACAGACTCACGCCAAAAGGCGTGCTATGCGCATGCGCCAAGGTTACTTTTTAATATCATTTTTCGCGCATGCGCAAAAGCTGGTGCGCCAAGGTTACTTTTTTATATATTTTTTTACACTTTTAACTGAATTATGTTTGTTTGGTTTGGGTTTGGGTGGATTTTTTAGGTTGGGTTTTGTTGGGGTTGGAAGCACACTTTTTGGATGCGCGGTAAAGTCGCGCCCTAAGGTGTGCTATATAACTACTGAAGTTGGTTTAAAGAACCCGGGAAGCTACTTCGTTGCTGGTCCTAGTCCGAGTCTGCCTTTACCTGCCTCAGCGACGGAAAAAGAAACGACTGTCAATGCGGAGATCAATTATTCGCCAGAATCGGAAGATAACAAGAAGCAGAATGCTTTTTTATGGAAAGGCTTCGGTGTCAAGAATCAAGAAACCTGACAGACAAGAAAGAGCAAGGTATTTATCCTGGTGTACGCGCAAGTTTGTTTGATGGATTGACACTTGAAGAGTATATAAAAGCCAAGAGGATAAAGTGTAATGAGCTCCATTCTGCGACAAGTTGTTCATGTCAGTCATTGATTGCTGCTGCCGAAATTGTTCTTAAAAACAGATTTACACCGTTACCAGTTCTTTGGAATACCGCATTTCCAAGCGTTGTGTACGATTGCGAAAAAGCTCAAAGACGTCTACTTCAGTTGCCGCTTGTGGCCTTCAGATATGAAGGAAGAGTATATATTTCTGAGAAAAAAGAGAAAATGGACTATGGTGCAATGATGAATGAGCTGTCTCAGCATTTACTGTGTGATCAATCAAAGAGTTATATTTCTAGTGAAGACTTTTTCGATGTTCTAAAGTCGACTGAAAGTGATGCGGAACGTACTAGACTTAAACATGTCGTATGCTCGGGCTATAATCTCAGTAGACGACAGGCTAGTTCTATTTACAAAATATCAAGATTGAAAGAGAGAGCTACTGCTGTGTCAGAGGCATGTCAGAGAGCTGAGGATATAAAGGCTATGCATGGGTATTTAGCAAAAGTTGAACAAAGAGCGTTCTTAAATTCCCTGGGTGTTGACTGTGATGCGTATTTGGATAGTTCAAGTTCTGAAGATGACAGTGAAGAAAGTGAAGAGGAAGAGGAAGAGGAAGACATCACCGAAAACGATGAAGAACAAGTAAACGGCGATGACAAGATTTCAAGTCAGAGTTTTGAAGATACTGAAAGGATTAGCTCTGGTATCCCAAAACCAATGACTGGAAGTTGTACTGCGATCGACGCACCTAACAGTAGCGTGGGACATGATGGTGACAATGCTGGTGAAAGTGAACAGCACCACAGTTTTTCAGCTTCCCCTGGGAAGAGTTTGCAAGAAATTGATGTCAACTCTGTTATGGTGTTAGACATTCTGAGGGAAGTGCGTTTTAACTGGTTTGCACTTGTAGCCTTATTACAACCGAAGTTTACGGGGTTATACAGATGAAGTGTTCGACCAATTTCTTTTGGAATTTGCTTCACAGCTACCAAACCTTGGCCTAACAGATGAAGAATTTAATCTAGCTGAACAATCGCGTTTCACCTTTATTGATGTTATGACAAGAAAGCAAATGGCCGTTGAAGAAATTGCTGTAGCATCTAGTGATGAAGAGAACGAACATTCAGATACATGTTCTAATAACAGCGAAGAGTACATAACGAAGAAATTGAAGAATATCAAAGAAAAGGCAAGAAAGAAGGCTCAAGTAGAAATTGCTAAAGAAAGACTGCTTAGACGTAAGACAAGTGCTTCAGTGAAGTCAGTTGAGAAATTGTATCCAGACATTGGCAAAGTGATGGAGTCAATTGCAGAGAGCTGTGACGTAGGAGCTGATAAATGGAGAAGAACTGGAGTATATAATTTTTTCTGGCGATCCAAAACAAGAGAAAAGACTCACCTTTAAACTTCTCAAACAGAAATTAGAAGACCACTATGATCGCCGCTTCAGTATTGGAACTGTAGTCCAACTTTGTGTACCCAGAAATAAGAGAAGGTCGTCTAGCAAATTGTACAAGGGAGTTGCTTACATCAAGTTTCAAAGGGCTAGGAAAGGATTCAACTTGAAATATAATCCCGACACGAAATGGAGCAGATCATTGTACAAGTCCTTAAACAAACTCCAGTGTGACGGAGCTAACACTCTCCTTATTAACAGAGACGATCAAGCAGGATTTCGTCTGGACTCCAACTTGGAGTGAGGGAAACATTGACGACTCACACAGATTTCCTGAGTAAACACCCCTGCCAGCTGCAGACGACGTCCTATAATTTCACGGGCACATCGACGACAAATGAAGCCTGCGCGGGCGTCGTGAAAGCAAGTGGGATTCACGAAAAGTCACCTTCACAGCATATGGCAGACCTCCAAATGCTTTCCGAACAGGACATATTTCGTGAAGTATTCCACGACTCTTCATCATCGGAGAAACGTCCCAAAGACGTAGAGTTCATCCGCGTTGACGGCGCCACAGATGAGGGCCCAAGTCATCACGAAGTCCAGTTTTTGTGGACGGAGAGACATCTGTCCCTTCCCACCAAAGTGACGCTCGTCAGTACGAGAAGCAGTGGGGATAGTTTCCTCAACAGGGTGGAACTTCAAAATGGATGCCTAGCCAGAGGTCACTCCAACCTGTTTATTCCCTCAACACTAAATGGAGCTCCTTCTAATGTTGATGGAACCTTCAGTGAGGAATTACATAGACGAAATTTGTCATCTGCCATAGATCAATACATATCGAGGGTCGACAAGACACCTTGCATGAAGACCTCAATTCATCTCTTTAAAGGGCCCGAAACCCACTTGTATCGCGATAGAAGAGGGAAGCTCCTTACGTTTTTGCGTGGAACTAAAAAGGACAGAGAGGAGTTGAAGAAAAAAGAGCCAACACTGTACAAGTACTTTAGAGAAGTTTGGAGAGTCAGAGTTAATCACATGGACAACAGTTTTCCGTCGAATTACATCTTCATGTTAAAGTGTTGTGGAATGAGGAATTGCCCCCATCCTCTATGCCAAGGTAATTTTAACATATATATTATACATAGTTAGTGGTCGATTTCTATATTTACCAACCAGAATATGATCTTTTGTTCACGTACTATGTGATTTGCTTCGTTATTTTGCCAGATTATGCCTCAAAAGCTGATCAGCAGCATGTCAAAGAATGTCCCGAAGAAGAAGATATGAAACCAGTTTTCTGTCTTTGCAAGAAAAGCGAAATGGGGTACGTGTTAAGAGCAAAGCTCTATTCTTTTCATCCTCTAAGTATGGTGATACGTCCTTACTAAATCATTGCTTCTTCTTATTTTATACAGGTTTATGATCTGTTGCGATCAGTGTGGTGATTGGTACCATGGTGAGTGTGTGGGCGAATCAGAGGAAGCAAGGGAGGGATATGAAGAACGTGTGTACATATGTCCCATCTGTAGAGAGCCAGGTATGTAATGTTATTAATTATGTATTAACTAATGCCCTTGTATTACTTAGCTCACGCTTTAAGGAGTTAAAGCATTTGACGGTACCCTAAGCTTTTGCTGTGACATTCGTTTGACCATTTAAGGTTAATGACATTGTTTTGCCTCCCAAATTCATATAATTATAAATTCTCGTGGGCGATGAAACAGCCTTCAGCTCGTATTATTCAAAAATGACTAAAAGGAGTGATATCATTTATACGTCTGAATTTTATTTTGCAGAAACACATGGTGATTTAAGGATAAGATATTTATTTTCATATTTCCTTTTTTTTTTTCTCAAAATGTAGGTTTGCCCAAGTTGCCTATTGAAGCTAAATGGTATGACGGTGGTCCTTCTCTTGGATTCTTCCCATTTCCAGTAATAGATAGAGACAGGCCATGGGGAGATCGCTGTGAAACGTGCCCTGGCAACATTTGCACAGGGCATTATGTAACTGACGCGACGAAGTTAGTCCAACTCCACGAAGAGGGAAAGGCAGTAAGAGCGTTACCGCCAAATGTGATAATTAATGATGCCCTGTCCAGTCAAGAGCCGCTGAATCAGGAAGGAATGGTTAACTTGGCCAAGAAGTGTTGCCTCTCCTTGGAAGATGTGAAATGCTGGGTCGACCACATCCTAAACACCCGAGAAAACCGCAAGAGAGGAGCGCTTAGAGCTCAGGAAACACGGGCTAGGAAAAAGAAGTCGGCGAATTAAGCTGGAAGATGCAATTTACTTAGCTTAGCTGTCGCTACAAAGAAATCCGATCAAAATGAATCAATACCGAATTAATGTTTGTTGTTTTGCCAGCAAAGCAATAGGGCGATTTTCGTATGACCTTGGAAAACGGTGTTCCGGAGTTTCCCGCGATTTGTTTCACCCACCAGTAGTGCAAACGATCAAAAAAATCTATGCTCGTTTTGCCGCTAAAAGTATCCCTATATAAAAAAATGGAAATAGCCTCGTTTGATTGACCTATCATATTGCTAACGTTACGTGACGTCAAAGAGAATAGCTTCTTCTTTATGTAGCTCGCACTCCATTCGCTTTGCTTTTCGTGTGCGATTTCATAAACCAACTGAAAGTCGTGCACGTTTGCCTGCAGTTCCTTTAATTTCAGTTTGCTTGTCGTTTTGCTTGTGTTCTGCATGGCGTAAAAAATATATCATTTCAAGGTCAAACGAAAATCGCTCTTTCATTTGAGCTGAGTACGTATTGCATTTCGTAAATTTCAAACAAATGTTATTAAAAACGGCTACATTTGCCCATTTCCGCCAGTCAGAGAGCTGACGTAGACCTGATGAAAGAAAACAAAATGTAATTAAGTTCATAAACATAAAAGATGAAAGGATTTCCTCCAGAAGAAAAATTAATAATGGTTTTGTTTTAATGGAATTCACTCGCTTCAGCATGTTTCAGGCGCAGTTTTAATGTTGTAAGAAAAGCAATTTATTTGCACTGAAAATACAAGAGACGTTATTCCACATTGTTTCTAGGAATTTAAGAGTTGTTTTGTAGAGATATATTTCAATTTTCGAGGCAGTTTGGTTGAAACGCCCTCCTGGTGTATTAGTGTGTGTGTCGAGTTTTATAATATTCGCTTTACTTCGGAAGGGAGTTAATTCTTCTAAAAGTTTAGGATTTTTCAGGTTCCTGGTTTTGTTTAATAAAGAAATAAATCATCAAAACGAAGTAATTTATTTTTAGGCCATGTCATGAGTCCCGGGGGTGGGGAATTGTCTCTTTCTGTGTGCCCGGGGGTGGGGAATAGAACGTCAAGTAAAGAAATGCCCGGGGGTGTGCCCGGGGGGGGATGGTAACAGGTAGAATTGAACCACCCATTAACTGAAAGGACGTTTTGACACAAAGAAGTGCGACAATAACAACACATCAAAACACAAGTTAATTAAGCGATGGTTCTTGAAACGAACAACTTCACAGCTAGATAATAACATCAGGCTAATACGAAAATATTTCGTTCTCCGGCTCTAAAGCAAACATGACAGTGAAAAGAAACAACATAATAAGAACTGGAGTAAACCAGTTTATTTAAGTCGATTGTGCATTTTAGGTGGCCCCGAATCCCTGAATAAAGTTCACTGAATCTAGTTAAACACAACAACACAGCTGAACAGCAGACCAAAAATATTGCCGGCAAAAACATGGCCTTAACTAAACACTTTGATTACTTAGCGATATGTGAAAGAGAAATACAAACTCTAACTGAATAAAACACGATTGTTCAAGACTTACTGAGACCTTTAAGTTGTTTCCCTGTCAGAAGAGAACTTTCTAGCGGCGCCGCTGTGGTTCGCCAGATTCGCTCCCCAGCAAAGTCAGCCGATACCGTTCTATAATGTCGTATGCACTGCGCTGTTCAAAGGGCGCTTTGAAATGAAATGCTCAAGGTAAGTTTTTTTTTGTAATGAAACAAATATTCTTTTAACTGAAATGGCCAAAAATTTGATTAAGCGATGGTTCTTGAAACGAACAATTTCATAGCTAGAATAATAACATCAGGCTAATACGAAAATATCTTGCTCTCCGGCTCTAAAGCAAACATGACAGTGAAAAGAAAGAACATAATAGGAACTGGAGTAAACCAGTTCATTTAAGTCGATTGTGCATTTTAGGTGGCCCCGAATCCCTGAATAAAGTTCACTGAATCTAGTTAAACACAACAACACAGCTGAACAGCAGACGAAAAAAATTGCCGGCAGAAACATGGCCTTAACTAAACACTTTGATTACTTAGCGATATGTGAAAGAGAAGTACAAACTCTAACTGAATAAAACACGATTGTTCAAGACTTACTGAGATCTTTAAGTTGTTTCCTGTCAGAAGAGAACTTTCTAGCGGCGCCGCTGTGGTTCGCCAGATTCGCTCCCCAGCAAAGTCAGCCGATACCGTTCCATCGATCAATCGCTGCCACTGACGGCGCGCTGACTTCTCATCGCAAAGAAGGCCTGAAAGTCAATGTGATCATCCTGTTACTAAAATAATAATAGTAATAATAATAAACAAAATAATGGTGACATGTCGACGCGGAAACGTCATGTTTTCACCCTTTAAGCCCTAATATCAAAGGACAAACTCTCCCGTCTTGTCCCTATATTTTTCTTATAAAAGCCGACTGGGTAGAAGTTATTAAAATATCAAGAGAATTCATCTTGGGTGATCGTATCCTTAATTCTCATGACCTCAGGGATTGAATAAATATTAATTTTACCAGGAGAAATTTGATGCTGATCACTGTTAGGGCTTAAAGGGTTAATCTCTCTACTTTTTATTGTGAAATAATACAACCGTCCTGGCACAAGCTTGACCCCATGCACCAAAGGTCTCTTATGCCAGCGGGGATGATATTGCCACTCAGTCCGATAACTTGCCTGACGACAAGCCAGGGAGGGAGAGATGAACTGGCCCCTAGACCATAATAAGTACATCCCTTTCGGCTAGCGCTCACATCCGACTGTCTCAAATTCAGCTTCATCTATATATAACATGATTAGCCGTCTTCCAAGTGGTACGTCTTGAGGTTTGGGCATGCGTACGTAGTGAACCTCATATAACGAATAGAGAAATATCTCGTTGTTTATTTCAACAAAATGATCAGGCAATGATCAAAAATATGAAAAGCTAGGGGAAAAAAACACACTTGTGATTAGTCTATAAAGTCACTTAACGACGAGGGAATCTTTTCATTATTTTAATTTTGTTTAATAAAAAAAAAAAAAAAAAAAACGCTCAATGTATGTGATTGTTCATTCTACCCAAGCCTTGGCATCCGTACAGATCGACGTCGTAGTTCATTTTTTATCTCACTCAAAGAGTTAATTTGTTTAGAAAATAACTTTGCCGGAAACTTTTACCATCACTTTATAGGGATTCACGCCCTGGCCTCAAAATTAGTTTTTTCAGGTCACACATGTCATAATAGTTAATGATCAACCAGCACGCTAAGTAAGAATTAGGGCTGTTGATTGCAAGAACGGCTGATATCTTACTAACGCACGGTTGGATAAGTATGAAACCAACTTATATCTGTCTACTAAAGAATTTTTTAGGCCGTAAACTTCGAAAATTAAGCAGGTTTTTGACCTCCAAACATTGAGCGTGTTCTATAATGTCGTATGCACTGCGCTGTTCAAAGGGCGCTTTGAAATGAAATGCTCAAGCTAAGTTTTTTTTTGTAATGAAAGAAATATTCTTTTAACTAAAATGGCCCAAAATTTGATTTCTCTGAACTGAACAATTCAACTTCAAATGAGAAAAAACATCATTTTGACAACAACTCGTCATATAATTAGTTTTGACAAATGCGAGCATCTCGAGCGACGGGCTAGGCAAAATTTTCACGCAATTCTAGAAAGTAACTAAGACATTCGCGGAAAGTCTGATTGTGTTGATTAGCTAGGTAAACTTAACTTACGGTATTTAACTGAAAGGACGTTTTGACACAAAGAAGTGCGACAATAACAACACATCAAAACACAAGTTAATTAAGCGATGGTTCTTGAAACGAACAACTTCACAGCTAGATAATAACATCAGGCTAATACGAAAATAATTCGTTCTCCGGCTCTAAAGCAAACATGACAGTGAAAAGAAACAACATAATAAGAACTGGAGTAAACCAGTTCATTTAAGTCGATTGTGCATTTTAGGTGGCCCCGAATCCCTGAATAAAGTTCACTGAATCTAGTTAAACACAACAACACAGCTGAACGGCAGACCAAAAATATTGCCGGCAAAAACATGGCCTTAACTAAACACTTTGATTACTTAGCGATATGTGAAAGAGAAATACAAACTCTAACTGAATAAAACACGATTGTTCAAGACTTACTGAGATCTTTAAGTTGTTTCCCTGTCAGAAGAGAACTTTCTAGCGGCGCCGCTGTGGTTCGCCAGATTCGCTCCCCAGCAAAGTCAGCCGATACCGTTCCATCGATCAATCGCTGCCACTGACGGCGCGCTGACTTCTCATCGCAAAGAAGGCCTGAAAGTCAATGTGATCATCCTGTTACTAAAATAATAATAGTAATAATAATAAACAAAATAATGGTGACATGTTGTCGCGGAAACGTCATGTTTTCACCCTTTAAGCCCTAATATCAAAGGACAAACTCTCCTGTCTTGTCCCTATATTTTTCTTATAAAAGCCGACTGGGTAGAAGTTATTAAAATATCAAGAGAATTCATCTTGGGTGATCGTATCCTTAATTCTCATGACCTCAGGGATTGAATAAACATTAATTTTACCAGGAGAAATTTGATGCTGATCACTGTTAGGGCTTAAAGGGTTTATCTCTCTACTTTTTATTGTGAAATAATACAACCGTCCTGGCACAAGCCTGACCCCATGCACCAAAGGTCTCTTATGCCAGCGGGGATGATCTTGCCACTCAGTCCGATAACTTGTCTGACGACAAGCCAGGGAGGGAGAGATGAACTGGCCCCTAGACCATAATAAGTACATCCCTTTCGGCTAGCGCTCACATCCGACTGTCTCAAATTCAGCTTCATCTATATATAACATGATTAGCCGTTTTCCAAGTGGTACGTCTTGAGGTTTGGGCATGCGTACGTAGTGAACCTCATATAACGAATAGAGAAAAATCTCGTTGTTTATTTCAACAAAATGATCAGGCAATGATCAAAAATATGAAAAGCTAGGGGGAAAAAACACACTTGTGATTAGTCTATAAAGTCACTTAACGACGAGGGAATCTTTTCATTATTTTAATTTTGTTTAATAAAAAAAAAAAAAAACGCTCAATGTATGTGATTGTTCATTCTACCCAAGCCTTGGCATCCGTACAGATCGACGTCGTAGTTCATTTTTTATCTCACTCAAAGAGTTAATTTGTTTAGAAAAGAACTTTGCCGGAAACTTTTACCATCACTTTATAGGGATTCACGCCCTGGCCTCAAAATTAGTTTTTTCAGGTCACACATGTCATAATAGTTAATGATCAACCAGCACGCTAAGTAAGAATTAGGGCTGTTGATTGCAAGAACGGCTGATATCTTACTAACGCACGGTTGGATAAGTATGAAACCAACTTAGATCTGTCTACTAAAGAATTTTTTAGGCCGTAAACTTCGAAAATTAAGCAGGTTTTTGACCTCCAAACATTGAGCGTGTTCTATAATGTCGTATGCACTGCGCTGTTCAAAGGGCGCTTTGAAATGAAATGCTCAAGCTAAGTTTTTTTTTGTAATGAAAGAAATATTCTTTTAACTAAAATGGCCCAAAATTTGATTTCTCTGAACTGAACAATTCAACTTCAAATGAGAAAAAACATCATTTTGACAACAACTCGTCATATAATTAGTTTTGACAAATGCGAGCATCTCGAGCGACGGGCTAGGCAAAATTTTCACGCAATTCTAGAAAGTAACTAAGACATTCGCGGAAAGTCTGATTGTGTTGATTAGCTAGGTAAACTTAACTTACGGTATTTAACTGAAAGGACGTTTTGACACAAAGAAGTGCGACAATAACAACACATCAAAACACAAGTTAATTAAGCGATGGTTCTTGAAACGAACAACTTCACAGCTAGATAATAACATCAGGCTAATACGAAAATATTTCGTTCTCCGGCTCTAAAGCAAACATGACAGTGAAAAGAAACAACATAATAAGAACTGGAGTAAACCAGTTCATTTAAGTCGATTGTGCATTTTAGGTGGCCCCGAATCCCTGAATAAAGTTCACTGAATCTAGTTAAACACAACAACACAGCTGAACAGCAGACCAAAAATATTGCCGGCAAAAACATGGCCTTAACTAAACACTTTGATTACTTAGCGATATGTGAAAGAGAAATACAAACTCTAACTGAATAAAACACGATTGTTCAAGACTTACTGAGACCTTTAAGTTGTTTCCCTGTCAGAAGAGAACTTTCTAGCGGCGCCGCTGTGGTTCGCCAGATTCGCTCCCCAGCAAAGTCAGCCGATACCGTTCTATAATGTCGTATGCACTGCGCTGTTCAAAGGGCGCTTTGAAATGAGATGCTCAAGGTAAGTTTTTTTTTGTAATGAAACAAATATTCTTTTAACTGAAATGGCCAAAAATTTGATTAAGCGATGGTTCTTGAAACGAACAATTTCATAGCTAGGATAATAACATCAGGCTAATACGAAAATATCTTGCTCTCCGGCTCTAAAGCAAACATGACAGTGAAAAGAAAGAACATAATAAGAACTGGAGTAAACCAGTTTATTTAAGTCGATTGTGCATTTTAGGTGGCCCCGAATCCCTGAATAAAGTTCACTGAATCTAGTTAAACACAACAACACAGCTGAACAGCAGACCAAAAAAATTGCCGGCAGAAACATGGCCTTAACTAAACACTTTGATTACTTAGCGATATGTGAAAGAGAAGTACAAACTCTAACTGAATAAAACACGATTGTTCAAGACTTACTGAGATCTTTAAGTTGTTTCCTGTCAGAAGAGAACTTTCTAGCGGCGCCGCTGTGGTTCGCCAGATTCGCTCCCCAGCAAAGTCAGCCGATACCGTTCCATCGATCAATCGCTGCCACTGACGGCGCGCTGACTTCTCATCGCAAAGAAGGCCTGAAAGTCAATGTGATCATCCTGTTACTAAAATAATAATAGTAATAATAATAAACAAAATAATGGTGACATGTTGTCGCGGAAACGTCATGTTTTCACCCTTTAAGCCCTAATATCAAAGGACAAACTCTCCTGTCTTGTCCCTATATTTTTCTTATAAAAGCCGACTGGGTAGAAGTTATTAAAATATCAAGAGAATTCATCTTGGGTGATCGTATCCTTAATTCTCATGACCTCAGGGATTGAATAAACATTAATTTTACCAGGAGAAATTTGATGCTGATCACTGTTAGGGCTTAAAGGGTTAATCTCTCTACTTTTTATTGTGAAATAATACAACCGTCCTGGCACAAGCCTGACCCCATGCACCAAAGGTCTCTTATGCCAGCGGGGATGATCTTGCCACTCAGTCCGATAACTTGTCTGACGACAAGCCAGGGAGGGAGAGATGAACTGGCCCCTAGACCATAATAAGTACATCCCTTTCGGCTAGCGCTCACATCCGACTGTCTCAAATTCAGCTTCATCTATATATAACATGATTAGCCGTTTTCCAAGTGGTACGTCTTGAGGTTTGGGCATGCGTACGTAGTGAACCTCATATAACGAATAGAGAAAAATCTCGTTGTTTATTTCAACAAAATGATCAGGCAATGATCAAAAATATGAAAAGCTAGGGGGAAAAAACACACTTGTGATTAGTCTATAAAGTCATTTAACGACGAGGGAATCTTTTCATTATTTTAATTTTGTTTAATAAAAAAAAAAAAAAACGCTCAATGTATGTGATTGTTCATTCTACCCAAGCCTTGGCATCCGTACAGATCGACGTCGTAGTTCATTTTTTATCTCACTCAAAGAGTTAATTTGTTTAGAAAAGAACTTTGCCGGAAACTTTTACCATCACTTTATAGGGATTCACGCCCTGGCCTCAAAATTAGTTTTTTCAGGTCACACATGTCATAATAGTTAATGATCAACCAGCACGCTAAGTAAGAATTAGGGCTGTTGATTGCAAGAACGGCTGATATCTTACTAACGCACGGTTGGATAAGTATGAAACCAACTTAGATCTGTCTACTAAAGAATTTTTTAGGCCGTAAACTTCGAAAATTAAGCAGGTTTTTGACCTCCAAACATTGAGCGTGTTCTATAATGTCGTATGCACTGCGCTGTTCAAAGGGCGCTTTGAAATGAAATGCTCAAGCTAAGTTTTTTTTTGTAATGAAAGAAATATTCTTTTAACTAAAATGGCCCAAAATTTGATTTCTCTGAACTGAACAATTCAACTTCAAATGAGAAAAAACATCATTTTGACAACAACTCGTCATATAATTAGTTTTGACAAATGCGAGCATCTCGAGCGACGGGCTAGGCAAAATTTTCACGCAATTCTAGAAAGTAACTAAGACATTCGCGGAAAGTCTGATTGTGTTGATTAGCTAGGTAAACTTAACTTACGGTATTTAACTGAAAGGACGTTTTGACACAAAGAAGTGCGACAATAACAACACATCAAAACACAAGTTAATTAAGCGATGGTTCTTGAAACGAACAACTTCACAGCTAGATAATAACATCAGGCTAATACGAAAATATTTCGTTCTCCGGCTCTAAAGCAAACATGACAGTGAAAAGAAACAACATAATAAGAACTGGAGTAAACCAGTTCATTTAAGTCGATTGTGCATTTTAGGTGGCCCCGAATCCCTGAATAAAGTTCACTGAATCTAGTTAAACACAACAACACAGCTGAACAGCAGACCAAAAATATTGCCGGCAAAAACATGGCCTTAACTAAACACTTTGATTACTTAGCGATATGTGAAAGAGAAATACAAACTCTAACTGAATAAAACACGATTGTTCAAGACTTACTGAGACCTTTAAGTTGTTTCCCTGTCAGAAGAGAACTTTCTAGCGGCGCCGCTGTGGTTCGCCAGATTCGCTCCCCAGCAAAGTCAGCCGATACCGTTCTATAATGTCGTATGCACTGCGCTGTTCAAAGGGCGCTTTGAAATGAGATGCTCAAGGTAAGTTTTTTTTTGTAATGAAACAAATATTCTTTTAACTGAAATGGCCAAAAATTTGATTAAGCGATGGTTCTTGAAACGAACAATTTCATAGCTAGAATAATAACATCAGGCTAATACGAAGATATCTTGCTCTCCGGCTCTAAAGCAAACATGACAGTGAAAAGAAAGAACATAATAAGAACTGGAGTAAACCAGTTTATTTAAGTCGATTGTGCATTTTAGGTGGCCCCGAATCCCTGAATAAAGTTCACTGAATCTAGTTAAACACAACAACACAGCTGAACAGCAGACCAAAAAAATTGCCGGCAGAAACATGGCCTTAACTAAACACTTTGATTACTTAGCGATATGTGAAAGAGAAGTACAAACTCTAACTGAATAAAACACGATTGTTCAAGACTTACTGAGATCTTTAAGTTGTTTCCTGTCAGAAGAGAACTTTCTAGCGGCGCCGCTGTGGTTCGCCAGATTCGCTCCCCAGCAAAGTCAGCCGATACCGTTCCATCGATCAATCGCTGCCACTGACGGCGCGCTGACTTCTCATCGCAAAGAAGGCCTGAAAGTCAATGTGATCATCCTGTTACTAAAATAATAATAGTAATAATAATAAACAAAATAATGGTGACATGTTGTCGCGGAAACGTCATGTTTTCACCCTTTAAGCCCTAATATCAAAGGACAAACTCTCCTGTCTTGTCCCTATATTTTTCTTATAAAAGCCGACTGGGTAGAAGTTATTAAAATATCAAGAGAATTCATCTTGGGTGATCGTATCCTTAATTCTCATGACCTCAGGGATTGAATAAACATTAATTTTACCAGGAGAAATTTGATGCTGATCACTGTTAGGGCTTAAAGGGTTAATCTCTCTACTTTTTATTGTGAAATAATACAACCGTCCTGGCACAAGCCTGACCCCATGCACCAAAGGTCTCTTATGCCAGCGGGGATGATCTTGCCACTCAGTCCGATAACTTGTCTGACGACAAGCCAGGGAGGGAGAGATGAACTGGCCCCTAGACCATAATAAGTACATCCCTTTCGGCTAGCGCTCACATCCGACTGTCTCAAATTCAGCTTCATCTATATATAACATGATTAGCCGTTTTCCAAGTGGTACGTCTTGAGGTTTGGGCATGCGTACGTAGTGAACCTCATATAACGAATAGAGAAAAATCTCGTTGTTTATTTCAACAAAATGATCAGGCAATGATCAAAAATATGAAAAGCTAGGGGGAAAAAACACACTTGTGATTAGTCTATAAAGTCACTTAACGACGAGGGAATCTTTTCATTATTTTAATTTTGTTTAATAAAAAAAAAAAAAAACGCTCAATGTATGTGATTGTTCATTCTACCCAAGCCTTGGCATCCGTACAGATCGACGTCGTAGTTCATTTTTTATCTCACTCAAAGAGTTAATTTGTTTAGAAAAGAACTTTGCCGGAAACTTTTACCATCACTTTATAGGGATTCACGCCCTGGCCTCAAAATTAGTTTTTTCAGGTCACACATGTCATAATAGTTAATGATCAACCAGCACGCTAAGTAAGAATTAGGGCTGTTGATTGCAAGAACGGCTGATATCTTACTAACGCACGGTTGGATAAGTATGAAACCAACTTAGATCTGTCTACTAAAGAATTTTTTAGGCCGTAAACTTCGAAAATTAAGCAGGTTTTTGACCTCCAAACATTGAGCGTGTTCTATAATGTCGTATGCACTGCGCTGTTCAAAGGGCGCTTTGAAATGAAATGCTCAAGCTAAGTTTTTTTTTGTAATGAAAGAAATATTCTTTTAACTAAAATGGCCCAAAATTTGATTTCTCTGAACTGAACAATTCAACTTCAAATGAGAAAAAACATCATTTTGACAACAACTCGTCATATAATTAGTTTTGACAAATGCGAGCATCTCGAGCGACGGGCTAGGCAAAATTTTCACGCAATTCTAGAAAGTAACTAAGACATTCGCGGAAAGTCTGATTGTGTTGATTAGCTAGGTAAACTTAACTTACGGTATTTAACTGAAAGGACGTTTTGACACAAAGAAGTGCGACAATAACAACACATCAAAACACAAGTTAATTAAGCGATGGTTCTTGAAACGAACAACTTCACAGCTAGATAATAACATCAGGCTAATACGAAAATATTTCGTTCTCCGGCTCTAAAGCAAACATGACAGTGAAAAGAAACAACATAATAAGAACTGGAGTAAACCAGTTCATTTAAGTCGATTGTGCATTTTAGGTGGCCCCGAATCCCTGAATAAAGTTCACTGAATCTAGTTAAACACAACAACACAGCTGAACAGCAGACCAAAAATATTGCCGGCAAAAACATGGCCTTAACTAAACACTTTGATTACTTAGCGATATGTGAAAGAGAAATACAAACTCTAACTGAATAAAACACGATTGTTCAAGACTTACTGAGACCTTTAAGTTGTTTCCCTGTCAGAAGAGAACTTTCTAGCGGCGCCGCTGTGGTTCGCCAGATTCGCTCCCCAGCAAAGTCAGCCGATACCGTTCTATAATGTCGTATGCACTGCGCTGTTCAAAGGGCGCTTTGAAATGAGATGCTCAAGGTAAGTTTTTTTTTGTAATGAAACAAATATTCTTTTAACTGAAATGGCCAAAAATTTGATTAAGCGATGGTTCTTGAAACGAACAATTTCATAGCTAGAATAATAACATCAGGCTAATACGAAGATATCTTGCTCTCCGGCTCTAAAGCAAACATGACAGTGAAAAGAAAGAACATAATAAGAACTGGAGTAAACCAGTTTATTTAAGTCGATTGTGCATTTTAGGTGGCCCCGAATCCCTGAATAAAGTTCACTGAATCTAGTTAAACACAACAACACAGCTGAACAGCAGACCAAAAAAATTGCCGGCAGAAACATGGCCTTAACTAAACACTTTGATTACTTAGCGATATGTGAAAGAGAAGTACAAACTCTAACTGAATAAAACACGATTGTTCAAGACTTACTGAGATCTTTAAGTTGTTTCCTGTCAGAAGAGAACTTTCTAGCGGCGCCGCTGTGGTTCGCCAGATTCGCTCCCCAGCAAAGTCAGCCGATACCGTTCCATCGATCAATCGCTGCCACTGACGGCGCGCTGACTTCTCATCGCAAAGAAGGCCTGAAAGTCAATGTGATCATCCTGTTACTAAAATAATAATAGTAATAATAATAAACAAAATAATGGTGACATGTTGTCGCGGAAACGTCATGTTTTCACCCTTTAAGCCCTAATATCAAAGGACAAACTCTCCTGTCTTGTCCCTATATTTTTCTTATAAAAGCCGACTGGGTAGAAGTTATTAAAATATCAAGAGAATTCATCTTGGGTGATCGTATCCTTAATTCTCATGACCTCAGGGATTGAATAAACATTAATTTTACCAGGAGAAATTTGATGCTGATCACTGTTAGGGCTTAAAGGGTTAATCTCTCTACTTTTTATTGTGAAATAATACAACCGTCCTGGCACAAGCCTGACCCCATGCACCAAAGGTCTCTTATGCCAGCGGGGATGATCTTGCCACTCAGTCCGATAACTTGTCTGACGACAAGCCAGGGAGGGAGAGATGAACTGGCCCCTAGACCATAATAAGTACATCCCTTTCGGCTAGCGCTCACATCCGACTGTCTCAAATTCAGCTTCATCTATATATAACATGATTAGTCGTTTTCCAAGTGGTACGTCTTGAGGTTTGGGCATGCGTACGTAGTGAACCTCATATAACGAATAGAGAAAAATCTCGTTGTTTATTTCAACAAAATGATCAGGCAATGATCAAAAATATGAAAAGCTAGGGGGAAAAAACACACTTGTGATTAGTCTATAAAGTCACTTAACGACGAGGGAATCTTTTCATTATTTTAATTTTGTTTAATAAAAAAAAAAAAAAACGCTCAATGTATGTGATTGTTCATTCTACCCAAGCCTTGGCATCCGTACAGATCGACGTCGTAGTTCATTTTTTATCTCACTCAAAGAGTTAATTTGTTTAGAAAAGAACTTTGCCGGAAACTTTTACCATCACTTTATAGGGATTCACGCCCTGGCCTCAAAATTAGTTTTTTCAGGTCACACATGTCATAATAGTTAATGATCAACCAGCACGCTAAGTAAGAATTAGGGCTGTTGATTGCAAGAACGGCTGATATCTTACTAACGCACGGTTGGATAAGTATGAAACCAACTTAGATCTGTCTACTAAAGAATTTTTTAGGCCGTAAACTTCGAAAATTAAGCAGGTTTTTGACCTCCAAACATTGAGCGTGTTCTATAATGTCGTATGCACTGCGCTGTTCAAAGGGCGCTTTGAAATGAAATGCTCAAGCTAAGTTTTTTTTTGTAATGAAAGAAATATTCTTTTAACTAAAATGGCCCAAAATTTGATTTCTCTGAACTGAACAATTCAACTTCAAATGAGAAAAAACATCATTTTGACAACAACTCGTCATATAATTAGTTTTGACAAATGCGAGCATCTCGAGCGACGGGCTAGGCAAAATTTTCACGCAATTCTAGAAAGTAACTAAGACATTCGCGGAAAGTCTGATTGTGTTGATTAGCTAGGTAAACTTAACTTACGGTATTTAACTGAAAGGACGTTTTGACACAAAGAAGTGCGACAATAACAACACATCAAAACACAAGTTAATTAAGCGATGGTTCTTGAAACGAACAACTTCACAGCTAGATAATAACATCAGGCTAATACGAAAATATTTCGTTCTCCGGCTCTAAAGCAAACATGACAGTGAAAAGAAACAACATAATAAGAACTGGAGTAAACCAGTTCATTTAAGTCGATTGTGCATTTTAGGTGGCCCCGAATCCCTGAATAAAGTTCACTGAATCTAGTTAAACACAACAACACAGCTGAACAGCAGACCAAAAATATTGCCGGCAAAAACATGGCCTTAACTAAACACTTTGATTACTTAGCGATATGTGAAAGAGAAATACAAACTCTAACTGAATAAAACACGATTGTTCAAGACTTACTGAGACCTTTAAGTTGTTTCCCTGTCAGAAGAGAACTTTCTAGCGGCGCCGCTGTGGTTCGCCAGATTCGCTCCCCAGCAAAGTCAGCCGATACCGTTCTATAATGTCGTATGCACTGCGCTGTTCAAAGGGCGCTTTGAAATGAGATGCTCAAGGTAAGTTTTTTTTTGTAATGAAACAAATATTCTTTTAACTGAAATGGCCAAAAATTTGATTAAGCGATGGTTCTTGAAACGAACAATTTCATAGCTAGAATAATAACATCAGGCTAATACGAAAATATCTTGCTCTCCGGCTCTAAAGCAAACATGACAGTGAAAAGAAAGAACATAATAAGAACTGGAGTAAACCAGTTTATTTAAGTCGATTGTGCATTTTAGGTGGCCCCGAATCCCTGAATAAAGTTCACTGAATCTAGTTAAACACAACAACACAGCTGAACAGCAGACCAAAAAAATTGCCGGCAGAAACATGGCCTTAACTAAACACTTTGATTACTTAGCGATATGTGAAAGAGAAGTACAAACTCTAACTGAATAAAACACGATTGTTCAAGACTTACTGAGATCTTTAAGTTGTTTCCTGTCAGAAGAGAACTTTCTAGCGGCGCCGCTGTGGTTCGCCAGATTCGCTCCCCAGCAAAGTCAGCCGATACCGTTCCATCGATCAATCGCTGCCACTGACGGCGCGCTGACTTCTCATCGCAAAGAAGGCCTGAAAGTCAATGTGATCATCCTGTTACTAAAATAATAATAGTAATAATAATAAACAAAATAATGGTGACATGTTGTCGCGGAAACGTCATGTTTTCACCCTTTAAGCCCTAATATCAAAGGACAAACTCTCCTGTCTTGTCCCTATATTTTTCTTATAAAAGCCGACTGGGTAGAAGTTATTAAAATATCAAGAGAATTCATCTTGGGTGATCGTATCCTTAATTCTCATGACCTCAGGGATTGAATAAACATTAATTTTACCAGGAGAAATTTGATGCTGATCACTGTTAGGGCTTAAAGGGTTAATCTCTCTACTTTTTATTGTGAAATAATACAACCGTCCTGGCACAAGCCTGACCCCATGCACCA
The DNA here is from genome assembly GCF_977016875.1 of Pavona decussata. Classification (NCBI taxonomy): domain Eukaryota; kingdom Metazoa; phylum Cnidaria; class Anthozoa; order Scleractinia; family Agariciidae; genus Pavona; species Pavona decussata. Next base: position 1,383,830 of record NW_028145589.1, read on the forward strand.
AAGGTCTCTTATGCCAGCGGGGATGATCTTGCCACTCAGTCCGATAACTTGTCTGACGACAAGCCAGGGAGGGAGAGATGAACTGGCCCCTAGACCATAATAAGTACATCCCTTTCGGCTAGCGCTCACATCCGACTGTCTCAAATTCAGCTTCATCTATATATAACATGATTAGCCGTTTTCCAAGTGGTACGTCTTGAGGTTTGGGCATGCGTACGTAGTGAACCTCATATAACGAATAGAGAAAAATCTCGTTGTTTATTTCAACAAAATGATCAGGCAATGATCAAAAATATGAAAAGCTAGGGGGAAAAAACACACTTGTGATTAGTCTATAAAGTCATTTAACGACGAGGGAATCTTTTCATTATTTTAATTTTGTTTAATAAAAAAAAAAAAAAACGCTCAATGTATGTGATTGTTCATTCTACCCAAGCCTTGGCATCCGTACAGATCGACGTCGTAGTTCATTTTTTATCTCACTCAAAGAGTTAATTTGTTTAGAAAAGAACTTTGCCGGAAACTTTTACCATCACTTTATAGGGATTCACGCCCTGGCCTCAAAATTAGTTTTTTCAGGTCACACATGTCATAATAGTTAATGATCAACCAGCACGCTAAGTAAGAATTAGGGCTGTTGATTGCAAGAACGGCTGATATCTTACTAACGCACGGTTGGATAAGTATGAAACCAACTTAGATCTGTCTACTAAAGAATTTTTTAGGCCGTAAACTTCGAAAATTAAGCAGGTTTTTGACCTCCAAACATTGAGCGTGTTCTATAATGTCGTATGCACTGCGCTGTTCAAAGGGCGCTTTGAAATGAAATGCTCAAGCTAAGTTTTTTTTTGTAATGAAAGAAATATTCTTTTAACTAAAATGGCCCAAAATTTGATTTCTCTGAACTGAACAATTCAACTTCAAATGAGAAAAAACATCATTTTGACAACAACTCGTCATATAATTAGTTTTGACAAATGCGAGCATCTCGAGCGACGGGCTAGGCAAAATTTTCACGCAATTCTAGAAAGTAACTAAGACATTCGCGGAAAGTCTGATTGTGTTGATTAGCTAGGTAAACTTAACTTACGGTATTTAACTGAAAGGACGTTTTGACACAAAGAAGTGCGACAATAACAACACATCAAAACACAAGTTAATTAAGCGATGGTTCTTGAAACGAACAACTTCACAGCTAGATAATAACATCAGGCTAATACGAAAATATTTCGTTCTCCGGCTCTAAAGCAAACATGACAGTGAAAAGAAACAACATAATAAGAACTGGAGTAAACCAGTTCATTTAAGTCGATTGTGCATTTTAGGTGGCCCCGAATCCCTGAATAAAGTTCACTGAATCTAGTTAAACACAACAACACAGCTGAACAGCAGACCAAAAATATTGCCGGCAAAAACATGGCCTTAACTAAACACTTTGATTACTTAGCGATATGTGAAAGAGAAATACAAACTCTAACTGAATAAAACACGATTGTTCAAGACTTACTGAGACCTTTAAGTTGTTTCCCTGTCAGAAGAGAACTTTCTAGCGGCGCCGCTGTGGTTCGCCAGATTCGCTCCCCAGCAAAGTCAGCCGATACCGTTCTATAATGTCGTATGCACTGCGCTGTTCAAAGGGCGCTTTGAAATGAGATGCTCAAGGTAAGTTTTTTTTTGTAATGAAACAAATATTCTTTTAACTGAAATGGCCAAAAATTTGATTAAGCGATGGTTCTTGAAACGAACAATTTCATAGCTAGAATAATAACATCAGGCTAATACGAAAATATCTTGCTCTCCGGCTCTAAAGCAAACATGACAGTGAAAAGAAAGAACATAATAAGAACTGGAGTAAACCAGTTTATTTAAGTCGATTGTGCATTTTAGGTGGCCCCGAATCCCTGAATAAAGTTCACTGAATCTAGTTAAACACAACAACACAGCTGAACAGCAGACCAAAAAAATTGCCGGCAGAAACATGGCCTTAACTAAACACTTTGATTACTTAGCGATATGTGAAAGAGAAGTACAAACTCTAACTGAATAAAACACGATTGTTCAAGACTTACTGAGATCTTTAAGTTGTTTCCTGTCAGAAGAGAACTTTCTAGCGGCGCCGCTGTGGTTCGCCAGATTCGCTCCCCAGCAAAGTCAGCCGATACCGTTCCATCGATCAATCGCTGCCACTGACGGCGCGCTGACTTCTCATCGCAAAGAAGGCCTGAAAGTCAATGTGATCATCCTGTTACTAAAATAATAATAGTAATAATAATAAACAAAATAATGGTGACATGTTGTCGCGGAAACGTCATGTTTTCACCCTTTAAGCCCTAATATCAAAGGACAAACTCTCCTGTCTTGTCCCTATATTTTTCTTATAAAAGCCGACTGGGTAGAAGTTATTAAAATATCAAGAGAATTCATCTTGGGTGATCGTATCCTTAATTCTCATGACCTCAGGGATTGAATAAACATTAATTTTACCAGGAGAAATTTGATGCTGATCACTGTTAGGGCTTAAAGGGTTAATCTCTCTACTTTTTATTGTGAAATAATACAACCGTCCTGGCACAAGCCTGACCCCATGCACCAAAGGTCTCTTATGCCAGCGGGGATGATCTTGCCACTCAGTCCGATAACTTGTCTGACGACAAGCCAGGGAGGGAGAGATGAACTGGCCCCTAGACCATAATAAGTACATCCCTTTCGGCTAGCGCTCACATCCGACTGTCTCAAATTCAGCTTCATCTATATATAACATGATTAGCCGTTTTCCAAGTGGTACGTCTTGAGGTTTGGGCATGCGTACGTAGTGAACCTCATATAACGAATAGAGAAAAATCTCGTTGTTTATTTCAACAAAATGATCAGGCAATGATCAAAAATATGAAAAGCTAGGGGGAAAAAACACACTTGTGATTAGTCTATAAAGTCACTTAACGACGAGGGAATCTTTTCATTATTTTAATTTTGTTTAATAAAAAAAAAAAAAAACGCTCAATGTATGTGATTGTTCATTCTACCCAAGCCTTGGCATCCGTACAGATCGACGTCGTAGTTCATTTTTTATCTCACTCAAAGAGTTAATTTGTTTAGAAAAGAACTTTGCCGGAAACTTTTACCATCACTTTATAGGGATTCACGCCCTGGCCTCAAAATTAGTTTTTTCAGGTCACACATGTCATAATAGTTAATGATCAACCAGCACGCTAAGTAAGAATTAGGGCTGTTGATTGCAAGAACGGCTGATATCTTACTAACGCACGGTTGGATAAGTATGAAACCAACTTAGATCTGTCTACTAAAGAATTTTTTAGGCCGTAAACTTCGAAAATTAAGCAGGTTTTTGACCTCCAAACATTGAGCGTGTTCTATAATGTCGTATGCACTGCGCTGTTCAAAGGGCGCTTTGAAATGAAATGCTCAAGCTAAGTTTTTTTTTGTAATGAAAGAAATATTCTTTTAACTAAAATGGCCCAAAATTTGATTTCTCTGAACTGAACAATTCAACTTCAAATGAGAAAAAACATCATTTTGACAACAACTCGTCATATAATTAGTTTTGACAAATGCGAGCATCTCGAGCGACGGGCTAGGCAAAATTTTCACGCGATTCTAGAAAGTAACTAAGACATTCGCGGAAAGTCTGATTGTGTTGATTAGCTAGGTAAACTTAACTTACGGTATTTAACTGAAAGGACGTTTTGACACAAAGAAGTGCGACAATAACAACACATCAAAACACAAGTTAATTAAGCGATGGTTCTTGAAACGAACAACTTCACAGCTAGATAATAACATCAGGCTAATACGAAAATATTTCGTTCTCCGGCTCTAAAGCAAACATGACAGTGAAAAGAAACAACATAATAAGAACTGGAGTAAACCAGTTCATTTAAGTCGATTGTGCATTTTAGGTGGCCCCGAATCCCTGAATAAAGTTCACTGAATCTAGTTAAACACAACAACACAGCTGAACAGCAGACCAAAAATATTGCCGGCAAAAACATGGCCTTAACTAAACACTTTGATTACTTAGCGATATGTGAAAGAGAAATACAAACTCTAACTGAATAAAACACGATTGTTCAAGACTTACTGAGACCTTTAAGTTGTTTCCCTGTCAGAAGAGAACTTTCTAGCGGCGCCGCTGTGGTTCGCCAGATTCGCTCCCCAGCAAAGTCAGCCGATACCGTTCTATAATGTCGTATGCACTGCGCTGTTCAAAGGGCGCTTTGAAATGAGATGCTCAAGGTAAGTTTTTTTTTGTAATGAAACAAATATTCTTTTAACTGAAATGGCCAAAAATTTGATTAAGCGATGGTTCTTGAAACGAACAATTTCATAGCTAGAATAATAACATCAGGCTAATACGAAGATATCTTGCTCTCCGGCTCTAAAGCAAACATGACAGTGAAAAGAAAGAACATAATAAGAACTGGAGTAAACCAGTTTATTTAAGTCGATTGTGCATTTTAGGTGGCCCCGAATCCCTGAATAAAGTTCACTGAATCTAGTTAAACACAACAACACAGCTGAACAGCAGACCAAAAAAATTGCCGGCAGAAACATGGCCTTAACTAAACACTTTGATTACTTAGCGATATGTGAAAGAGAAGTACAAACTCTAACTGAATAAAACACGATTGTTCAAGACTTACTGAGATCTTTAAGTTGTTTCCTGTCAGAAGAGAACTTTCTAGCGGCGCCGCTGTGGTTCGCCAGATTCGCTCCCCAGCAAAGTCAGCCGATACCGTTCCATCGATCAATCGCTGCCACTGACGGCGCGCTGACTTCTCATCGCAAAGAAGGCCTGAAAGTCAATGTGATCATCCTGTTACTAAAATAATAATAGTAATAATAATAAACAAAATAATGGTGACATGTTGTCGCGGAAACGTCATGTTTTCACCCTTTAAGCCCTAATATCAAAGGACAAACTCTCCTGTCTTGTCCCTATATTTTTCTTATAAAAGCCGACTGGGTAGTAGTTATTAAAATATCAAGAGAATTCATCTTGGGTGATCGTATCCTTAATTCTCATGACCTCAGGGATTGAATAAACATTAATTTTACCAGGAGAAATTTGATGCTGATCACTGTTAGGGCTTAAAGGGTTAATCTCTCTACTTTTTATTGTGAAATAATACAACCGTCCTGGCACAAGCCTGACCCCATGCACCAAAGGTCTCTTATGCCAGCGGGGATGATCTTGCCACTCAGTCCGATAACTTGTCTGACGACAAGCCAGGGAGGGAGAGATGAACTGGCCCCTAGACCATAATAAGTACATCCCTTTCGGCTAGCGCTCACATCCGACTGTCTCAAATTCAGCTTCATCTATATATAACATGATTAGCCGTTTTCCAAGTGGTACGTCTTGAGGTTTGGGCATGCGTACGTAGTGAACCTCATATAACGAATAGAGAAAAATCTCGTTGTTTATTTCAACAAAATGATCAGGCAATGATCAAAAATATGAAAAGCTAGGGGGAAAAAACACACTTGTGATTAGTCTATAAAGTCACTTAACGACGAGGGAATCTTTTCATTATTTTAATTTTGTTTAATAAAAAAAAAAAAAAACGCTCAATGTATGTGATTGTTCATTCTACCCAAGCCTTGGCATCCGTACAGATCGACGTCGTAGTTCATTTTTTATCTCACTCAAAGAGTTAATTTGTTTAGAAAAGAACTTTGCCGGAAACTTTTACCATCACTTTATAGGGATTCACGCCCTGGCCTCAAAATTAGTTTTTTCAGGTCACACATGTCATAATAGTTAATGATCAACCAGCACGCTAAGTAAGAATTAGGGCTGTTGATTGCAAGAACGGCTGATATCTTACTAACGCACGGTTGGATAAGTATGAAACCAACTTAGATCTGTCTACTAAAGAATTTTTTAGGCCGTAAACTTCGAAAATTAAGCAGGTTTTTGACCTCCAAACATTGAGCGTGTTCTATAATGTCGTATGCACTGCGCTGTTCAAAGGGCGCTTTGAAATGAAATGCTCAAGCTAAGTTTTTTTTTGTAATGAAAGAAATATTCTTTTAACTAAAATGGCCCAAAATTTGATTTCTCTGAACTGAACAATTCAACTTCAAATGAGAAAAAACATCATTTTGACAACAACTCGTCATATAATTAGTTTTGACAAATGCGAGCATCTCGAGCGACGGGCTAGGCAAAATTTTCACGCAATTCTAGAAAGTAACTAAGACATTCGCGGAAAGTCTGATTGTGTTGATTAGCTAGGTAAACTTAACTTACGGTATTTAACTGAAAGGACGTTTTGACACAAAGAAGTGCGACAATAACAACACATCAAAACACAAGTTAATTAAGCGATGGTTCTTGAAACGAACAACTTCACAGCTAGATAATAACATCAGGCTAATACGAAAATATTTCGTTCTCCGGCTCTAAAGCAAACATGACAGTGAAAAGAAACAACATAATAAGAACTGGAGTAAACCAGTTCATTTAAGTCGATTGTGCATTTTAGGTGGCCCCGAATCCCTGAATAAAGTTCACTGAATCTAGTTAAACACAACAACACAGCTGAACAGCAGACCAAAAATATTGCCGGCAAAAACATGGCCTTAACTAAACACTTTGATTACTTAGCGATATGTGAAAGAGAAATACAAACTCTAACTGAATAAAACACGATTGTTCAAGACTTACTGAGACCTTTAAGTTGTTTCCCTGTCAGAAGAGAACTTTCTAGCGGCGCCGCTGTGGTTCGCCAGATTCGCTCCCCAGCAAAGTCAGCCGATACCGTTCTATAATGTCGTATGCACTGCGCTGTTCAAAGGGCGCTTTGAAATGAGATGCTCAAGGTAAGTTTTTTTTTGTAATGAAACAAATATTCTTTTAACTGAAATGGCCAAAAATTTGATTAAGCGATGGTTCTTGAAACGAACAATTTCATAGCTAGAATAATAACATCAGGCTAATACGAAAATATCTTGCTCTCCGGCTCTAAAGCAAACATGACAGTGAAAAGAAAGAACATAATAAGAACTGGAGTAAACCAGTTTATTTAAGTCGATTGTGCATTTTAGGTGGCCCCGAATCCCTGAATAAAGTTCACTGAATCTAGTTAAACACAACAACACAGCTGAACAGCAGACCAAAAAAATTGCCGGCAGAAACATGGCCTTAACTAAACACTTTGATTACTTAGCGATATGTGAAAGAGAAGTACAAACTCTAACTGAATAAAACACGATTGTTCAAGACTTACTGAGATCTTTAAGTTGTTTCCTGTCAGAAGAGAACTTTCTAGCGGCGCCGCTGTGGTTCGCCAGATTCGCTCCCCAGCAAAGTCAGCCGATACCGTTCCATCGATCAATCGCTGCCACTGACGGCGCGCTGACTTCTCATCGCAAAGAAGGCCTGAAAGTCAATGTGATCATCCTGTTACTAAAATAATAATAGTAATAATAATAAACAAAATAATGGTGACATGTTGTCGCGGAAACGTCATGTTTTCACCCTTTAAGCCCTAATATCAAAGGACAAACTCTCCTGTCTTGTCCCTATATTTTTCTTATAAAAGCCGACTGGGTAGAAGTTATTAAAATATCAAGAGAATTCATCTTGGGTGATCGTATCCTTAATTCTCATGACCTCAGGGATTGAATAAACATTAATTTTACCAGGAGAAATTTGATGCTGATCACTGTTAGGGCTTAAAGGGTTAATCTCTCTACTTTTTATTGTGAAATAATACAACCGTCCTGGCACAAGCCTGACCCCATGCACCAAAGGTCTCTTATGCCAGCGGGGATGATCTTGCCACTCAGTCCGATAACTTGTCTGACGACAAGCCAGGGAGGGAGAGATGAACTGGCCCCTAGACCATAATAAGTACATCCCTTTCGGCTAGCGCTCACATCCGACTGTCTCAAATTCAGCTTCATCTATATATAACATGATTAGCCGTTTTCCAAGTGGTACGTCTTGAGGTTTGGGCATGCGTACGTAGTGAACCTCATATAACGAATAGAGAAAAATCTCGTTGTTTATTTCAACAAAATGATCAGGCAATGATCAAAAATATGAAAAGCTAGGGGGAAAAAACACACTTGTGATTAGTCTATAAAGTCACTTAACGACGAGGGAATCTTTTCATTATTTTAATTTTGTTTAATAAAAAAAAAAAAAAACGCTCAATGTATGTGATTGTTCATTCTACCCAAGCCTTGGCATCCGTACAAATCGACGTCGTAGTTCATTTTTTATCTCACTCAAAGAGTTAATTTGTTTAGAAAAGAACTTTGCCGGAAACTTTTACCATCACTTTATAGGGATTCACGCCCTGGCCTCAAAATTAGTTTTTTCAGGTCACACATGTCATAATAGTTAATGATCAACCAGCACGCTAAGTAAGAATTAGGGCTGTTGATTGCAAGAACGGCTGATATCTTACTAACGCACGGTTGGATAAGTATGAAACCAACTTAGATCTGTCTACTAAAGAATTTTTTAGGCCGTAAACTTCGAAAATTAAGCAGGTTTTTGACCTCCAAACATTGAGCGTGTTCTATAATGTCGTATGCACTGCGCTGTTCAAAGGGCGCTTTGAAATGAAATGCTCAAGCTAAGTTTTTTTTTGTAATGAAAGAAATATTCTTTTAACTAAAATGGCCCAAAATTTGATTTCTCTGAACTGAACAATTCAACTTCAAATGAGAAAAAACATCATTTTGACAACAACTCGTCATATAATTAGTTTTGACAAATGCGAGCATCTCGAGCGACGGGCTAGGCAAAATTTTCACGCAATTCTAGAAAGTAACTAAGACATTCGCGGAAAGTCTGATTGTGTTGATTAGCTAGGTAAACTTAACTTACGGTATTTAACTGAAAGGACGTTTTGACACAAAGAAGTGCGACAATAACAACACATCAAAACACAAGTTAATTAAGCGATGGTTCTTGAAACGAACAACTTCACAGCTAGATAATAACATCAGGCTAATACGAAAATATTTCGTTCTCCGGCTCTAAAGCAAACATGACAGTGAAAAGAAACAACATAATAAGAACTGGAGTAAACCAGTTCATTTAAGTCGATTGTGCATTTTAGGTGGCCCCGAATCCCTGAATAAAGTTCACTGAATCTAGTTAAACACAACAACACAGCTGAACAGCAGACCAAAAATATTGCCGGCAAAAACATGGCCTTAACTAAACACTTTGATTACTTAGCGATATGTGAAAGAGAAATACAAACTCTAACTGAATAAAACACGATTGTTCAAGACTTACTGAGACCTTTAAGTTGTTTCCCTGTCAGAAGAGAACTTTCTAGCGGCGCCGCTGTGGTTCGCCAGATTCGCTCCCCAGCAAAGTCAGCCGATACCGTTCTATAATGTCGTATGCACTGCGCTGTTCAAAGGGCGCTTTGAAATGAGATGCTCAAGGTAAGTTTTTTTTTGTAATAAAACAAATATTCTTTTAACTGAAATGGCCAAAAATTTGATTAAGCGATGGTTCTTGAAACGAACAATTTCATAGCTAGAATAATAACATCAGGCTAATACGAAAATATCTTGCTCTCCGGCTCTAAAGCAAACATGACAGTGAAAAGAAAGAACATAATAAGAACTGGAGTAAACCAGTTTATTTAAGTCGATTGTGCATTTTAGGTGGCCCCGAATCCCTGAATAAAGTTCACTGAATCTAGTTAAACACAACAACACAGCTGAACAGCAGACCAAAAAAATTGCCGGCAGAAACATGGCCTTAACTAAACACTTTGATTACTTAGCGATATGTGAAAGAGAAGTACAAACTCTAACTGAATAAAACACGATTGTTCAAGACTTACTGAGATCTTTAAGTTGTTTCCTGTCAGAAGAGAACTTTCTAGCGGCGCCGCTGTGGTTCGCCAGATTCGCTCCCCAGCAAAGTCAGCCGATACCGTTCCATCGATCAATCGCTGCCACTGACGGCGCGCTGACTTCTCATCGCAAAGAAGGCCTGAAAGTCAATGTGATCATCCTGTTACTAAAATAATAATAGTAATAATAATAAACAAAATAATGGTGACATGTTGTCGCGGAAACGTCATGTTTTCACCCTTTAAGCCCTAATATCAAAGGACAAACTCTCCTGTCTTGTCCCTATATTTTTCTTATAAAAGCCGACTGGGTAGAAGTTATTAAAATATCAAGAGAATTCATCTTGGGTGATCGTATCCTTAATTCTCATGACCTCAGGGATTGAATAAACATTAATTTTACCAGGAGAAATTTGATGCTGATCACTGTTAGGGCTTAAAGGGTTAATCTCTCTACTTTTTATTGTGAAATAATACAACCGTCCTGGCACAAGCCTGACCCCATGCACCAAAGGTCTCTTATGCCAGCGGGGATGATCTTGCCACTCAGTCCGATAACTTGTCTGACGACAAGCCAGGGAGGGAGAGATGAACTGGCCCCTAGACCATAATAAGTACATCCCTTTCGGCTAGCGCTCACATCCGACTGTCTCAAATTCAGCTTCATCTATATATAACATGATTAGCCGTTTTCCAAGTGGTACGTCTTGAGGTTTGGGCATGCGTACGTAGTGAACCTCATATAACGAATAGAGAAAAATCTCGTTGTTTATTTCAACAAAATGATCAGGCAATGATCAAAAATATGAAAAGCTAGGGGGAAAAAACACACTTGTGATTAGTCTATAAAGTCACTTAACGACGAGGGAATCTTTTCATTATTTTAATTTTGTTTAATAAAAAAAAAAAAAAAACGCTCAATGTATGTGATTGTTCATTCTACCCAAGCCTTGGCATCCGTACAGATCGACGTCGTAGTTCATTTTTTATCTCACTCAAAGAGTTAATATGTTTAGAAAATAACTTTGCCGGAAACTTTTACCATCACTTTATAGGGATTCACGCCCTGGCCTCAAAATTAGTTTTTTCAGGTCACACATGTCATAATAGTTAATGATCAACCAGCACGCTAAGTAAGAATTAGGGCTGTTGATTGCAAGAACGGCTGATATCTTACTAACGCACGGTTGGATAAGTATGAAACCAACTTAGATCTGTCTACTAAAGAATTTTTTAGGCCGTAAACTTCGAAAATTAAGCAGGTTTTTGACCTCCAAACATTGAGCGTGTTCTATAATGTCGTATGCACTGCGCTGTTCAAAGGGCGCTTTGAAATGAAATGCTCAAGCTAAGTTTTTTTTTGTAATGAAAGAAATATTCTTTTAACTAAAATGGCCCAAAATTTGATTTCTCTGAACTGAACAATTCAACTTCAAATGAGAAAAAACATCATTTTGACAACAACTCGTCATATAATTAGTTTTGACAAATGCGAGCATCTCGAGCGACGGGCTAGGCAAAATTTTCACGCAATTCTAGAAAGTAACTAAGACATTCGCGGAAAGTCTGATTGTGTTGATTAGCTAGGTAAACTTAACTTACGGTATTTAACTGAAAGGACGTTTTGACACAAAGAAGTGCGACAATAACAACACATCAAAACACAAGTTAATTAAGCGATGGTTCTTGAAACGAACAACTTCACAGCTAGATAATAACATCAGGCTAATACGAAAATATTTCGTTCTCCGGCTCTAAAGCAAACATGACAGTGAAAAGAAACAACATAATAAGAACTGGAGTAAACCAGTTCATTTAAGTCGATTGTGCATTTTAGGTGGCCCCGAATCCCTGAATAAAGTTCACTGAATCTAGTTAAACACAACAACACAGCTGAACAGCAGACCAAAAATATTGCCGGCAAAAACATGGCCTTAACTAAACACTTTGATTACTTAGCGATATGTGAAAGAGAAATACAAACTCTAACTGAATAAAACACGATTGTTCAAGACTTACTGAGACCTTTAAGTTGTTTCCCTGTCAGAAGAGAACTTTCTAGCGGCGCCGCTGTGGTTCGCCAGATTCGCTCCCCAGCAAAGTCAGCCGATACCGTTCTATAATGTCGTATGCACTGCGCTGTTCAAAGGGCGCTTTGAAATGAGATGCTCAAGGTAAGTTTTTTTTTGTAATGAAACAAATATTCTTTTAACTGAAATGGCCAAAAATTTGATTAAGCGATGGTTCTTGAAACGAACAATTTCATAGCTAGAATAATAACATCAGGCTAATACGAAAATATCTTGCTCTCCGGCTCTAAAGCAAACATGACAGTGAAAAGAAAGAACATAATAAGAACTGGAGTAAACCAGTTTATTTAAGTCGATTGTGCATTTTAGGTGGCCCCGAATCCCTGAATAAAGTTCACTGAATCTAGTTAAACACAACAACACAGCTGAACAGCAGACCAAAAAAATTGCCGGCAGAAACATGGCCTTAACTAAACACTTTGATTACTTAGCGATATGTGAAAGAGAAGTACAAACTCTAACTGAATAAAACACGATTGTTCAAGACTTACTGAGATCTTTAAGTTGTTTCCTGTCAGAAGAGAACTTTCTAGCGGCGCCGCTGTGGTTCGCCAGATTCGCTCCCCAGCAAAGTCAGCCGATACCGTTCCATCGATCAATCGCTGCCACTGACGGCGCGCTGACTTCTCATCGCAAAGAAGGCCTGAAAGTCAATGTGATCATCCTGTTACTAAAATAATAATAGTAATAATAATAAACAAAATAATGGTGACATGTTGTCGCGGAAACGTCATGTTTTCACCCTTTAAGCCCTAATATCAAAGGACAAACTCTCCTGTCTTGTCCCTATATTTTTCTTATAAAAGCCGACTGGGTAGAAGTTATTAAAATATCAAGAGAATTCATCTTGGGTGATCGTATCCTTAATTCTCATGACCTCAGGGATTGAATAAACATTAATTTTACCAGGAGAAATTTGATGCTGATCACTGTTAGGGCTTAAAGGGTTAATCTCTCTACTTTTTATTGTGAAATAATACAACCGTCCTGGCACAAGCCTGACCCCATGCACCAAAGGTCTCTTATGCCAGCGGGGATGATCTTGCCACTCAGTCCGATAACTTGTCTGACGACAAGCCAGGGAGGGAGAGATGAACTGGCCCCTAGACCATAATAAGTACATCCCTTTCGGCTAGCGCTCACATCCGACTGTCTCAAATTCAGCTTCATCTATATATAACATGATTAGCCGTTTTCCAAGTGGTACGTCTTGAGGTTTGGGCATGCGTACGTAGTGAACCTCATATAACGAATAGAGAAAAATCTCGTTGTTTATTTCAACAAAATGATCAGGCAATGATCAAAAATATGAAAAGCTAGGGGGAAAAAACACACTTGTGATTAGTCTATAAAGTCACTTAACGACGAGGGAATCTTTTCATTATTTTAATTTTGTTTAATAAAAAAAAAAAAAAACGCTCAATGTATGTGATTGTTCATTCTACCCAAGCCTTGGCATCCGTACAGATCGACGTCGTAGTTCATTTTTTATCTCACTCAAAGAGTTAATTTGTTTAGAAAAGAACTTTGCCGGAAACTTTTACCATCACTTTATAGGGATTCACGCCCTGGCCTCAAAATTAGTTTTTTCAGGTCACACATGTCATAATAGTTAATGATCAACCAGCACGCTAAGTAAGAATTAGGGCTGTTGATTGCAAGAACGGCTGATATCTTACTAACGCACGGTTGGATAAGTATGAAACCAACTTAGATCTGTCTACTAAAGAATTTTTTAGGCCGTAAACTTCGAAAATTAAGCAGGTTTTTGACCTCCAAACATTGAGCGTGTTCTATAATGTCGTATGCACTGCGCTGTTCAAAGGGCGCTTTGAAATGAAATGCTCAAGCTAAGTTTTTTTTTGTAATGAAAGAAATATTCTTTTAACTAAAATGGCCCAAAATTTGATTTCTCTGAACTGAACAATTCAACTTCAAATGAGAAAAAACATCATTTTGACAACAACTCGTCATATAATTAGTTTTGACAAATGCGAGCATCTCGAGCGACGGGCTAGGCAAAATTTTCACGCAATTCTAGAAAGTAACTAAGACATTCGCGGAAAGTCTGATTGTGTTGATTAGCTAGGTAAACTTAACTTACGGTATTTAACTGAAAGGACGTTTTGACACAAAGAAGTGCGACAATAACAACACATCAAAACACAAGTTAATTAAGCGATGGTTCTTGAAACGAACAACTTCACAGCTAGATAATAACATCAGGCTAATACGAAAATATTTCGTTCTCCGGCTCTAAAGCAAACATGACAGTGAAAAGAAACAACATAATAAGAACTGGAGTAAACCAGTTCATTTAAGTCGATTGTGCATTTTAGGTGGCCCCGAATCCCTGAATAAAGTTCACTGAATCTAGTTAAACACAACAACACAGCTGAACAGCAGACCAAAAATATTGCCGGCAAAAACATGGCCTTAACTAAACACTTTGATTACTTAGCGATATGTGAAAGAGAAATACAAACTCTAACTGAATAAAACACGATTGTTCAAGACTTACTGAGACCTTTAAGTTGTTTCCCTGTCAGAAGAGAACTTTCTAGCGGCGCCGCTGTGGTTCGCCAGATTCGCTCCCCAGCAAAGTCAGCCGATACCGTTCTATAATGTCGTATGCACTGCGCTGTTCAAAGGGCGCTTTGAAATGAGATGCTCAAGGTAAGTTTTTTTTTGTAATGAAACAAATATTCTTTTAACTGAAATGGCCAAAAATTTGATTAAGCGATGGTTCTTGAAACGAACAATTTCATAGCTAGATAATAACATCAGGCTAATACGAAAATATTTCGTTCTCCGGCTCTAAAGCAAACATGACAGTGAAAAGAAACAACATAATAAGAACTGGAGTAAACCAGTTCATTTAAGTCGATTGTGCATTTTAGGTGGCCCCGAATCCCTGAATAAAGTTCACTGAATCTAGTTAAACACAACAACACAGCTGAACAGCAGACCAAAAAAATTGCCGGCAGAAACATGGCCTTAACTAAACACTTTGATTACTTAGCGATATGTGAAAGAGAAGTACAAACTCTAACTGAATAAAACACGATTGTTCAAGACTTACTGAGATCTTTAAGTTGTTTCCTGTCAGAAGAGAACTTTCTAGCGGCGCCGCTGTGGTTCGCCAGATTCGCTCCCCAGCAAAGTCAGCCGATACCGTTCCATCGATCAATCGCTGCCACTGACGGCGCGCTGACTTCTCATCGCAAAGAAGGCCTGAAAGTCAATGTGATCATCCTGTTACTAAAATAATAATAGTAATAATAATAAACAAAATAATGGTGACATGTTGTCGCGGAAACGTCATGTTTTCACCCTTTAAGCCCTAATATCAAAGGACAAACTCTCCTGTCTTGTCCCTATATTTTTCTTATAAAAGCCGACTGGGTAGAAGTTATTAAAATATCAAGAGAATTCATCTTGGGTGATCGTATCCTTAATTCTCATGACCTCAGGGATTGAATAAACATTAATTTTACCAGGAGAAATTTGATGCTGATCACTGTTAGGGCTTAAAGGGTTAATCTCTCTACTTTTTATTGTGAAATAATACAACCGTCCTGGCACAAGCCTGACCCCATGCACCAAAGGTCTCTTATGCCAGCGGGGATGATCTTGCCACTCAGTCCGATAACTTGTCTGACGACAAGCCAGGGAGGGAGAGATGAACTGGCCCCTAGACCATAATAAGTACATCCCTTTCGGCTAGCGCTCACATCCGACTGTCTCAAATTCAGCTTCATCTATATATAACATGATTAGCCGTTTTCCAAGTGGTACGTCTTGAGGTTTGGGCATGCGTACGTAGTGAACCTCATATAACGAATAGAGAAAAATCTCGTTGTTTATTTCAACAAAATGATCAGGCAATGATCAAAAATATGAAAAGCTAGGGGGAAAAAACACACTTGTGATTAGTCTATAAAGTCACTTAACGACGAGGGAATCTTTTCATTATTTTAATTTTGTTTAATAAAAAAAAAAAAAAAACGCTCAATGTATGTGATTGTTCATTCTACCCAAGCCTTGGCATCCGTACAAATCGACGTCGTAGTTCATTTTTTATCTCACTCAAAGAGTTAATTTGTTTAGAAAAGAACTTTGCCGGAAACTTTTACCATCACTTTATAGGGATTCACGCCCTGGCCTCAAAAATAGTTTTTTCAGGTCACACATGTCATAATAGTTAATGATCAACCAGCACGCTAAGTAAGAATTAGGGCTGTTGATTGCAAGAACGGCTGATATCTTACTAACGCACGGTTGGATAAGTATGAAACCAACTTAGATCTGTCTACTAAAGAATTTTTTAGGCCGTAAACTTCGAAAATTAAGCAGGTTTTTGACCTCCAAACATTGAGCGTGTTCTATAATGTCGTATGCACTGCGCTGTTCAAAGGGCGCTTTGAAATGAAATGCTCAAGCTAAGTTTTTTTTTGTAATGAAAGAAATATTCTTTTAACTAAAATGGCCCAAAATTTGATTTCTCTGAACTGAACAATTCAACTTCAAATGAGAAAAAACATCATTTTGACAACAACTCGTCATATAATTAGTTTTGACAAATGCGAGCATCTCGAGCGACGGGCTAGGCAAAATTTTCACGCAATTCTAGAAAGTAACTAAGACATTCGCGGAAAGTCTGATTGTGTTGATTAGCTAGGTAAACTTAACTTACGGTATTTAACTGAAAGGACGTTTTGACACAAAGAAGTGCGACAATAACAACACATCAAAACACAAGTTAATTAAGCGATGGTTCTTGAAACGAACAACTTCACAGCTAGATAATAACATCAGGCTAATACGAAAATATTTCGTTCTCCGGCTCTAAAGCAAACATGACAGTGAAAAGAAACAACATAATAAGAACTGGAGTAAACCAGTTCATTTAAGTCGATTGTGCATTTTAGGTGGCCCCGAATCCCTGAATAAAGTTCACTGAATCTAGTTAAACACAACAACACAGCTGAACAGCAGACCAAAAATATTGCCGGCAAAAACATGGCCTTAACTAAACACTTTGATTACTTAGCGATATGTGAAAGAGAAATACAAACTCTAACTGAATAAAACACGATTGTTCAAGACTTACTGAGACCTTTAAGTTGTTTCCCTGTCAGAAGAGAACTTTCTAGCGGCGCCGCTGTGGTTCGCCAGATTCGCTCCCCAGCAAAGTCAGCCGATACCGTTCTATAATGTCGTATGCACTGCGCTGTTCAAAGGGCGCTTTGAAATGAGATGCTCAAGGTAAGTTTTTTTTTGTAATGAAACAAATATTCTTTTAACTCAAATGGCCAAAAATTTGATTAAGCGATGGTTCTTGAAACGAACAATTTCATAGCTAGATAATAACATCAGGCTAATACGAAAATATTTCGTTCTCCGGCTCTAAAGCAAACATGACAGTGAAAAGAAACAACATAATAAGAACTGGAGTAAACCAGTTCATTTAAGTCGATTGTGCATTTTAGGTGGCCCCGAATCCCTGAATAAAGTTCACTGAATCTAGTTAAACACAACAACACAGCTGAACAGCAGACCAAAAAAATTGCCGGCAGAAACATGGCCTTAACTAAACACTTTGATTACTTAGCGATATGTGAAAGAGAAGTACAAACTCTAACTGAATAAAACACGATTGTTCAAGACTTACTGAGATCTTTAAGTTGTTTCCTGTCAGAAGAGAACTTTCTAGCGGCGCCGCTGTGGTTCGCCAGATTCGCTCCCCAGCAAAGTCAGCCGATACCGTTCCATCGATCAATCGCTGCCACTGACGGCGCGCTGACTTCTCATCGCAAAGAAGGCCTGAAAGTCAATGTGATCATCCTGTTACTAAAATAATAATAGTAATAATAATAAACAAAATAATGGTGACATGTTGTCGCGGAAACGTCATGTTTTCACCCTTTAAGCCCTAATATCAAAGGACAAACTCTCCTGTCTTGTCCCTATATTTTTCTTATAAAAGCCGACTGGGTAGAAGTTATTAAAATATCAAGAGAATTCATCTTGGGTGATCGTATCCTTAATTCTCATGACCTCAGGGATTGAATAAACATTAATTTTACCAGGAGAAATTTGATGCTGATCACTGTTAGGGCTTAAAGGGTTAATCTCTCTACTTTTTATTGTGAAATAATACAACCGTCCTGGCACAAGCCTGACCCCATGCACCAAAGGTCTCTTATGCCAGCGGGGATGATCTTGCCACTCAGTCCGATAACTTGTCTGACGACAAGCCAGGGAGGGAGAGATGAACTGGCCCCTAGACCATAATAAGTACATCCCTTTCGGCTAGCGCTCACATCCGACTGTCTCAAATTCAGCTTCATCTATATATAACATGATTAGCCGTTTTCCAAGTGGTACGTCTTGAGGTTTGGGCATGCGTACGTAGTGAACCTCATATAACGAATAGAGAAAAATCTCGTTGTTTATTTCAACAAAATGATCAGGCAATGATCAAAAATATGAAAAGCTAGGGGGAAAAAACACACTTGTGATTAGTCTATAAAGTCACTTAACGACGAGGGAATCTTTTCATTATTTTAATTTTGTTTAATAAAAAAAAAAAAAAAACGCTCAATGTATGTGATTGTTCATTCTACCCAAGCCTTGGCATCCGTACAAATCGACGTCGTAGTTCATTTTTTATCTCACTCAAAGAGTTAATTTGTTTAGAAAAGAACTTTGCCGGAAACTTTTACCATCACTTTATAGGGATTCACGCCCTGGCCTCAAAAATAGTTTTTTCAGGTCACACATGTCATAATAGTTAATGATCAACCAGCACGCTAAGTAAGAATTAGGGCTGTTGATTGCAAGAACGGCTGATATCTTACTAACGCACGGTTGGATAAGTATGAAACCAACTTAGATCTGTCTACTAAAGAATTTTTTAGGCCGTAAACTTCGAAAATTAAGCAGGTTTTTGACCTCCAAACATTGAGCGTGTTCTATAATGTCGTATGCACTGCGCTGTTCAAAGGGCGCTTTGAAATGAAATGCTCAAGCTAAGTTTTTTTTTGTAATGAAAGAAATATTCTTTTAACTAAAATGGCCCAAAATTTGATTTCTCTGAACTGAACAATTCAACTTCAAATGAGAAAAAACATCATTTTGACAACAACTCGTCATATAATTAGTTTTGACAAATGCGAGCATCTCGAGCGACGGGCTAGGCAAAATTTTCACGCAATTCTAGAAAGTAACTAAGACATTCGCGGAAAGTCTGATTGTGTTGATTAGCTAGGTAAACTTAACTTACGGTATTTAACTGAAAGGACGTTTTGACACAAAGAAGTGCGACAATAACAACACATCAAAACACAAGTTAATTAAGCGATGGTTCTTGAAACGAACAACTTCACAGCTAGATAATAACATCAGGCTAATACGAAAATATTTCGTTCTCCGGCTCTAAAGCAAACATGACAGTGAAAAGAAACAACATAATAAGAACTGGAGTAAACCAGTTCATTTAAGTCGATTGTGCATTTTAGGTGGCCCCGAATCCCTGAATAAAGTTCACTGAATCTAGTTAAACACAACAACACAGCTGAACAGCAGACCAAAAATATTGCCGGCAAAAACATGGCCTTAACTAAACACTTTGATTACTTAGCGATATGTGAAAGAGAAATACAAACTCTAACTGAATAAAACACGATTGTTCAAGACTTACTGAGACCTTTAAGTTGTTTCCCTGTCAGAAGAGAACTTTCTAGCGGCGCCGCTGTGGTTCGCCAGATTCGCTCCCCAGCAAAGTCAGCCGATACCGTTCTATAATGTCGTATGCACTGCGCTGTTCAAAGGGCGCTTTGAAATGAGATGCTCAAGGTAAGTTTTTTTTTGTAATGAAACAAATATTCTTTTAACTGAAATGGCCAAAAATTTGATTAAGCGATGGTTCTTGAAACGAACAATTTCATAGCTAGATAATAACATCAGGCTAATACGAAAATATTTCGTTCTCCGGCTCTAAAGCAAACATGACAGTGAAAAGAAACAACATAATAAGAACTGGAGTAAACCAGTTCATTTAAGTCGATTGTGCATTTTAGGTGGCCCCGAATCCCTGAATAAAGTTCACTGAATCTAGTTAAACACAACAACACAGCTGAACAGCAGACCAAAAAAATTGCCGGCAGAAACATGGCCTTAACTAAACACTTTGATTACTTAGCGATATGTGAAAGAGAAGTACAAACTCTAACTGAATAAAACACGATTGTTCAAGACTTACTGAGATCTTTAAGTTGTTTCCTGTCAGAAGAGAACTTTCTAGCGGCGCCGCTGTGGTTCGCCAGATTCGCTCCCCAGCAAAGTCAGCCGATACCGTTCCATCGATCAATCGCTGCCACTGACGGCGCGCTGACTTCTCATCGCAAAGAAGGCCTGAAAGTCAATGTGATCATCCTGTTACTAAAATAATAATAGTAATAATAATAAACAAAATAATGGTGACATGTTGTCGCGGAAACGTCATGTTTTCACCCTTTAAGCCCTAATATCAAAGGACAAACTCTCCTGTCTTGTCCCTATATTTTTCTTATAAAAGCCGACTGGGTAGAAGTTATTAAAATATCAAGAGAATTCATCTTGGGTGATCGTATCCTTAATTCTCATGACCTCAGGGATTGAATAAACATTAATTTTACCAGGAGAAATTTGATGCTGATCACTGTTAGGGCTTAAAGGGTTAATCTCTCTACTTTTTATTGTGAAATAATACAACCGTCCTGGCACAAGCCTGACCCCATGCACCAAAGGTCTCTTATGCCAGCGGGGATGATCTTGCCACTCAGTCCGATAACTTGTCTGACGACAAGCCAGGGAGGGAGAGATGAACTGGCCCCTAGACCATAATAAGTACATCCCTTTCGGCTAGCGCTCACATCCGACTGTCTCAAATTCAGCTTCATCTATATATAACATGATTAGCCGTTTTCCAAGTGGTACGTCTTGAGGTTTGGGCATGCGTACGTAGTGAACCTCATATAACGAATAGAGAAAAATCTCGTTGTTTATTTCAACAAAATGATCAGGCAATGATCAAAAATATGAAAAGCTAGGGGGAAAAAACACACTTGTGATTAGTCTATAAAGTCACTTAACGACGAGGGAATCTTTTCATTATTTTAATTTTGTTTAATAAAAAAAAAAAAAAAACGCTCAATGTATGTGATTGTTCATTCTACCCAAGCCTTGGCATCCGTACAAATCGACGTCGTAGTTCATTTTTTATCTCACTCAAAGAGTTAATTTGTTTAGAAAAGAACTTTGCCGGAAACTTTTACCATCACTTTATAGGGATTCACGCCCTGGCCTCAAAAATAGTTTTTTCAGGTCACACATGTCATAATAGTTAATGATCAACCAGCACGCTAAGTAAGAATTAGGGCTGTTGATTGCAAGAACGGCTGATATCTTACTAACGCACGGTTGGATAAGTATGAAACCAACTTAGATCTGTCTACTAAAGAATTTTTTAGGCCGTAAACTTCGAAAATTAAGCAGGTTTTTGACCTCCAAACATTGAGCGTGTTCTATAATGTCGTATGCACTGCGCTGTTCAAAGGGCGCTTTGAAATGAAATGCTCAAGCTAAGTTTTTTTTTGTAATGAAAGAAATATTCTTTTAACTAAAATGGCCCAAAATTTGATTTCTCTGAACTGAACAATTCAACTTCAAATGAGAAAAAACATCATTTTGACAACAACTCGTCATATAATTAGTTTTGACAAATGCGAGCATCTCGAGCGACGGGCTAGGCAAAATTTTCACGCAATTCTAGAAAGTAACTAAGACATTCGCGGAAAGTCTGATTGTGTTGATTAGCTAGGTAAACTTAACTTACGGTATTTAACTGAAAGGACGTTTTGACACAAAGAAGTGCGACAATAACAACACATCAAAACACAAGTTAATTAAGCGATGGTTCTTGAAACGAACAACTTCACAGCTAGATAATAACATCAGGCTAATACGAAAATATTTCGTTCTCCGGCTCTAAAGCAAACATGACAGTGAAAAGAAACAACATAATAAGAACTGGAGTAAACCAGTTCATTTAAGTCGATTGTGCATTTTAGGTGGCCCCGAATCCCTGAATAAAGTTCACTGAATCTAGTTAAACACAACAACACAGCTGAACAGCAGACCAAAAATATTGCCGGCAAAAACATGGCCTTAACTAAACACTTTGATTACTTAGCGATATGTGAAAGAGAAATACAAACTCTAACTGAATAAAACACGATTGTTCAAGACTTACTGAGACCTTTAAGTTGTTTCCCTGTCAGAAGAGAACTTTCTAGCGGCGCCGCTGTGGTTCGCCAGATTCGCTCCCCAGCAAAGTCAGCCGATACCGTTCTATAATGTCGTATGCACTGCGCTGTTCAAAGGGCGCTTTGAAATGAGATGCTCAAGGTAAGTTTTTTTTTGTAATGAAACAAATATTCTTTTAACTGAAATGGCCAAAAATTTGATTAAGCGATGGTTCTTGAAACGAACAATTTCATAGCTAGATAATAACATCAGGCTAATACGAAAATATTTCGTTCTCCGGCTCTAAAGCAAACATGACAGTGAAAAGAAACAACATAATAAGAACTGGAGTAAACCAGTTCATTTAAGTCGATTGTGCATTTTAGGTGGCCCCGAATCCCTGAATAAAGTTCACTGAATCTAGTTAAACACAACAACACAGCTGAACAGCAGACCAAAAAAATTGCCGGCAGAAACATGGCCTTAACTAAACACTTTGATTACTTAGCGATATGTGAAAGAGAAGTACAAACTCTAACTGAATAAAACACGATTGTTCAAGACTTACTGAGATCTTTAAGTTGTTTCCTGTCAGAAGAGAACTTTCTAGCGGCGCCGCTGTGGTTCGCCAGATTCGCTCCCCAGCAAAGTCAGCCGATACCGTTCCATCGATCAATCGCTGCCACTGACGGCGCGCTGACTTCTCATCGCAAAGAAGGCCTGAAAGTCAATGTGATCATCCTGTTACTAAAATAATAATAGTAATAATAATAAACAAAATAATGGTGACATGTTGTCGCGGAAACGTCATGTTTTCACCCTTTAAGCCCTAATATCAAAGGACAAACTCTCCTGTCTTGTCCCTATATTTTTCTTATAAAAGCCGACTGGGTAGAAGTTATTAAAATATCAAGAGAATTCATCTTGGGTGATCGTATCCTTAATTCTCATGACCTCAGGGATTGAATAAACATTAATTTTACCAGGAGAAATTTGATGCTGATCACTGTTAGGGCTTAAAGGGTTAATCTCTCTACTTTTTATTGTGAAATAATACAACCGTCCTGGCACAAGCCTGACCCCATGCACCAAAGGTCTCTTATGCCAGCGGGGATGATCTTGCCACTCAGTCCGATAACTTGTCTGACGACAAGCCAGGGAGGGAGAGATGAACTGGCCCCTAGACCATAATAAGTACATCCCTTTCGGCTAGCGCTCACATCCGACTGTCTCAAATTCAGCTTCATCTATATATAACATGATTAGCCGTTTTCCAAGTGGTACGTCTTGAGGTTTGGGCATGCGTACGTAGTGAACCTCATATAACGAATAGAGAAAAATCTCGTTGTTTATTTCAACAAAATGATCAGGCAATGATCAAAAATATGAAAAGCTAGGGGGAAAAAACACACTTGTGATTAGTCTATAAAGTCACTTAACGACGAGGGAATCTTTTCATTATTTTAATTTTGTTTAATAAAAAAAAAAAAAAAACGCTCAATGTATGTGATTGTTCATTCTACCCAAGCCTTGGCATCCGTACAAATCGACGTCGTAGTTCATTTTTTATCTCACTCAAAGAGTTAATTTGTTTAGAAAAGAACTTTGCCGGAAACTTTTACCATCACTTTATAGGGATTCACGCCCTGGCCTCAAAAATAGTTTTTTCAGGTCACACATGTCATAATAGTTAATGATCAACCAGCACGCTAAGTAAGAATTAGGGCTGTTGATTGCAAGAACGGCTGATATCTTACTAACGCACGGTTGGATAAGTATGAAACCAACTTAGATCTGTCTACTAAAGAATTTTTTAGGCCGTAAACTTCGAAAATTAAGCAGGTTTTTGACCTCCAAACATTGAGCGTGTTCTATAATGTCGTATGCACTGCGCTGTTCAAAGGGCGCTTTGAAATGAAATGCTCAAGCTAAGTTTTTTTTTGTAATGAAAGAAATATTCTTTTAACTAAAATGGCCCAAAATTTGATTTCTCTGAACTGAACAATTCAACTTCAAATGAGAAAAAACATCATTTTGACAACAACTCGTCATATAATTAGTTTTGACAAATGCGAGCATCTCGAGCGACGGGCTAGGCAAAATTTTCACGCAATTCTAGAAAGTAACTAAGACATTCGCGGAAAGTCTGATTGTGTTGATTAGCTAGGTAAACTTAACTTACGGTATTTAACTGAAAGGACGTTTTGACACAAAGAAGTGCGACAATAACAACACATCAAAACACAAGTTAATTAAGCGATGGTTCTTGAAACGAACAACTTCACAGCTAGATAATAACATCAGGCTAATACGAAAATATTTCGTTCTCCGGCTCTAAAGCAAACATGACAGTGAAAAGAAACAACATAATAAGAACTGGAGTAAACCAGTTCATTTAAGTCGATTGTGCATTTTAGGTGGCCCCGAATCCCTGAATAAAGTTCACTGAATCTAGTTAAACACAACAACACAGCTGAACAGCAGACCAAAAATATTGCCGGCAAAAACATGGCCTTAACTAAACACTTTGATTACTTAGCGATATGTGAAAGAGAAATACAAACTCTAACTGAATAAAACACGATTGTTCAAGACTTACTGAGACCTTTAAGTTGTTTCCCTGTCAGAAGAGAACTTTCTAGCGGCGCCGCTGTGGTTCGCCAGATTCGCTCCCCAGCAAAGTCAGCCGATACCGTTCTATAATGTCGTATGCACTGCGCTGTTCAAAGGGCGCTTTGAAATGAGATGCTCAAGGTAAGTTTTTTTTTGTAATGAAACAAATATTCTTTTAACTGAAATGGCCAAAAATTTGATTAAGCGATGGTTCTTGAAACGAACAATTTCATAGCTAGATAATAACATCAGGCTAATACGAAAATATTTCGTTCTCCGGCTCTAAAGCAAACATGACAGTGAAAAGAAACAACATAATAAGAACTGGAGTAAACCAGTTCATTTAAGTCGATTGTGCATTTTAGGTGGCCCCGAATCCCTGAATAAAGTTCACTGAATCTAGTTAAACACAACAACACAGCTGAACAGCAGACCAAAAAAATTGCCGGCAGAAACATGGCCTTAACTAAACACTTTGATTACTTAGCGATATGTGAAAGAGAAGTACAAACTCTAACTGAATAAAACACGATTGTTCAAGACTTACTGAGATCTTTAAGTTGTTTCCTGTCAGAAGAGAACTTTCTAGCGGCGCCGCTGTGGTTCGCCAGATTCGCTCCCCAGCAAAGTCAGCCGATACCGTTCCATCGATCAATCGCTGCCACTGACGGCGCGCTGACTTCTCATCGCAAAGAAGGCCTGAAAGTCAATGTGATCATCCTGTTACTAAAATAATAATAGTAATAATAATAAACAAAATAATGGTGACATGTTGTCGCGGAAACGTCATGTTTTCACCCTTTAAGCCCTAATATCAAAGGACAAACTCTCCTGTCTTGTCCCTATATTTTTCTTATAAAAGCCGACTGGGTAGAAGTTATTAAAATATCAAGAGAATTCATCTTGGGTGATCGTATCCTTAATTCTCATGACCTCAGGGATTGAATAAACATTAATTTTACCAGGAGAAATTTGATGCTGATCACTGTTAGGGCTTAAAGGGTTAATCTCTCTACTTTTTATTGTGAAATAATACAACCGTCCTGGCACAAGCCTGACCCCATGCACCAAAGGTCTCTTATGCCAGCGGGGATGATCTTGCCACTCAGTCCGATAACTTGTCTGACGACAAGCCAGGGAGGGAGAGATGAACTGGCCCCTAGACCATAATAAGTACATCCCTTTCGGCTAGCGCTCACATCCGACTGTCTCAAATTCAGCTTCATCTATATATAACATGATTAGCCGTTTTCCAAGTGGTACGTCTTGAGGTTTGGGCATGCGTACGTAGTGAACCTCATATAACGAATAGAGAAAAATCTCGTTGTTTATTTCAACAAAATGATCAGGCAATGATCAAAAATATGAAAAGCTAGGGGGAAAAAACACACTTGTGATTAGTCTATAAAGTCACTTAACGACGAGGGAATCTTTTCATTATTTTAATTTTGTTTAATAAAAAAAAAAAAAAAACGCTCAATGTATGTGATTGTTCATTCTACCCAAGCCTTGGCATCCGTACAAATCGACGTCGTAGTTCATTTTTTATCTCACTCAAAGAGTTAATTTGTTTAGAAAAGAACTTTGCCGGAAACTTTTACCATCACTTTATAGGGATTCACGCCCTGGCCTCAAAAATAGTTTTTTCAGGTCACACATGTCATAATAGTTAATGATCAACCAGCACGCTAAGTAAGAATTAGGGCTGTTGATTGCAAGAACGGCTGATATCTTACTAACGCACGGTTGGATAAGTATGAAACCAACTTAGATCTGTCTACTAAAGAATTTTTTAGGCCGTAAACTTCGAAAATTAAGCAGGTTTTTGACCTCCAAACATTGAGCGTGTTCTATAATGTCGTATGCACTGCGCTGTTCAAAGGGCGCTTTGAAATGAAATGCTCAAGCTAAGTTTTTTTTTGTAATGAAAGAAATATTCTTTTAACTAAAATGGCCCAAAATTTGATTTCTCTGAACTGAACAATTCAACTTCAAATGAGAAAAAACATCATTTTGACAACAACTCGTCATATAATTAGTTTTGACAAATGCGAGCATCTCGAGCGACGGGCTAGGCAAAATTTTCACGCAATTCTAGAAAGTAACTAAGACATTCGCGGAAAGTCTGATTGTGTTGATTAGCTAGGTAAACTTAACTTACGGTATTTAACTGAAAGGACGTTTTGACACAAAGAAGTGCGACAATAACAACACATCAAAACACAAGTTAATTAAGCGATGGTTCTTGAAACGAACAACTTCACAGCTAGATAATAACATCAGGCTAATACGAAAATATTTCGTTCTCCGGCTCTAAAGCAAACATGACAGTGAAAAGAAACAACATAATAAGAACTGGAGTAAACCAGTTCATTTAAGTCGATTGTGCATTTTAGGTGGCCCCGAATCCCTGAATAAAGTTCACTGAATCTAGTTAAACACAACAACACAGCTGAACAGCAGACCAAAAATATTGCCGGCAAAAACATGGCCTTAACTAAACACTTTGATTACTTAGCGATATGTGAAAGAGAAATACAAACTCTAACTGAATAAAACACGATTGTTCAAGACTTACTGAGACCTTTAAGTTGTTTCCCTGTCAGAAGAGAACTTTCTAGCGGCGCCGCTGTGGTTCGCCAGATTCGCTCCCCAGCAAAGTCAGCCGATACCGTTCTATAATGTCGTATGCACTGCGCTGTTCAAAGGGCGCTTTGAAATGAGATGCTCAAGGTAAGTTTTTTTTTGTAATGAAACAAATATTCTTTTAACTGAAATGGCCAAAAATTTGATTAAGCGATGGTTCTTGAAACGAACAATTTCATAGCTAGATAATAACATCAGGCTAATACGAAAATATTTCGTTCTCCGGCTCTAAAGCAAACATGACAGTGAAAAGAAACAACATAATAAGAACTGGAGTAAACCAGTTCATTTAAGTCGATTGTGCATTTTAGGTGGCCCCGAATCCCTGAATAAAGTTCACTGAATCTAGTTAAACACAACAACACAGCTGAACAGCAGACCAAAAAAATTGCCGGCAGAAACATGGCCTTAACTAAACACTTTGATTACTTAGCGATATGTGAAAGAGAAGTACAAACTCTAACTGAATAAAACACGATTGTTCAAGACTTACTGAGATCTTTAAGTTGTTTCCTGTCAGAAGAGAACTTTCTAGCGGCGCCGCTGTGGTTCGCCAGATTCGCTCCCCAGCAAAGTCAGCCGATACCGTTCCATCGATCAATCGCTGCCACTGACGGCGCGCTGACTTCTCATCGCAAAGAAGGCCTGAAAGTCAATGTGATCATCCTGTTACTAAAATAATAATAGTAATAATAATAAACAAAATAATGGTGACATGTTGTCGCGGAAACGTCATGTTTTCACCCTTTAAGCCCTAATATCAAAGGACAAACTCTCCTGTCTTGTCCCTATATTTTTCTTATAAAAGCCGACTGGGTAGAAGTTATTAAAATATCAAGAGAATTCATCTTGGGTGATCGTATCCTTAATTCTCATGACCTCAGGGATTGAATAAACATTAATTTTACCAGGAGAAATTTGATGCTGATCACTGTTAGGGCTTAAAGGGTTAATCTCTCTACTTTTTATTGTGAAATAATACAACCGTCCTGGCACAAGCCTGACCCCATGCACCAAAGGTCTCTTATGCCAGCGGGGATGATCTTGCCACTCAGTCCGATAACTTGTCTGACGACAAGCCAGGGAGGGAGAGATGAACTGGCCCCTAGACCATAATAAGTACATCCCTTTCGGCTAGCGCTCACATCCGACTGTCTCAAATTCAGCTTCATCTATATATAACATGATTAGCCGTTTTCCAAGTGGTACGTCTTGAGGTTTGGGCATGCGTACGTAGTGAACCTCATATAACGAATAGAGAAAAATCTCGTTGTTTATTTCAACAAAATGATCAGGCAATGATCAAAAATATGAAAAGCTAGGGGGAAAAAACACACTTGTGATTAGTCTATAAAGTCACTTAACGACGAGGGAATCTTTTCATTATTTTAATTTTGTTTAATAAAAAAAAAAAAAAACGCTCAATGTATGTGATTGTTCATTCTACCCAAGCCTTGGCATCCGTACAAATCGACGTCGTAGTTCATTTTTTATCTCACTCAAAGAGTTAATTTGTTTAGAAAAGAACTTTGCCGGAAACTTTTACCATCACTTTATAGGGATTCACGCCCTGGCCTCAAAAATAGTTTTTTCAGGTCACACATGTCATAATAGTTAATGATCAACCAGCACGCTAAGTAAGAATTAGGGCTGTTGATTGCAAGAACGGCTGATATCTTACTAACGCACGGTTGGATAAGTATGAAACCAACTTAGATCTGTCTACTAAAGAATTTTTTAGGCCGTAAACTTCGAAAATTAAGCAGGTTTTTGACCTCCAAACATTGAGCGTGTTCTATAATGTCGTATGCACTGCGCTGTTCAAAGGGCGCTTTGAAATGAAATGCTCAAGCTAAGTTTTTTTTTGTAATGAAAGAAATATTCTTTTAACTAAAATGGCCCAAAATTTGATTTCTCTGAACTGAACAATTCAACTTCAAATGAGAAAAAACATCATTTTGACAACAACTCGTCATATAATTAGTTTTGACAAATGCGAGCATCTCGAGCGACGGGCTAGGCAAAATTTTCACGCAATTCTAGAAAGTAACTAAGACATTCGCGGAAAGTCTGATTGTGTTGATTAGCTAGGTAAACTTAACTTACGGTATTTAACTGAAAGGACGTTTTGACACAAAGAAGTGCGACAATAACAACACATCAAAACACAAGTTAATTAAGCGATGGTTCTTGAAACGAACAACTTCACAGCTAGATAATAACATCAGGCTAATACGAAAATATTTCGTTCTCCGGCTCTAAAGCAAACATGACAGTGAAAAGAAACAACATAATAAGAACTGGAGTAAACCAGTTCATTTAAGTCGATTGTGCATTTTAGGTGGCCCCGAATCCCTGAATAAAGTTCACTGAATCTAGTTAAACACAACAACACAGCTGAACAGCAGACCAAAAATATTGCCGGCAAAAACATGGCCTTAACTAAACACTTTGATTACTTAGCGATATGTGAAAGAGAAATACAAACTCTAACTGAATAAAACACGATTGTTCAAGACTTACTGAGACCTTTAAGTTGTTTCCCTGTCAGAAGAGAACTTTCTAGCGGCGCCGCTGTGGTTCGCCAGATTCGCTCCCCAGCAAAGTCAGCCGATACCGTTCTATAATGTCGTATGCACTGCGCTGTTCAAAGGGCGCTTTGAAATGAGATGCTCAAGGTAAGTTTTTTTTTGTAATGAAACAAATATTCTTTTAACTGAAATGGCCAAAAATTTGATTAAGCGATGGTTCTTGAAACGAACAATTTCATAGCTAGATAATAACATCAGGCTAATACGAAAATATTTCGTTCTCCGGCTCTAAAGCAAACATGACAGTGAAAAGAAACAACATAATAAGAACTGGAGTAAACCAGTTCATTTAAGTCGATTGTGCATTTTAGGTGGCCCCGAATCCCTGAATAAAGTTCACTGAATCTAGTTAAACACAACAACACAGCTGAACAGCAGACCAAAAAAATTGCCGGCAGAAACATGGCCTTAACTAAACACTTTGATTACTTAGCGATATGTGAAAGAGAAGTACAAACTCTAACTGAATAAAACACGATTGTTCAAGACTTACTGAGATCTTTAAGTTGTTTCTTGTCAGAAGAGAACTTTCTAGCGGCGCCGCTGTGGTTCGCCAGATTCGCTCCCCAGCAAAGTCAGCCGATACCGTTCTATAATGTCGTATGCACTGCGCTGTTCAAAGGGCGCTTTGAAATGAAATGCTCAAGGTAAGTTTTTTTTTGTAATGAAACAAATATTCTTTTAACTGAAATGGCCAAAAATTTGATTAAGCGATGGTTCTTGAAACGAACAATTTCATAGCTAGAATAATAACATCAGGCTAATACGAAAATATCTTGCTCTCCGGCTCTAAAGCAAACATGACAGTGAAAAGAAAGAACATAATAAGAACTGGAGTAAACCAGTTCATTTAAGTCGATTGTGCATTTTAGGTGGCCCCGAATCCCTGAATAAAGTTCACTGAATCTAGTTAAACACAACAACACAGCTGAACAGCAGACCAAAAAAATTGCCGGCAGATCTAGAAACATGGCCTTAACTAAACACTTTGATTACTTAGCGATATGTGAAAGAGAAGTACAAACGCTAACTGAATAAAACACGATTGTTCAAGACTTACTGGGATCTTTAAGTTGTTTCCTGTCAGAAGAGAACTTTCTAGCGGCGCCGCTGTGGTTCGCCAGATTCGCTCCCCAGCAAAGTCAGCCGATACCGTTCCATCGATCAATCGCTGCCACTGACGGCGCGCTGACTTCTCATCGCAAAGAAGGCCTGAAAGTCAATGTGATCATCCTGTTACTAAAATAATAATAGTAATAATAATAAACAAAATAATGGTGACATGTTGTCGCGGAAACGTCATGTTTTCACCCTTTAAGCCCTAATATCAAAGGACAAACTCTCCTGTCTTGTCCCTATATTTTTCTTATAAAAGCCGACTGGGTAGAAGTTATTAAAATATCAAGAGAATTCATCTTGGGTGATCGTATCCTTAATTCTCATGACCTCAGGGATTGAATAAACATTAATTTTACCAGGAGAAATTTGATGCTGATCACTGTTAGGGCTTAAAGGGTTAATCTCTCTACTTTTTATTGTGAAATAATACAACCGTCCTGGCACAAGCCTGACCCCATGCACCAAAGGTCTCTTATGCCAGCGGGGATGATCTTGCCACTCAGTCCGATAACTTGTCTGACGACAAGCCAGGGAGGGAGAGATGAACTGGCCCCTAGACCATAATAAGTACATCCCTTTCGGCTAGCGCTCACATCCGACTGTCTCAAATTCAGCTTCATCTATATATAACATGATTAGCCGTTTTCCAAGTGGTACGTCTTGAGGTTTGGGCATGCGTACGTAGTGAACCTCATATAACGAATAGAGAAAAATCTCGTTGTTTATTTCAACAAAATGATTAGGCAATGATCAAAAATATGAAAAGCTAGGGGGAAAAAACACACTTGTGATTAGTCTATAAAGTCACTTAACGACGAGGGAATCTTTTCATTATTTTAATTTTGTTTAATAAAAAAAAAAAAAAAACGCTCAATGTATGTGATTGTTCATTCTACCCAAGCCTTGGCATCCGTACAAATCGACGTCGTAGTTCATTTTTTATCTCACTCAAAGAGTTAATTTGTTTAGAAAAGAACTTTGCCGGAAACTTTTACCATCACTTTATAGGGATTCACGCCCTGGCCTCAAAAATAGTTTTTTCAGGTCACACATGTCATAATAGTTAATGATCAACCAGCACGCTAAGTAAGAATTAGGGCTGTTGATTGCAAGAACGGCTGATATCTTACTAACGCACGGTTGGATAAGTATGAAACCAACTTAGATCTGTCTACTAAAGAATTTTTTAGGCCGTAAACTTCGAAAATTAAGCAGGTTTTTGACCTCCAAACATTGAGCGTGTTCTATAATGTCGTATGCACTGCGCTGTTCAAAGGGCGCTTTGAAATGAAATGCTCAAGCTAAGTTTTTTTTTGTAATGAAAGAAATATTCTTTTAACTAAAATGGCCCAAAATTTGATTTCTCTGAACTGAACAATTCAACTTCAAATGAGAAAAAACATTATTTTGACAACAACTCGTCATATAATTAGTTTTGACAAATGCGAGCATCTCGAGCGACGGGCTAGGCAAAATTTTCACGCAATTCTAGAAAGTAACTAAGACATTCGCGGAAAGTCTGATTGTGTTGATTAGCTAGGTAAACTTAACTTACGGTATTTAACTGAAAGGACGTTTTGACACAAAGAAGTGCGACAATAACAACACATCAAAACACAAGTTAATTAAGCGATGGTTCTTGAAACGAACAACTTCACAGCTAGATAATAACATCAGGCTAATACGAAAATATTTCGTTCTCCGGCTCTAAAGCAAACATGACAGTGAAAAGAAACAACATAATAAGAACTGGAGTAAACCAGTTCATTTAAGTCGATTGTGCATTCTAGGTGGCCCCGAATCCCTGAATAAAGTTCACTGAATCTAGTTAAACACAACAACACAGCTGAACAGCAGACCAAAAATATTGCCGGCAAAAACATGGCCTTAACTAAACACTTTGATTACTTAGCGATATGTGAAAGAGAAATACAAACTCTAACTGAATAAAACACGATTGTTCAAGACTTACTGAGACCTTTAAGTTGTTTCCCTGTCAGAAGAGAACTTTCTAGCGGCGCCGCTGTGGTTCGCCAGATTCGCTCCCCAGCAAAGTCAGCCGATACCGTTCTATAATGTCGTATGCACTGCGCTGTTCAAAGGGCGCTTTGAAATGAAATGCTCAAGGTAAGTTTTTTTTTGTAATGAAACAAATATTCTTTTAACTGAAATGGCCAAAAATTTGATTAAGCGATGGTTCTTGAAACGAACAATTTCATAGCTAGAATAATAACATCAGGCTAATACGAAAATATCTTGCTCTCCGGCTCTAAAGCAAACATGACAGTGAAAAGAAAGAACATAATAAGAACTGGAGTAAACCAGTTCATTTAAGTCGATTGTGCATTTTAGGTGGCCCCGAATCCCTGAATAAAGTTCACTGAATCTAGTTAAACACAACAACACAGCTGAACAGCAGACCAAAAAAATTGCCGGCAGATCTAGAAACATGGCCTTAACTAAACACTTTGATTACTTAGCGATATGTGAAAGAGAAGTACAAACGCTAACTGAATAAAACACGATTGTTCAAGACTTACTGAGATCTTTAAGTTGTTTCCTGTCAGAAGAGAACTTTCTAGCGGCGCCGCTGTGGTTCGCCAGATTCGCTCCCCAGCAAAGTCAGCCGATACCGTTCCATCGATCAATCGCTGCCACTGACGGCGCGCTGACTTCTCATCGCAAAGAAGGCCTGAAAGTCAATGTGATCATCCTGTTACTAAAATAATAATAGTAATAATAATAAACAAAATAATGGTGACATGTTGTCGCGGAAACGTCATGTTTTCACCCTTTAAGCCCTAATATCAAAGGACAAACTCTCCTGTCTTGTCCCTATATTTTTCTTATAAAAGCCGACTGGGTAGAAGTTATTAAAATATCAAGAGAATTCATCTTGGGTGATCGTATCCTTAATTCTCATGACCTCAGGGATTGAATAAACATTAATTTTACCAGGAGAAATTTGATGCTGATCACTGTTAGGGCTTAAAGGGTTAATCTCTCTACTTTTTATTGTGAAATAATACAACCGTCCTGGCACAAGCCTGACCCCATGCACCAAAGGTCTCTTATGCCAGCGGGGATGATCTTGCCACTCAGTCCGATAACTTGTCTGACGACAAGCCAGGGAGGGAGAGATGAACTGGCCCCTAGACCATAATAAGTACATCCCTTTCGGCTAGCGCTCACATCCGACTGTCTCAAATTCAGCTTCATCTATATATAACATGATTAGCCGTTTTCCAAGTGGTACGTCTTGAGGTTTGGGCATGCGTACGTAGTGAACCTCATATAACGAATAGAGAAAAATCTCGTTGTTTATTTCAACAAAATGATTAGGCAATGATCAAAAATATGAAAAGCTAGGGGGAAAAAACACACTTGTGATTAGTCTATAAAGTCACTTAACGACGAGGGAATCTTTTCATTATTTTAATTTTGTTTAATAAAAAAAAAAAAAAACGCTCAATGTATGTGATTGTTCATTCTACCCAAGCCTTGGCATCCGTACAAATCGACGTCGTAGTTCATTTTTTATCTCACTCAAAGAGTTAATTTGTTTAGAAAAGAACTTTGCCGGAAACTTTTACCATCACTTTATAGGGATTCACGCCCTGGCCTCAAAAATAGTTTTTTCAGGTCACACATGTCATAATAGTTAATGATCAACCACCACGCTAAGTAAGAATTAGGGCTGTTGATTGCAAGAACGGCTGATATCTTACTAACGCACGGTTGGATAAGTATGAAACCAACTTAGATCTGTCTACTAAAGAATTTTTTAGGCCGTAAACTTCGAAAATTAAGCAGGTTTTTGACCTCCAAACATTGAGCGTGTTCTATAATGTCGTATGCACTGCGCTGTTCAAAGGGCGCTTTGAAATGAAATGCTCAAGCTAAGTTTTTTTTTGTAATGAAAGAAATATTCTTTTAACTAAAATGGCCCAAAATTTGATTTCTCTGAACTGAACAATTCAACTTCAAATGAGAAAAAACATCATTTTGACAACAACTCGTCATATAATTAGTTTTGACAAATGCGAGCATCTCGAGCGACGGGCTAGGCAAAATTTTCACGCAATTCTAGAAAGTAACTAAGACATTCGCGGAAAGTCTGATTGTGTTGATTAGCTAGGTAAACTTAACTTACGGTATTTAACTGAAAGGACGTTTTGACACAAAGAAGTGCGACAATAACAACACATCAAAACACAAGTTAATTAAGCGATGGTTCTTGAAACGAACAACTTCACAGCTAGATAATAACATCAGGCTAATACGAAAATATTTCGTTCTCCGGCTCTAAAGCAAACATGACAGTGAAAAGAAACAACATAATAAGAACTGGAGTAAACCAGTTCATTTAAGTCGATTGTGCATTTTAGGTGGCCCCGAATCCCTGAATAAAGTTCACTGAATCTAGTTAAACACAACAACACAGCTGAACAGCAGACCAAAAATATTGCCGGCAAAAACATGGCCTTAACTAAACACTTTGATTACTTAGCGATATGTGAAAGAGAAATACAAACTCTAACTGAATAAAACACGATTGTTCAAGACTTACTGAGACCTTTAAGTTGTTTCCCTGTCAGAAGAGAACTTTCTAGCGGCGCCGCTGTGGTTCGCCAGATTCGCTCCCCAGCAAAGTCAGCCGATACCGTTCTATAATGTCGTATGCACTGCGCTGTTCAAAGGGCGCTTTGAAATGAAATGCTCAAGGTAAGTTTTTTTTTGTAATGAAACAAATATTCTTTTAACTGAAATGGCCAAAAATTTGATTAAGCGATGGTTCTTGAAACGAACAATTTCATAGCTAGAATAATAACATCAGGCTAATACGAAAATATCTTGCTCTCCGGCTCTAAAGCAAACATGACAGTGAAAAGAAAGAACATAATAAGAACTGGAGTAAACCAGTTCATTTAAGTCGATTGTGCATTTTAGGTGGCCCCGAATCCCTGAATAAAGTTCACTGAATCTAGTTAAACACAACAACACAGCTGAACAGCAGACCAAAAAAATTGCCGGCAGATCTAGAAACATGGCCTTAACTAAACACTTTGATTACTTAGCGATATGTGAAAGAGAAGTACAAACGCTAACTGAATAAAACACGATTGTTCAAGACTTACTGAGATCTTTAAGTTGTTTCCTGTCAGAAGAGAACTTTCTAGCGGCGCCGCTGTGGTTCGCCAGATTCGCTCCCCAGCAAAGTCAGCCGATACCGTTCCATCGATCAATCGCTGCCACTGACGGCGCGCTGACTTCTCATCGCAAAGAAGGCCTGAAAGTCAATGTGATCATCCTGTTACTAAAATAATAATAGTAATAATAATAAACAAAATAATGGTGACATGTTGTCGCGGAAACGTCATGTTTTCACCCTTTAAGCCCTAATATCAAAGGACAAACTCTCCTGTCTTGTCCCTATATTTTTCTTATAAAAGCCGACTGGGTAGAAGTTATTAAAATATCAAGAGAATTCATCTTGGGTGATCGTATCCTTAATTCTCATGACCTCAGGGATTGAATAAACATTAATTTTACCAGGAGAAATTTGATGCTGATCACTGTTAGGGCTTAAAGGGTTAATCTCTCTACTTTTTATTGTGAAATAATACAACCGTCCTGGCACAAGCCTGACCCCATGCACCAAAGGTCTCTTATGCCAGCGGGGATGATCTTGCCACTCAGTCCGATAACTTGTCTGACGACAAGCCAGGGAGGGAGAGATGAACTGGCCCCTAGACCATAATAAGTACATCCCTTTCGGCTAGCGCTCACATCCGACTGTCTCAAATTCAGCTTCATCTATATATAACATGATTAGCCGTTTTCCAAGTGGTACGTCTTGAGGTTTGGGCATGCGTACGTAGTGAACCTCATATAACGAATAGAGAAAAATCTCGTTGTTTATTTCAACAAAATGATTAGGCAATGATCAAAAATATGAAAAGCTAGGGGGAAAAAACACACTTGTGATTAGTCTATAAAGTCACTTAACGACGAGGGAATCTTTTCATTATTTTAATTTTGTTTAATAAAAAAAAAAAAAAACGCTCAATGTATGTGATTGTTCATTCTACCCAAGCCTTGGCATCCGTACAAATCGACGTCGTAGTTCATTTTTTATCTCACTCAAAGAGTTAATTTGTTTAGAAAAGAACTTTGCCGGAAACTTTTACCATCACTTTATAGGGATTCACGCCCTGGCCTCAAAAATAGTTTTTTCAGGTCACACATGTCATAATAGTTAATGATCAACCACCACGCTAAGTAAGAATTAGGGCTGTTGATTGCAAGAACGGCTGATATCTTACTAACGCACGGTTGGATAAGTATGAAACCAACTTAGATCTGTCTACTAAAGAATTTTTTAGGCCGTAAACTTCGAAAATTAAGCAGGTTTTTGACCTCCAAACATTGAGCGTGTTCTATAATGTCGTATGCACTGCGCTGTTCAAAGGGCGCTTTGAAATGAAATGCTCAAGCTAAGTTTTTTTTTGTAATGAAAGAAATATTCTTTTAACTAAAATGGCCCAAAATTTGATTTCTCTGAACTGAACAATTCAACTTCAAATGAGAAAAAACATCATTTTGACAACAACTCGTCATATAATTAGTTTTGACAAATGCGAGCATCTCGAGCGACGGGCTAGGCAAAATTTTCACGCAATTCTAGAAAGTAACTAAGACATTCGCGGAAAGTCTGATTGTGTTGATTAGCTAGGTAAACTTAACTTACGGTATTTAACTGAAAGGACGTTTTGACACAAAGAAGTGCGACAATAACAACACATCAAAACACAAGTTAATTAAGCGATGGTTCTTGAAACGAACAACTTCACAGCTAGATAATAACATCAGGCTAATACGAAAATATTTCGTTCTCCGGCTCTAAAGCAAACATGACAGTGAAAAGAAACAACATAATAAGAACTGGAGTAAACCAGTTCATTTAAGTCGATTGTGCATTTTAGGTGGCCCCGAATCCCTGAATAAAGTTCACTGAATCTAGTTAAACACAACAACACAGCTGAACAGCAGACCAAAAATATTGCCGGCAAAAACATGGCCTTAACTAAACACTTTGATTACTTAGCGATATGTGAAAGAGAAATACAAACTCTAACTGAATAAAACACGATTGTTCAAGACTTACTGAGACCTTTAAGTTGTTTCCCTGTCAGAAGAGAACTTTCTAGCGGCGCCGCTGTGGTTCGCCAGATTCGCTCCCCAGCAAAGTCAGCCGATACCGTTCTATAATGTCGTATGCACTGCGCTGTTCAAAGGGCGCTTTGAAATGAAATGCTCAAGGTAAGTTTTTTTTTGTAATGAAACAAATATTCTTTTAACTGAAATGGCCAAAAATTTGATTAAGCGATGGTTCTTGAAACGAACAATTTCATAGCTAGAATAATAACATCAGGCTAATACGAAAATATCTTGCTCTCCGGCTCTAAAGCAAACATGACAGTGAAAAGAAAGAACATAATAAGAACTGGAGTAAACCAGTTCATTTAAGTCGATTGTGCATTTTAGGTGGCCCCGAATCCCTGAATAAAGTTCACTGAATCTAGTTAAACACAACAACACAGCTGAACAGCAGACCAAAAAAATTGCCGGCAGATCTAGAAACATGGCCTTAACTAAACACTTTGATTACTTAGCGATATGTGAAAGAGAAGTACAAACGCTAACTGAATAAAACACGATTGTTCAAGACTTACTGAGATCTTTAAGTTGTTTCCTGTCAGAAGAGAACTTTCTAGCGGCGCCGCTGTGGTTCGCCAGATTCGCTCCCCAGCAAAGTCAGCCGATACCGTTCCATCGATCAATCGCTGCCACTGACGGCGCGCTGACTTCTCATCGCAAAGAAGGCCTGAAAGTCAATGTGATCATCCTGTTACTAAAATAATAATAGTAATAATAATAAACAAAATAATGGTGACATGTTGTCGCGGAAACGTCATGTTTTCACCCTTTAAGCCCTAATATCAAAGGACAAACTCTCCTGTCTTGTCCCTATATTTTTCTTATAAAAGCCGACTGGGTAGAAGTTATTAAAATATCAAGAGAATTCATCTTGGGTGATCGTATCCTTAATTCTCATGACCTCAGGGATTGAATAAACATTAATTTTACCAGGAGAAATTTGATGCTGATCACTGTTAGGGCTTAAAGGGTTAATCTCTCTACTTTTTATTGTGAAATAATACAACCGTCCTGGCACAAGCCTGACCCCATGCACCAAAGGTCTCTTATGCCAGCGGGGATGATCTTGCCACTCAGTCCGATAACTTGTCTGACGACAAGCCAGGGAGGGAGAGATGAACTGGCCCCTAGACCATAATAAGTACATCCCTTTCGGCTAGCGCTCACATCCGACTGTCTCAAATTCAGCTTCATCTATATATAACATGATTAGCCGTTTTCCAAGTGGTACGTCTTGAGGTTTGGGCATGCGTACGTAGTGAACCTCATATAACGAATAGAGAAAAATCTCGTTGTTTATTTCAACAAAATGATTAGGCAATGATCAAAAATATGAAAAGCTAGGGGGAAAAAACACACTTGTGATTAGTCTATAAAGTCACTTAACGACGAGGGAATCTTTTCATTATTTTAATTTTGTTTAATAAAAAAAAAAAAAAACGCTCAATGTATGTGATTGTTCATTCTACCCAAGCCTTGGCATCCGTACAAATCGACGTCGTAGTTCATTTTTTATCTCACTCAAAGAGTTAATTTGTTTAGAAAAGAACTTTGCCGGAAACTTTTACCATCACTTTATAGGGATTCACGCCCTGGCCTCAAAAATAGTTTTTTCAGGTCACACATGTCATAATAGTTAATGATCAACCAGCACGCTAAGTAAGAATTAGGGCTGTTGATTGCAAGAACGGCTGATATCTTACTAACGCACGGTTGGATAAGTATGAAACCAACTTAGATCTGTCTACTAAAGAATTTTTTAGGCCGTAAACTTCGAAAATTAAGCAGGTTTTTGACCTCCAAACATTGAGCGTGTTCTATAATGTCGTATGCACTGCGCTGTTCAAAGGGCGCTTTGAAATGAAATGCTCAAGCTAAGTTTTTTTTTGTAATGAAAGAAATATTCTTTTAACTAAAATGGCCCAAAATTTGATTTCTCTGAACTGAACAATTCAACTTCAAATGAGAAAAAACATCATTTTGACAACAACTCGTCATATAATTAGTTTTGACAAATGCGAGCATCTCGAGCGACGGGCTAGGCAAAATTTTCACGCAATTCTAGAAAGTAACTAAGACATTCGCGGAAAGTCTGATTGTGTTGATTAGCTAGGTAAACTTAACTTACGGTATTTAACTGAAAGGACGTTTTGACACAAAGAAGTGCGACAATAACAACACATCAAAACACAAGTTAATTAAGCGATGGTTCTTGAAACGAACAACTTCACAGCTAGATAATAACATCAGGCTAATACGAAAATATTTCGTTCTCCGGCTCTAAAGCAAACATGACAGTGAAAAGAAACAACATAATAAGAACTGGAGTAAACCAGTTCATTTAAGTCGATTGTGCATTTTAGGTGGCCCCGAATCCCTGAATAAAGTTCACTGAATCTAGTTAAACACAACAACACAGCTGAACAGCAGACCAAAAATATTGCCGGCAAAAACATGGCCTTAACTAAACACTTTGATTACTTAGCGATATGTGAAAGAGAAATACAAACTCTAACTGAATAAAACACGATTGTTCAAGACTTACTGAGACCTTTAAGTTGTTTCCCTGTCAGAAGAGAACTTTCTAGCGGCGCCGCTGTGGTTCGCCAGATTCGCTCCCCAGCAAAGTCAGCCGATACCGTTCTATAATGTCGTATGCACTGCGCTGTTCAAAGGGCGCTTTGAAATGAAATGCTCAAGGTAAGTTTTTTTTTGTAATGAAACAAATATTCTTTTAACTGAAATGGCCAAAAATTTGATTAAGCGATGGTTCTTGAAACGAACAATTTCATAGCTAGAATAATAACATCAGGCTAATACGAAAATATCTTGCTCTCCGGCTCTAAAGCAAACATGACAGTGAAAAGAAAGAACATAATAAGAACTGGAGTAAACCAGTTCATTTAAGTCGATTGTGCATTTTAGGTGGCCCCGAATCCCTGAATAAAGTTCACTGAATCTAGTTAAACACAACAACACAGCTGAACAGCAGACCAAAAAAATTGCCGGCAGATCTAGAAACATGGCCTTAACTAAACACTTTGATTACTTAGCGATATGTGAAAGAGAAGTACAAACGCTAACTGAATAAAACACGATTGTTCAAGACTTACTGAGATCTTTAAGTTGTTTCCTGTCAGAAGAGAACTTTCTAGCGGCGCCGCTGTGGTTCGCCAGATTCGCTCCCCAGCAAAGTCAGCCGATACCGTTCCATCGATCAATCGCTGCCACTGACGGCGCGCTGACTTCTCATCGCAAAGAAGGCCTGAAAGTCAATGTGATCATCCTGTTACTAAAATAATAATAGTAATAATAATAAACAAAATAATGGTGACATGTTGTCGCGGAAACGTCATGTTTTCACCCTTTAAGCCCTAATATCAAAGGACAAACTCTCCTGTCTTGTCCCTATATTTTTCTTATAAAAGCCGACTGGGTAGAAGTTATTAAAATATCAAGAGAATTCATCTTGGGTGATCGTATCCTTAATTCTCATGACCTCAGGGATTGAATAAACATTAATTTTACCAGGAGAAATTTGATGCTGATCACTGTTAGGGCTTAAAGGGTTAATCTCTCTACTTTTTATTGTGAAATAATACAACCGTCCTGGCACAAGCCTGACCCCATGCACCAAAGGTCTCTTATGCCAGCGGGGATGATCTTGCCACTCAGTCCGATAACTTGTCTGACGACAAGCCAGGGAGGGAGAGATGAACTGGCCCCTAGACCATAATAAGTACATCCCTTTCGGCTAGCGCTCACATCCGACTGTCTCAAATTCAGCTTCATCTATATATAACATGATTAGCCGTTTTCCAAGTGGTACGTCTTGAGGTTTGGGCATGCGTACGTAGTGAACCTCATATAACGAATAGAGAAAAATCTCGTTGTTTATTTCAACAAAATGATTAGGCAATGATCAAAAATATGAAAAGCTAGGGGGAAAAAACACACTTGTGATTAGTCTATAAAGTCACTTAACGACGAGGGAATCTTTTCATTATTTTAATTTTGTTTAATAAAAAAAAAAAAAAACGCTCAATGTATGTGATTGTTCATTCTACCCAAGCCTTGGCATCCGTACAAATCGACGTCGTAGTTCATTTTTTATCTCACTCAAAGAGTTAATTTGTTTAGAAAAGAACTTTGCCGGAAACTTTTACCATCACTTTATAGGGATTCACGCCCTGGCCTCAAAAATAGTTTTTTCAGGTCACACATGTCATAATAGTTAATGATCAACCAGCACGCTAAGTAAGAATTAGGGCTGTTGATTGCAAGAACGGCTGATATCTTACTAACGCACGGTTGGATAAGTATGAAACCAACTTAGATCTGTCTACTAAAGAATTTTTTAGGCCGTAAACTTCGAAAATTAAGCAGGTTTTTGACCTCCAAACATTGAGCGTGTTCTATAATGTCGTATGCACTGCGCTGTTCAAAGGGCGCTTTGAAATGAAATGCTCAAGCTAAGTTTTTTTTTGTAATGAAAGAAATATTCTTTTAACTAAAATGGCCCAAAATTTGATTTCTCTGAACTGAACAATTCAACTTCAAATGAGAAAAAACATCATTTTGACAACAACTCGTCATATAATTAGTTTTGACAAATGCGAGCATCTCGAGCGACGGGCTAGGCAAAATTTTCACGCAATTCTAGAAAGTAACTAAGACATTCGCGGAAAGTCTGATTGTGTTGATTAGCTAGGTAAACTTAACTTACGGTATTTAACTGAAAGGACGTTTTGAC
Organism: Pavona decussata; assembly: GCF_977016875.1. Lineage (NCBI taxonomy): Eukaryota > Metazoa > Cnidaria > Anthozoa > Scleractinia > Agariciidae > Pavona > Pavona decussata. The sequence goes on from NW_028145589.1 coordinate 1,427,010, forward strand.
ACAAAGAAGTGCGACAATAACAACACATCAAAACACAAGTTAATTAAGCGATGGTTCTTGAAACGAACAACTTCACAGCTAGATAATAACATCAGGCTAATACGAAAATATTTCGTTCTCCGGCTCTAAAGCAAACATGACAGTGAAAAGAAACAACATAATAAGAACTGGAGTAAACCAGTTCATTTAAGTCGATTGTGCATTTTAGGTGGCCCCGAATCCCTGAATAAAGTTCACTGAATCTAGTTAAACACAACAACACAGCTGAACAGCAGACCAAAAATATTGCCGGCAAAAACATGGCCTTAACTAAACACTTTGATTACTTAGCGATATGTGAAAGAGAAATACAAACTCTAACTGAATAAAACACGATTGTTCAAGACTTACTGAGACCTTTAAGTTGTTTCCCTGTCAGAAGAGAACTTTCTAGCGGCGCCGCTGTGGTTCGCCAGATTCGCTCCCCAGCAAAGTCAGCCGATACCGTTCTATAATGTCGTATGCACTGCGCTGTTCAAAGGGCGCTTTGAAATGAAATGCTCAAGGTAAGTTTTTTTTTGTAATGAAACAAATATTCTTTTAACTGAAATGGCCAAAAATTTGATTAAGCGATGGTTCTTGAAACGAACAATTTCATAGCTAGAATAATAACATCAGGCTAATACGAAAATATCTTGCTCTCCGGCTCTAAAGCAAACATGACAGTGAAAAGAAAGAACATAATAAGAACTGGAGTAAACCAGTTCATTTAAGTCGATTGTGCATTTTAGGTGGCCCCGAATCCCTGAATAAAGTTCACTGAATCTAGTTAAACACAACAACACAGCTGAACAGCAGACCAAAAAAATTGCCGGCAGATCTAGAAACATGGCCTTAACTAAACACTTTGATTACTTAGCGATATGTGAAAGAGAAGTACAAACGCTAACTGAATAAAACACGATTGTTCAAGACTTACTGAGATCTTTAAGTTGTTTCCTGTCAGAAGAGAACTTTCTAGCGGCGCCGCTGTGGTTCGCCAGATTCGCTCCCCAGCAAAGTCAGCCGATACCGTTCCATCGATCAATCGCTGCCACTGACGGCGCGCTGACTTCTCATCGCAAAGAAGGCCTGAAAGTCAATGTGATCATCCTGTTACTAAAATAATAATAGTAATAATAATAAACAAAATAATGGTGACATGTTGTCGCGGAAACGTCATGTTTTCACCCTTTAAGCCCTAATATCAAAGGACAAACTCTCCTGTCTTGTCCCTATATTTTTCTTATAAAAGCCGACTGGGTAGAAGTTATTAAAATATCAAGAGAATTCATCTTGGGTGATCGTATCCTTAATTCTCATGACCTCAGGGATTGAATAAACATTAATTTTACCAGGAGAAATTTGATGCTGATCACTGTTAGGGCTTAAAGGGTTAATCTCTCTACTTTTTATTGTGAAATAATACAACCGTCCTGGCACAAGCCTGACCCCATGCACCAAAGGTCTCTTATGCCAGCGGGGATGATCTTGCCACTCAGTCCGATAACTTGTCTGACGACAAGCCAGGGAGGGAGAGATGAACTGGCCCCTAGACCATAATAAGTACATCCCTTTCGGCTAGCGCTCACATCCGACTGTCTCAAATTCAGCTTCATCTATATATAACATGATTAGCCGTTTTCCAAGTGGTACGTCTTGAGGTTTGGGCATGCGTACGTAGTGAACCTCATATAACGAATAGAGAAAAATCTCGTTGTTTATTTCAACAAAATGATTAGGCAATGATCAAAAATATGAAAAGCTAGGGGGAAAAAACACACTTGTGATTAGTCTATAAAGTCACTTAACGACGAGGGAATCTTTTCATTATTTTAATTTTGTTTAATAAAAAAAAAAAAAAACGCTCAATGTATGTGATTGTTCATTCTACCCAAGCCTTGGCATCCGTACAAATCGACGTCGTAGTTCATTTTTTATCTCACTCAAAGAGTTAATTTGTTTAGAAAAGAACTTTGCCGGAAACTTTTACCATCACTTTATAGGGATTCACGCCCTGGCCTCAAAAATAGTTTTTTCAGGTCACACATGTCATAATAGTTAATGATCAACCAGCACGCTAAGTAAGAATTAGGGCTGTTGATTGCAAGAACGGCTGATATCTTACTAACGCACGGTTGGATAAGTATGAAACCAACTTAGATCTGTCTACTAAAGAATTTTTTAGGCCGTAAACTTCGAAAATTAAGCAGGTTTTTGACCTCCAAACATTGAGCGTGTTCTATAATGTCGTATGCACTGCGCTGTTCAAAGGGCGCTTTGAAATGAAATGCTCAAGCTAAGTTTTTTTTTGTAATGAAAGAAATATTCTTTTAACTAAAATGGCCCAAAATTTGATTTCTCTGAACTGAACAATTCAACTTCAAATGAGAAAAAACATCATTTTGACAACAACTCGTCATATAATTAGTTTTGACAAATGCGAGCATCTCGAGCGACGGGCTAGGCAAAATTTTCACGCAATTCTAGAAAGTAACTAAGACATTCGCGGAAAGTCTGATTGTGTTGATTAGCTAGGTAAACTTAACTTACGGTATTTAACTGAAAGGACGTTTTGACACAAAGAAGTGCGACAATAACAACACATCAAAACACAAGTTAATTAAGCGATGGTTCTTGAAACGAACAACTTCACAGCTAGATAATAACATCAGGCTAATACGAAAATATTTCGTTCTCCGGCTCTAAAGCAAACATGACAGTGAAAAGAAACAACATAATAAGAACTGGAGTAAACCAGTTCATTTAAGTCGATTGTGCATTTTAGGTGGCCCCGAATCCCTGAATAAAGTTCACTGAATCTAGTTAAACACAACAACACAGCTGAACAGCAGACCAAAAATATTGCCGGCAAAAACATGGCCTTAACTAAACACTTTGATTACTTAGCGATATGTGAAAGAGAAATACAAACTCTAACTGAATAAAACACGATTGTTCAAGACTTACTGAGACCTTTAAGTTGTTTCCCTGTCAGAAGAGAACTTTCTAGCGGCGCCGCTGTGGTTCGCCAGATTCGCTCCCCAGCAAAGTCAGCCGATACCGTTCTATAATGTCGTATGCACTGCGCTGTTCAAAGGGCGCTTTGAAATGAAATGCTCAAGGTAAGTTTTTTTTTGTAATGAAACAAATATTCTTTTAACTGAAATGGCCAAAAATTTGATTAAGCGATGGTTCTTGAAACGAACAATTTCATAGCTAGAATAATAACATCAGGCTAATACGAAAATATCTTGCTCTCCGGCTCTAAAGCAAACATGACAGTGAAAAGAAAGAACATAATAAGAACTGGAGTAAACCAGTTCATTTAAGTCGATTGTGCATTTTAGGTGGCCCCGAATCCCTGAATAAAGTTCACTGAATCTAGTTAAACACAACAACACAGCTGAACAGCAGACCAAAAAAATTGCCGGCAGATCTAGAAACATGGCCTTAACTAAACACTTTGATTACTTAGCGATATGTGAAAGAGAAGTACAAACGCTAACTGAATAAAACACGATTGTTCAAGACTTACTGAGATCTTTAAGTTGTTTCCTGTCAGAAGAGAACTTTCTAGCGGCGCCGCTGTGGTTCGCCAGATTCGCTCCCCAGCAAAGTCAGCCGATACCGTTCCATCGATCAATCGCTGCCACTGACGGCGCGCTGACTTCTCATCGCAAAGAAGGCCTGAAAGTCAATGTGATCATCCTGTTACTAAAATAATAATAGTAATAATAATAAACAAAATAATGGTGACATGTTGTCGCGGAAACGTCATGTTTTCACCCTTTAAGCCCTAATATCAAAGGACAAACTCTCCTGTCTTGTCCCTATATTTTTCTTATAAAAGCCGACTGGGTAGAAGTTATTAAAATATCAAGAGAATTCATCTTGGGTGATCGTATCCTTAATTCTCATGACCTCAGGGATTGAATAAACATTAATTTTACCAGGAGAAATTTGATGCTGATCACTGTTAGGGCTTAAAGGGTTAATCTCTCTACTTTTTATTGTGAAATAATACAACCGTCCTGGCACAAGCCTGACCCCATGCACCAAAGGTCTCTTATGCCAGCGGGGATGATCTTGCCACTCAGTCCGATAACTTGTCTGACGACAAGCCAGGGAGGGAGAGATGAACTGGCCCCTAGACCATAATAAGTACATCCCTTTCGGCTAGCGCTCACATCCGACTGTCTCAAATTCAGCTTCATCTATATATAACATGATTAGCCGTTTTCCAAGTGGTACGTCTTGAGGTTTGGGCATGCGTACGTAGTGAACCTCATATAACGAATAGAGAAAAATCTCGTTGTTTATTTCAACAAAATGATTAGGCAATGATCAAAAATATGAAAAGCTAGGGGGAAAAAACACACTTGTGATTAGTCTATAAAGTCACTTAACGACGAGGGAATCTTTTCATTATTTTAATTTTGTTTAATAAAAAAAAAAAAAAACGCTCAATGTATGTGATTGTTCATTCTACCCAAGCCTTGGCATCCGTACAAATCGACGTCGTAGTTCATTTTTTATCTCACTCAAAGAGTTAATTTGTTTAGAAAAGAACTTTGCCGGAAACTTTTACCATCACTTTATAGGGATTCACGCCCTGGCCTCAAAAATAGTTTTTTCAGGTCACACATGTCATAATAGTTAATGATCAACCAGCACGCTAAGTAAGAATTAGGGCTGTTGATTGCAAGAACGGCTGATATCTTACTAACGCACGGTTGGATAAGTATGAAACCAACTTAGATCTGTCTACTAAAGAATTTTTTAGGCCGTAAACTTCGAAAATTAAGCAGGTTTTTGACCTCCAAACATTGAGCGTGTTCTATAATGTCGTATGCACTGCGCTGTTCAAAGGGCGCTTTGAAATGAAATGCTCAAGCTAAGTTTTTTTTTGTAATGAAAGAAATATTCTTTTAACTAAAATGGCCCAAAATTTGATTTCTCTGAACTGAACAATTCAACTTCAAATGAGAAAAAACATCATTTTGACAACAACTCGTCATATAATTAGTTTTGACAAATGCGAGCATCTCGAGCGACGGGCTAGGCAAAATTTTCACGCAATTCTAGAAAGTAACTAAGACATTCGCGGAAAGTCTGATTGTGTTGATTAGCTAGGTAAACTTAACTTACGGTATTTAACTGAAAGGACGTTTTGACACAAAGAAGTGCGACAATAACAACACATCAAAACACAAGTTAATTAAGCGATGGTTCTTGAAACGAACAACTTCACAGCTAGATAATAACATCAGGCTAATACGAAAATATTTCGTTCTCCGGCTCTAAAGCAAACATGACAGTGAAAAGAAACAACATAATAAAAACTGGAGTAAACCAGTTCATTTAAGTCGATTGTGCATTTTAGGTGGCCCCGAATCCCTGAATAAAGTTCACTGAATCTAGTTAAACACAACAACACAGCTGAACAGCAGACCAAAAATATTGCCGGCAAAAACATGGCCTTAACTAAACACTTTGATTACTTAGCGATATGTGAAAGAGAAATACAAACTCTAACTGAATAAAACACGATTGTTCAAGACTTACTGAGACCTTTAAGTTGTTTCCCTGTCAGAAGAGAACTTTCTAGCGGCGCCGCTGTGGTTCGCCAGATTCGCTCCCCAGCAAAGTCAGCCGATACCGTTCTATAATGTCGTATGCACTGCGCTGTTCAAAGGGCGCTTTGAAATGAAATGCTCAAGGTAAGTTTTTTTTTGTAATGAAACAAATATTCTTTTAACTGAAATGGCCAAAAATTTGATTAAGCGATGGTTCTTGAAACGAACAATTTCATAGCTAGAATAATAACATCAGGCTAATACGAAAATATCTTGCTCTCCGGCTCTAAAGCAAACATGACAGTGAAAAGAAAGAACATAATAAGAACTGGAGTAAACCAGTTCATTTAAGTCGATTGTGCATTTTAGGTGGCCCCGAATCCCTGAATAAAGTTCACTGAATCTAGTTAAACACAACAACACAGCTGAACAGCAGACCAAAAAAATTGCCGGCAGATCTAGAAACATGGCCTTAACTAAACACTTTGATTACTTAGCGATATGTGAAAGAGAAGTACAAACGCTAACTGAATAAAACACGATTGTTCAAGACTTACTGAGATCTTTAAGTTGTTTCCTGTCAGAAGAGAACTTTCTAGCGGCGCCGCTGTGGTTCGCCAGATTCGCTCCCCAGCAAAGTCAGCCGATACCGTTCCATCGATCAATCGCTGCCACTGACGGCGCGCTGACTTCTCATCGCAAAGAAGGCCTGAAAGTCAATGTGATCATCCTGTTACTAAAATAATAATAGTAATAATAATAAACAAAATAATGGTGACATGTTGTCGCGGAAACGTCATGTTTTCACCCTTTAAGCCCTAATATCAAAGGACAAACTCTCCTGTCTTGTCCCTATATTTTTCTTATAAAAGCCGACTGGGTAGAAGTTATTAAAATATCAAGAGAATTCATCTTGGGTGATCGTATCCTTAATTCTCATGACCTCAGGGATTGAATAAACATTAATTTTACCAGGAGAAATTTGATGCTGATCACTGTTAGGGCTTAAAGGGTTAATCTCTCTACTTTTTATTGTGAAATAATACAACCGTCCTGGCACAAGCCTGACCCCATGCACCAAAGGTCTCTTATGCCAGCGGGGATGATCTTGCCACTCAGTCCGATAACTTGTCTGACGACAAGCCAGGGAGGGAGAGATGAACTGGCCCCTAGACCATAATAAGTACATCCCTTTCGGCTAGCGCTCACATCCGACTGTCTCAAATTCAGCTTCATCTATATATAACATGATTAGCCGTTTTCCAAGTGGTACGTCTTGAGGTTTGGGCATGCGTACGTAGTGAACCTCATATAACGAATAGAGAAAAATCTCGTTGTTTATTTCAACAAAATGATTAGGCAATGATCAAAAATATGAAAAGCTAGGGGGAAAAAACACACTTGTGATTAGTCTATAAAGTCACTTAACGACGAGGGAATCTTTTCATTATTTTAATTTTGTTTAATAAAAAAAAAAAAAAACGCTCAATGTATGTGATTGTTCATTCTACCCAAGCCTTGGCATCCGTACAAATCGACGTCGTAGTTCATTTTTTATCTCACTCAAAGAGTTAATTTGTTTAGAAAAGAACTTTGCCGGAAACTTTTACCATCACTTTATAGGGATTCACGCCCTGGCCTCAAAAATAGTTTTTTCAGGTCACACATGTCATAATAGTTAATGATCAACCAGCACGCTAAGTAAGAATTAGGGCTGTTGATTGCAAGAACGGCTGATATCTTACTAACGCACGGTTGGATAAGTATGAAACCAACTTAGATCTGTCTACTAAAGAATTTTTTAGGCCGTAAACTTCGAAAATTAAGCAGGTTTTTGACCTCCAAACATTGAGCGTGTTCTATAATGTCGTATGCACTGCGCTGTTCAAAGGGCGCTTTGAAATGAAATGCTCAAGCTAAGTTTTTTTTTGTAATGAAAGAAATATTCTTTTAACTAAAATGGCCCAAAATTTGATTTCTCTGAACTGAACAATTCAACTTCAAATGAGAAAAAACATCATTTTGACAACAACTCGTCATATAATTAGTTTTGACAAATGCGAGCATCTCGAGCGACGGGCTAGGCAAAATTTTCACGCAATTCTAGAAAGTAACTAAGACATTCGCGGAAAGTCTGATTGTGTTGATTAGCTAGGTAAACTTAACTTACGGTATTTAACTGAAAGGACGTTTTGACACAAAGAAGTGCGACAATAACAACACATCAAAACACAAGTTAATTAAGCGATGGTTCTTGAAACGAACAACTTCACAGCTAGATAATAACATCAGGCTAATACGAAAATATTTCGTTCTCCGGCTCTAAAGCAAACATGACAGTGAAAAGAAACAACATAATAAGAACTGGAGTAAACCAGTTCATTTAAGTCGATTGTGCATTTTAGGTGGCCCCGAATCCCTGAATAAAGTTCACTGAATCTAGTTAAACACAACAACACAGCTGAACAGCAGACCAAAAATATTGCCGGCAAAAACATGGCCTTAACTAAACACTTTGATTACTTAGCGATATGTGAAAGAGAAATACAAACTCTAACTGAATAAAACACGATTGTTCAAGACTTACTGAGACCTTTAAGTTGTTTCCCTGTCAGAAGAGAACTTTCTAGCGGCGCCGCTGTGGTTCGCCAGATTCGCTCCCCAGCAAAGTCAGCCGATACCGTTCTATAATGTCGTATGCACTGCGCTGTTCAAAGGGCGCTTTGAAATGAAATGCTCAAGGTAAGTTTTTTTTTGTAATGAAACAAATATTCTTTTAACTGAAATGGCCAAAAATTTGATTAAGCGATGGTTCTTGAAACGAACAATTTCATAGCTAGAATAATAACATCAGGCTAATACGAAAATATCTTGCTCTCCGGCTCTAAAGCAAACATGACAGTGAAAAGAAAGAACATAATAAGAACTGGAGTAAACCAGTTCATTTAAGTCGATTGTGCATTTTAGGTGGCCCCGAATCCCTGAATAAAGTTCACTGAATCTAGTTAAACACAACAACACAGCTGAACAGCAGACCAAAAAAATTGCCGGCAGATCTAGAAACATGGCCTTAACTAAACACTTTGATTACTTAGCGATATGTGAAAGAGAAGTACAAACGCTAACTGAATAAAACACGATTGTTCAAGACTTACTGAGATCTTTAAGTTGTTTCCTGTCAGAAGAGAACTTTCTAGCGGCGCCGCTGTGGTTCGCCAGATTCGCTCCCCAGCAAAGTCAGCCGATACCGTTCCATCGATCAATCGCTGCCACTGACGGCGCGCTGACTTCTCATCGCAAAGAAGGCCTGAAAGTCAATGTGATCATCCTGTTACTAAAATAATAATAGTAATAATAATAAACAAAATAATGGTGACATGTTGTCGCGGAAACGTCATGTTTTCACCCTTTAAGCCCTAATATCAAAGGACAAACTCTCCTGTCTTGTCCCTATATTTTTCTTATAAAAGCCGACTGGGTAGAAGTTATTAAAATATCAAGAGAATTCATCTTGGGTGATCGTATCCTTAATTCTCATGACCTCAGGGATTGAATAAACATTAATTTTACCAGGAGAAATTTGATGCTGATCACTGTTAGGGCTTAAAGGGTTAATCTCTCTACTTTTTATTGTGAAATAATACAACCGTCCTGGCACAAGCCTGACCCCATGCACCAAAGGTCTCTTATGCCAGCGGGGATGATCTTGCCACTCAGTCCGATAACTTGTCTGACGACAAGCCAGGGAGGGAGAGATGAACTGGCCCCTAGACCATAATAAGTACATCCCTTTCGGCTAGCGCTCACATCCGACTGTCTCAAATTCAGCTTCATCTATATATAACATGATTAGCCGTTTTCCAAGTGGTACGTCTTGAGGTTTGGGCATGCGTACGTAGTGAACCTCATATAACGAATAGAGAAAAATCTCGTTGTTTATTTCAACAAAATGATTAGGCAATGATCAAAAATATGAAAAGCTAGGGGGAAAAACACACTTGTGATTAGTCTATAAAGTCACTTAACGACGAGGGAATCTTTTCATTATTTTAATTTTGTTTAATAAAAAAAAAAAAAAACGCTCAATGTATGTGATTGTTCATTCTACCCAAGCCTTGGCATCCGTACAAATCGACGTCGTAGTTCATTTTTTATCTCACTCAAAGAGTTAATTTGTTTAGAAAAGAACTTTGCCGGAAACTTTTACCATCACTTTATAGGGATTCACGCCCTGGCCTCAAAAATAGTTTTTTCAGGTCACACATGTCATAATAGTTAATGATCAACCAGCACGCTAAGTAAGAATTAGGGCTGTTGATTGCAAGAACGGCTGATATCTTACTAACGCACGGTTGGATAAGTATGAAACCAACTTAGATCTGTCTACTAAAGAATTTTTTAGGCCGTAAACTTCGAAAATTAAGCAGGTTTTTGACCTCCAAACATTGAGCGTGTTCTATAATGTCGTATGCACTGCGCTGTTCAAAGGGCGCTTTGAAATGAAATGCTCAAGCTAAGTTTTTTTTTGTAATGAAAGAAATATTCTTTTAACTAAAATGGCCCAAAATTTGATTTCTCTGAACTGAACAATTCAACTTCAAATGAGAAAAAACATCATTTTGACAACAACTCGTCATATAATTAGTTTTGACAAATGCGAGCATCTCGAGCGACGGGCTAGGCAAAATTTTCACGCAATTCTAGAAAGTAACTAAGACATTCGCGGAAAGTCTGATTGTGTTGATTAGCTAGGTAAACTTAACTTACGGTATTTAACTGAAAGGACGTTTTGACACAAAGAAGTGCGACAATAACAACACATCAAAACACAAGTTAATTAAGCGATGGTTCTTGAAACGAACAACTTCACAGCTAGATAATAACATCAGGCTAATACGAAAATATTTCGTTCTCCGGCTCTAAAGCAAACATGACAGTGAAAAGAAACAACATAATAAGAACTGGAGTAAACCAGTTCATTTAAGTCGATTGTGCATTTTAGGTGGCCCCGAATCCCTGAATAAAGTTCACTGAATCTAGTTAAACACAACAACACAGCTGAACAGCAGACCAAAAATATTGCCGGCAAAAACATGGCCTTAACTAAACACTTTGATTACTTAGCGATATGTGAAAGAGAAATACAAACTCTAACTGAATAAAACACGATTGTTCAAGACTTACTGAGACCTTTAAGTTGTTTCCCTGTCAGAAGAGAACTTTCTAGCGGCGCCGCTGTGGTTCGCCAGATTCGCTCCCCAGCAAAGTCAGCCGATACCGTTCTATAATGTCGTATGCACTGCGCTGTTCAAAGGGCGCTTTGAAATGAAATGCTCAAGGTAAGTTTTTTTTTGTAATGAAACAAATATTCTTTTAACTGAAATGGCCAAAAATTTGATTAAGCGATGGTTCTTGAAACGAACAATTTCATAGCTAGAATAATAACATCAGGCTAATACGAAAATATCTTGCTCTCCGGCTCTAAAGCAAACATGACAGTGAAAAGAAAGAACATAATAAGAACTGGAGTAAACCAGTTCATTTAAGTCGATTGTGCATTTTAGGTGGCCCCGAATCCCTGAATAAAGTTCACTGAATCTAGTTAAACACAACAACACAGCTGAACAGCAGACCAAAAAAATTGCCGGCAGATCTAGAAACATGGCCTTAACTAAACACTTTGATTACTTAGCGATATGTGAAAGAGAAGTACAAACGCTAACTGAATAAAACACGATTGTTCAAGACTTACTGAGATCTTTAAGTTGTTTCCTGTCAGAAGAGAACTTTCTAGCGGCGCCGCTGTGGTTCGCCAGATTCGCTCCCCAGCAAAGTCAGCCGATACCGTTCCATCGATCAATCGCTGCCACTGACGGCGCGCTGACTTCTCATCGCAAAGAAGGCCTGAAAGTCAATGTGATCATCCTGTTACTAAAATAATAATAGTAATAATAATAAACAAAATAATGGTGACATGTTGTCGCGGAAACGTCATGTTTTCACCCTTTAAGCCCTAATATCAAAGGACAAACTCTCCTGTCTTGTCCCTATATTTTTCTTATAAAAGCCGACTGGGTAGAAGTTATTAAAATATCAAGAGAATTCATCTTGGGTGATCGTATCCTTAATTCTCATGACCTCAGGGATTGAATAAACATTAATTTTACCAGGAGAAATTTGATGCTGATCACTGTTAGGGCTTAAAGGGTTAATCTCTCTACTTTTTATTGTGAAATAATACAACCGTCCTGGCACAAGCCTGACCCCATGCACCAAAGGTCTCTTATGCCAGCGGGGATGATCTTGCCACTCAGTCCGATAACTTGTCTGACGACAAGCCAGGGAGGGAGAGATGAACTGGCCCCTAGACCATAATAAGTACATCCCTTTCGGCTAGCGCTCACATCCGACTGTCTCAAATTCAGCTTCATCTATATATAACATGATTAGCCGTTTTCCAAGTGGTACGTCTTGAGGTTTGGGCATGCGTACGTAGTGAACCTCATATAACGAATAGAGAAAAATCTCGTTGTTTATTTCAACAAAATGATTAGGCAATGATCAAAAATATGAAAAGCTAGGGGGAAAAAACACACTTGTGATTAGTCTATAAAGTCACTTAACGACGAGGGAATCTTTTCATTATTTTAATTTTGTTTAATAAAAAAAAAAAAAAACGCTCAATGTATGTGATTGTTCATTCTACCCAAGCCTTGGCATCCGTACAAATCGACGTCGTAGTTCATTTTTTATCTCACTCAAAGAGTTAATTTGTTTAGAAAAGAACTTTGCCGGAAACTTTTACCATCACTTTATAGGGATTCACGCCCTGGCCTCAAAAATAGTTTTTTCAGGTCACACATGTCATAATAGTTAATGATCAACCAGCACGCTAAGTAAGAATTAGGGCTGTTGATTGCAAGAACGGCTGATATCTTACTAACGCACGGTTGGATAAGTATGAAACCAACTTAGATCTGTCTACTAAAGAATTTTTTAGGCCGTAAACTTCGAAAATTAAGCAGGTTTTTGACCTCCAAACATTGAGCGTGTTCTATAATGTCGTATGCACTGCGCTGTTCAAAGGGCGCTTTGAAATGAAATGCTCAAGCTAAGTTTTTTTTTGTAATGAAAGAAATATTCTTTTAACTAAAATGGCCCAAAATTTGATTTCTCTGAACTGAACAATTCAACTTCAAATGAGAAAAAACATCATTTTGACAACAACTCGTCATATAATTAGTTTTGACAAATGCGAGCATCTCGAGCGACGGGCTAGGCAAAATTTTCACGCAATTCTAGAAAGTAACTAAGACATTCGCGGAAAGTCTGATTGTGTTGATTAGCTAGGTAAACTTAACTTACGGTATTTAACTGAAAGGACGTTTTGACACAAAGAAGTGCGACAATAACAACACATCAAAACACAAGTTAATTAAGCGATGGTTCTTGAAACGAACAACTTCACAGCTAGATAATAACATCAGGCTAATACGAAAATATTTCGTTCTCCGGCTCTAAAGCAAACATGACAGTGAAAAGAAACAACATAATAAGAACTGGAGTAAACCAGTTCATTTAAGTCGATTGTGCATTTTAGGTGGCCCCGAATCCCTGAATAAAGTTCACTGAATCTAGTTAAACACAACAACACAGCTGAACAGCAGACCAAAAATATTGCCGGCAAAAACATGGCCTTAACTAAACACTTTGATTACTTAGCGATATGTGAAAGAGAAATACAAACTCTAACTGAATAAAACACGATTGTTCAAGACTTACTGAGACCTTTAAGTTGTTTCCCTGTCAGAAGCAATCTCGTACCCAGAGTCTTCAGGCTTTTTGGTCAGCGGGGCAACGCCGGGAAGACTCTGGGGACATCAAATTTTATTACCGCAGGATTTCTGCGGTAAAACAATGGAAACCGTTACGGAACAGCCAATCAAAAAAATTGAATTTTTTTGATGTCCCCAGAGTCTTCCCGGCGTTGCCCCGCTGACCAAAAAGCCTGAAGACTCTGGGTACGAGATTGTGTCAGAAGAGAACTTTCTAGCGGCGCCGCTGTGGTTCGCCAGATTCGCTCCCCAGCAAAGTCAGCCGATACCGTTCTATAATGTCGTATGCACTGCGCTGTTCAAAGGGCGCTTTGAAATGAAATGCTCAAGGTAAGTTTTTTTTTGTAATGAAACAAATATTCTTTTAACTGAAATGGCCAAAAATTTGATTAAGCGATGGTTCTTGAAACGAACAATTTCATAGCTAGAATAATAACATCAGGCTAATACGAAAATATCTTGCTCTCCGGCTCTAAAGCAAACATGACAGTGAAAAGAAAGAACATAATAAGAACTGGAGTAAACCAGTTCATTTAAGTCGATTGTGCATTTTAGGTGGCCCCGAATCCCTGAATAAAGTTCACTGAATCTAGTTAAACACAACAACACAGCTGAACAGCAGACCAAAAAAATTGCCGGCAGATCTAGAAACATGGCCTTAACTAAACACTTTGATTACTTAGCGATATGTGAAAGAGAAGTACAAACGCTAACTGAATAAAACACGATTGTTCAAGACTTACTGAGATCTTTAAGTTGTTTCCTGTCAGAAGAGAACTTTCTAGCGGCGCCGCTGTGGTTCGCCAGATTCGCTCCCCAGCAAAGTCAGCCGATACCGTTCCATCGATCAATCGCTGCCACTGACGGCGCGCTGACTTCTCATCGCAAAGAAGGCCTGAAAGTCAATGTGATCATCCTGTTACTAAAATAATAATAGTAATAATAATAAACAAAATAATGGTGACATGTTGTCGCGGAAACGTCATGTTTTCACCCTTTAAGCCCTAATATCAAAGGACAAACTCTCCTGTCTTGTCCCTATATTTTTCTTATAAAAGCCGACTGGGTAGAAGTTATTAAAATATCAAGAGAATTCATCTTGGGTGATCGTATCCTTAATTCTCATGACCTCAGGGATTGAATAAACATTAATTTTACCAGGAGAAATTTGATGCTGATCACTGTTAGGGCTTAAAGGGTTAATCTCTCTACTTTTTATTGTGAAATAATACAACCGTCCTGGCACAAGCCTGACCCCATGCACCAAAGGTCTCTTATGCCAGCGGGGATGATCTTGCCACTCAGTCCGATAACTTGTCTGACGACAAGCCAGGGAGGGAGAGATGAACTGGCCCCTAGACCATAATAAGTACATCCCTTTCGGCTAGCGCTCACATCCGACTGTCTCAAATTCAGCTTCATCTATATATAACATGATTAGCCGTTTTCCAAGTGGTACGTCTTGAGGTTTGGGCATGCGTACGTAGTGAACCTCATATAACGAATAGAGAAAAATCTCGTTGTTTATTTCAACAAAATGATTAGGCAATGATCAAAAATATGAAAAGCTAGGGGGAAAAAACACACTTGTGATTAGTCTATAAAGTCACTTAACGACGAGGGAATCTTTTCATTATTTTAATTTTGTTTAATAAAAAAAAAAAAAAACGCTCAATGTATGTGATTGTTCATTCTACCCAAGCCTTGGCATCCGTACAAATCGACGTCGTAGTTCATTTTTTATCTCACTCAAAGAGTTAATTTGTTTAGAAAAGAACTTTGCCGGAAACTTTTACCATCACCTTATAGGGATTCACGCCCTGGCCTCAAAAATAGTTTTTTCAGGTCACACATGTCATAATAGTTAATGATCAACCAGCACGCTAAGTAAGAATTAGGGCTGTTGATTGCAAGAACGGCTGATATCTTACTAACGCACGGTTGGATAAGTATGAAACCAACTTAGATCTGTCTACTAAAGAATTTTTTAGGCCGTAAACTTCGAAAATTAAGCAGGTTTTTGACCTCCAAACATTGAGCGTGTTCTATAATGTCGTATGCACTGCGCTGTTCAAAGGGCGCTTTGAAATGAAATGCTCAAGCTAAGTTTTTTTTTGTAATGAAAGAAATATTCTTTTAACTAAAATGGCCCAAAATTTGATTTCTCTGAACTGAACAATTCAACTTCAAATGAGAAAAAACATCATTTTGACAACAACTCGTCATATAATTAGTTTTGACAAATGCGAGCATCTCGAGCGACGGGCTAGGCAAAATTTTCACGCAATTCTAGAAAGTAACTAAGACATTCGCGGAAAGTCTGATTGTGTTGATTAGCTAGGTAAACTTAACTTACGGTATTTAACTGAAAGGACGTTTTGACACAAAGAAGTGCGACAATAACAACACATCAAAACACAAGTTAATTAAGCGATGGTTCTTGAAACGAACAACTTCACAGCTAGATAATAACATCAGGCTAATACGAAAATATTTCGTTCTCCGGCTCTAAAGCAAACATGACAGTGAAAAGAAACAACATAATAAGAACTGGAGTAAACCAGTTCATTTAAGTCGATTGTGCATTTTAGGTGGCCCCGAATCCCTGAATAAAGTTCACTGAATCTAGTTAAACACAACAACACAGCTGAACAGCAGACCAAAAATATTGCCGGCAAAAACATGGCCTTAACTAAACACTTTGATTACTTAGCGATATGTGAAAGAGAAATACAAACTCTAACTGAATAAAACACGATTGTTCAAGACTTACTGAGACCTTTAAGTTGTTTCCCTGTCAGAAGAGAACTTTCTAGCGGCGCCGCTGTGGTTCGCCAGATTCGCTCCCCAGCAAAGTCAGCCGATACCGTTCTATAATGTCGTATGCACTGCGCTGTTCAAAGGGCGCTTTGAAATGAAATGCTCAAGGTAAGTTTTTTTTTGTAATGAAACAAATATTCTTTTAACTGAAATGGCCAAAAATTTGATTAAGCGATGGTTCTTGAAACGAACAATTTCATAGCTAGAATAATAACATCAGGCTAATACGAAAATATCTTGCTCTCCGGCTCTAAAGCAAACATGACAGTGAAAAGAAAGAACATAATAAGAACTGGAGTAAACCAGTTCATTTAAGTCGATTGTGCATTTTAGGTGGCCCCGAATCCCTGAATAAAGTTCACTGAATCTAGTTAAACACAACAACACAGCTGAACAGCAGACCAAAAAAATTGCCGGCAGATCTAGAAACATGGCCTTAACTAAACACTTTGATTACTTAGCGATATGTGAAAGAGAAGTACAAACGCTAACTGAATAAAACACGATTGTTCAAGACTTACTGAGATCTTTAAGTTGTTTCCTGTCAGAAGAGAACTTTCTAGCGGCGCCGCTGTGGTTCGCCAGATTCGCTCCCCAGCAAAGTCAGCCGATACCGTTCCATCGATCAATCGCTGCCACTGACGGCGCGCTGACTTCTCATCGCAAAGAAGGCCTGAAAGTCAATGTGATCATCCTGTTACTAAAATAATAATAGTAATAATAATAAACAAAATAATGGTGACATGTTGTCGCGGAAACGTCATGTTTTCACCCTTTAAGCCCTAATATCAAAGGACAAACTCTCCTGTCTTGTCCCTATATTTTTCTTATAAAAGCCGACTGGGTAGAAGTTATTAAAATATCAAGAGAATTCATCTTGGGTGATCGTATCCTTAATTCTCATGACCTCAGGGATTGAATAAACATTAATTTTACCAGGAGAAATTTGATGCTGATCACTGTTAGGGCTTAAAGGGTTAATCTCTCTACTTTTTATTGTGAAATAATACAACCGTCCTGGCACAAGCCTGACCCCATGCACCAAAGGTCTCTTATGCCAGCGGGGATGATCTTGCCACTCAGTCCGATAACTTGTCTGACGACAAGCCAGGGAGGGAGAGATGAACTGGCCCCTAGACCATAATAAGTACATCCCTTTCGGCTAGCGCTCACATCCGACTGTCTCAAATTCAGCTTCATCTATATATAACATGATTAGCCGTTTTCCAAGTGGTACGTCTTGAGGTTTGGGCATGCGTACGTAGTGAACCTCATATAACGAATAGAGAAAAATCTCGTTGTTTATTTCAACAAAATGATTAGGCAATGATCAAAAATATGAAAAGCTAGGGGGAAAAAACACACTTGTGATTAGTCTATAAAGTCACTTAACGACGAGGGAATCTTTTCATTATTTTAATTTTGTTTAATAAAAAAAAAAAAAAACGCTCAATGTATGTGATTGTTCATTCTACCCAAGCCTTGGCATCCGTACAAATCGACGTCGTAGTTCATTTTTTATCTCACTCAAAGAGTTAATTTGTTTAGAAAAGAACTTTGCCGGAAACTTTTACCATCACTTTATAGGGATTCACGCCCTGGCCTCAAAAATAGTTTTTGCAGGTCACACATGTCATAATAGTTAATGATCAACCAGCACGCTAAGTAAGAATTAGGGCTGTTGATTGCAAGAACGGCTGATATCTTACTAACGCACGGTTGGATAAGTATGAAACCAACTTAGATCTGTCTACTAAAGAATTTTTTAGGCCGTAAACTTCGAAAATTAAGCAGGTTTTTGACCTCCAAACATTGAGCGTGTTCTATAATGTCGTATGCACTGCGCTGTTCAAAGGGCGCTTTGAAATGAAATGCTCAAGCTAAGTTTTTTTTTGTAATGAAAGAAATATTCTTTTAACTAAAATGGCCCAAAATTTGATTTCTCTGAACTGAACAATTCAACTTCAAATGAGAAAAAACATCATTTTGACAACAACTCGTCATATAATTAGTTTTGACAAATGCGAGCATCTCGAGCGACGGGCTAGGCAAAATTTTCACGCAATTCTAGAAAGTAACTAAGACATTCGCGGAAAGTCTGATTGTGTTGATTAGCTAGGTAAACTTAACTTACGGTATTTAACTGAAAGGACGTTTTGACACAAAGAAGTGCGACAATAACAACACATCAAAACACAAGTTAATTAAGCGATGGTTCTTGAAACGAACAACTTCACAGCTAGATAATAACATCAGGCTAATACGAAAATATTTCGTTCTCCGGCTCTAAAGCAAACATGACAGTGAAAAGAAACAACATAATAAGAACTGGAGTAAACCAGTTCATTTAAGTCGATTGTGCATTTTAGGTGGCCCCGAATCCCTGAATAAAGTTCACTGAATCTAGTTAAACACAACAACACAGCTGAACAGCAGACCAAAAATATTGCCGGCAAAAACATGGCCTTAACTAAACACTTTGATTACTTAGCGATATGTGAAAGAGAAATACAAACTCTAACTGAATAAAACACGATTGTTCAAGACTTACTGAGACCTTTAAGTTGTTTCCCTGTCAGAAGAGAACTTTCTAGCGGCGCCGCTGTGGTTCGCCAGATTCGCTCCCCAGCAAAGTCAGCCGATACCGTTCTATAATGTCGTATGCACTGCGCTGTTCAAAGGGCGCTTTGAAATGAAATGCTCAAGGTAAGTTTTTTTTTGTAATGAAACAAATATTCTTTTAACTGAAATGGCCAAAAATTTGATTAAGCGATGGTTCTTGAAACGAACAATTTCATAGCTAGAATAATAACATCAGGCTAATACGAAAATATCTTGCTCTCCGGCTCTAAAGCAAACATGACAGTGAAAAGAAAGAACATAATAAGAACTGGAGTAAACCAGTTCATTTAAGTCGATTGTGCATTTTAGGTGGCCCCGAATCCCTGAATAAAGTTCACTGAATCTAGTTAAACACAACAACACAGCTGAACAGCAGACCAAAAAAATTGCCGGCAGATCTAGAAACATGGCCTTAACTAAACACTTTGATTACTTAGCGATATGTGAAAGAGAAGTACAAACGCTAACTGAATAAAACACGATTGTTCAAGACTTACTGAGATCTTTAAGTTGTTTCCTGTCAGAAGAGAACTTTCTAGCGGCGCCGCTGTGGTTCGCCAGATTCGCTCCCCAGCAAAGTCAGCCGATACCGTTCCATCGATCAATCGCTGCCACTGACGGCGCGCTGACTTCTCATCGCAAAGAAGGCCTGAAAGTCAATGTGATCATCCTGTTACTAAAATAATAATAGTAATAATAATAAACAAAATAATGGTGACATGTTGTCGCGGAAACGTCATGTTTTCACCCTTTAAGCCCTAATATCAAAGGACAAACTCTCCTGTCTTGTCCCTATATTTTTCTTATAAAAGCCGACTGGGTAGAAGTTATTAAAATATCAAGAGAATTCATCTTGGGTGATCGTATCCTTAATTCTCATGACCTCAGGGATTGAATAAACATTAATTTTACCAGGAGAAATTTGATGCTGATCACTGTTAGGGCTTAAAGGGTTAATCTCTCTACTTTTTATTGTGAAATAATACAACCGTCCTGGCACAAGCCTGACCCCATGCACCAAAGGTCTCTTATGCCAGCGGGGATGATCTTGCCACTCAGTCCGATAACTTGTCTGACGACAAGCCAGGGAGGGAGAGATGAACTGGCCCCTAGACCATAATAAGTACATCCCTTTCGGCTAGCGCTCACATCCGACTGTCTCAAATTCAGCTTCATCTATATATAACATGATTAGCCGTTTTCCAAGTGGTACGTCTTGAGGTTTGGGCATGCGTACGTAGTGAACCTCATATAACGAATAGAGAAAAATCTCGTTGTTTATTTCAACAAAATGATTAGGCAATGATCAAAAATATGAAAAGCTAGGGGGAAAAAACACACTTGTGATTAGTCTATAAAGTCACTTAACGACGAGGGAATCTTTTCATTATTTTAATTTTGTTTAATAAAAAAAAAAAAAAACGCTCAATGTATGTGATTGTTCATTCTACCCAAGCCTTGGCATCCGTACAAATCGACGTCGTAGTTCATTTTTTATCTCACTCAAAGAGTTAATTTGTTTAGAAAAGAACTTTGCCGGAAACTTTTACCATCACTTTATAGGGATTCACGCCCTGGCCTCAAAAATAGTTTTTTCAGGTCACACATGTCATAATAGTTAATGATCAACCAGCACGCTAAGTAAGAATTAGGGCTGTTGATTGCAAGAACGGCTGATATCTTACTAACGCACGGTTGGATAAGTATGAAACCAACTTAGATCTGTCTACTAAAGAATTTTTTAGGCCGTAAACTTCGAAAATTAAGCAGGTTTTTGACCTCCAAACATTGAGCGTGTTCTATAATGTCGTATGCACTGCGCTGTTCAAAGGGCGCTTTGAAATGAAATGCTCAAGCTAAGTTTTTTTTTGTAATGAAAGAAATATTCTTTTAACTAAAATGGCCCAAAATTTGATTTCTCTGAACTGAACAATTCAACTTCAAATGAGAAAAAACATCATTTTGACAACAACTCGTCATATAATTAGTTTTGACAAATGCGAGCATCTCGAGCGACGGGCTAGGCAAAATTTTCACGCAATTCTAGAAAGTAACTAAGACATTCGCGGAAAGTCTGATTGTGTTGATTAGCTAGGTAAACTTAACTTACGGTATTTAACTGAAAGGACGTTTTGACACAAAGAAGTGCGACAATAACAACACATCAAAACACAAGTTAATTAAGCGATGGTTCTTGAAACGAACAACTTCACAGCTAGATAATAACATCAGGCTAATACGAAAATATTTCGTTCTCCGGCTCTAAAGCAAACATGACAGTGAAAAGAAACAACATAATAAGAACTGGAGTAAACCAGTTCATTTAAGTCGATTGTGCATTTTAGGTGGCCCCGAATCCCTGAATAAAGTTCACTGAATCTAGTTAAACACAACAACACAGCTGAACAGCAGACCAAAAATATTGCCGGCAAAAACATGGCCTTAACTAAACACTTTGATTACTTAGCGATATGTGAAAGAGAAATACAAACTCTAACTGAATAAAACACGATTGTTCAAGACTTACTGAGACCTTTAAGTTGTTTCCCTGTCAGAAGAGAACTTTCTAGCGGCGCCGCTGTGGTTCGCCAGATTCGCTCCCCAGCAAAGTCAGCCGATACCGTTCTATAATGTCGTATGCACTGCGCTGTTCAAAGGGCGCTTTGAAATGAAATGCTCAAGGTAAGTTTTTTTTTGTAATGAAACAAATATTCTTTTAACTGAAATGGCCAAAAATTTGATTAAGCGATGGTTCTTGAAACGAACAATTTCATAGCTAGAATAATAACATCAGGCTAATACGAAAATATCTTGCTCTCCGGCTCTAAAGCAAACATGACAGTGAAAAGAAAGAACATAATAAGAACTGGAGTAAACCAGTTCATTTAAGTCGATTGTGCATTTTAGGTGGCCCCGAATCCCTGAATAAAGTTCACTGAATCTAGTTAAACACAACAACACAGCTGAACAGCAGACCAAAAAAATTGCCGGCAGATCTAGAAACATGGCCTTAACTAAACACTTTGATTACTTAGCGATATGTGAAAGAGAAGTACAAACGCTAACTGAATAAAACACGATTGTTCAAGACTTACTGAGATCTTTAAGTTGTTTCCTGTCAGAAGAGAACTTTCTAGCGGCGCCGCTGTGGTTCGCCAGATTCGCTCCCCAGCAAAGTCAGCCGATACCGTTCCATCGATCAATCGCTGCCACTGACGGCGCGCTGACTTCTCATCGCAAAGAAGGCCTGAAAGTCAATGTGATCATCCTGTTACTAAAATAATAATAGTAATAATAATAAACAAAATAATGGTGACATGTTGTCGCGGAAACGTCATGTTTTCACCCTTTAAGCCCTAATATCAAAGGACAAACTCTCCTGTCTTGTCCCTATATTTTTCTTATAAAAGCCGACTGGGTAGAAGTTATTAAAATATCAAGAGAATTCATCTTGGGTGATCGTATCCTTAATTCTCATGACCTCAGGGATTGAATAAACATTAATTTTACCAGGAGAAATTTGATGCTGATCACTGTTAGGGCTTAAAGGGTTAATCTCTCTACTTTTTATTGTGAAATAATACAACCGTCCTGGCACAAGCCTGACCCCATGCACCAAAGGTCTCTTATGCCAGCGGGGATGATCTTGCCACTCAGTCCGATAACTTGTCTGACGACAAGCCAGGGAGGGAGAGATGAACTGGCCCCTAGACCATAATAAGTACATCCCTTTCGGCTAGCGCTCACATCCGACTGTCTCAAATTCAGCTTCATCTATATATAACATGATTAGCCGTTTTCCAAGTGGTACGTCTTGAGGTTTGGGCATGCGTACGTAGTGAACCTCATATAACGAATAGAGAAAAATCTCGTTGTTTATTTCAACAAAATGATTAGGCAATGATCAAAAATATGAAAAGCTAGGGGGAAAAAACACACTTGTGATTAGTCTATAAAGTCACTTAACGACGAGGGAATCTTTTCATTATTTTAATTTTGTTTAATAAAAAAAAAAAAAAACGCTCAATGTATGTGATTGTTCATTCTACCCAAGCCTTGGCATCCGTACAAATCGACGTCGTAGTTCATTTTTTATCTCACTCAAAGAGTTAATTTGTTTAGAAAAGAACTTTGCCGGAAACTTTTACCATCACTTTATAGGGATTCACGCCCTGGCCTCAAAAATAGTTTTTTCAGGTCACACATGTCATAATAGTTAATGATCAACCAGCACGCTAAGTAAGAATTAGGGCTGTTGATTGCAAGAACGGCTGATATCTTACTAACGCACGGTTGGATAAGTATGAAACCAACTTAGATCTGTCTACTAAAGAATTTTTTAGGCCGTAAACTTCGAAAATTAAGCAGGTTTTTGACCTCCAAACATTGAGCGTGTTCTATAATGTCGTATGCACTGCGCTGTTCAAAGGGCGCTTTGAAATGAAATGCTCAAGCTAAGTTTTTTTTTGTAATGAAAGAAATATTCTTTTAACTAAAATGGCCCAAAATTTGATTTCTCTGAACTGAACAATTCAACTTCAAATGAGAAAAAACATCATTTTGACAACAACTCGTCATATAATTAGTTTTGACAAATGCGAGCATCTCGAGCGACGGGCTAGGCAAAATTTTCACGCAATTCTAGAAAGTAACTAAGACATTCGCGGAAAGTCTGATTGTGTTGATTAGCTAGGTAAACTTAACTTACGGTATTTAACTGAAAGGACGTTTTGACACAAAGAAGTGCGACAATAACAACACATCAAAACACAAGTTAATTAAGCGATGGTTCTTGAAACGAACAACTTCACAGCTAGATAATAACATCAGGCTAATACGAAAATATTTCGTTCTCCGGCTCTAAAGCAAACATGACAGTGAAAAGAAACAACATAATAAGAACTGGAGTAAACCAGTTCATTTAAGTCGATTGTGCATTTTAGGTGGCCCCGAATCCCTGAATAAAGTTCACTGAATCTAGTTAAACACAACAACACAGCTGAACAGCAGACCAAAAATATTGCCGGCAAAAACATGGCCTTAACTAAACACTTTGATTACTTAGCGATATGTGAAAGAGAAATACAAACTCTAACTGAATAAAACACGATTGTTCAAGACTTACTGAGACCTTTAAGTTGTTTCCCTGTCAGAAGAGAACTTTCTAGCGGCGCCGCTGTGGTTCGCCAGATTCGCTCCCCAGCAAAGTCAGCCGATACCGTTCTATAATGTCGTATGCACTGCGCTGTTCAAAGGGCGCTTTGAAATGAAATGCTCAAGGTAAGTTTTTTTTTGTAATGAAACAAATATTCTTTTAACTGAAATGGCCAAAAATTTGATTAAGCGATGGTTCTTGAAACGAACAATTTCATAGCTAGAATAATAACATCAGGCTAATACGAAAATATCTTGCTCTCCGGCTCTAAAGCAAACATGACAGTGAAAAGAAAGAACATAATAAGAACTGGAGTAAACCAGTTCATTTAAGTCGATTGTGCATTTTAGGTGGCCCCGAATCCCTGAATAAAGTTCACTGAATCTAGTTAAACACAACAACACAGCTGAACAGCAGACCAAAAAAATTGCCGGCAGATCTAGAAACATGGCCTTAACTAAACACTTTGATTACTTAGCGATATGTGAAAGAGAAGTACAAACGCTAACTGAATAAAACACGATTGTTCAAGACTTACTGAGATCTTTAAGTTGTTTCCTGTCAGAAGAGAACTTTCTAGCGGCGCCGCTGTGGTTCGCCAGATTCGCTCCCCAGCAAAGTCAGCCGATACCGTTCCATCGATCAATCGCTGCCACTGACGGCGCGCTGACTTCTCATCGCAAAGAAGGCCTGAAAGTCAATGTGATCATCCTGTTACTAAAATAATAATAGTAATAATAATAAACAAAATAATGGTGACATGTTGTCGCGGAAACGTCATGTTTTCACCCTTTAAGCCCTAATATCAAAGGACAAACTCTCCTGTCTTGTCCCTATATTTTTCTTATAAAAGCCGACTGGGTAGAAGTTATTAAAATATCAAGAGAATTCATCTTGGGTGATCGTATCCTTAATTCTCATGACCTCAGGGATTGAATAAACATTAATTTTACCAGGAGAAATTTGATGCTGATCACTGTTAGGGCTTAAAGGGTTAATCTCTCTACTTTTTATTGTGAAATAATACAACCGTCCTGGCACAAGCCTGACCCCATGCACCAAAGGTCTCTTATGCCAGCGGGGATGATCTTGCCACTCAGTCCGATAACTTGTCTGACGACAAGCCAGGGAGGGAGAGATGAACTGGCCCCTAGACCATAATAAGTACATCCCTTTCGGCTAGCGCTCACATCCGACTGTCTCAAATTCAGCTTCATCTATATATAACATGATTAGCCGTTTTCCAAGTGGTACGTCTTGAGGTTTGGGCATGCGTACGTAGTGAACCTCATATAACGAATAGAGAAAAATCTCGTTGTTTATTTCAACAAAATGATTAGGCAATGATCAAAAATATGAAAAGCTAGGGGGAAAAAACACACTTGTGATTAGTCTATAAAGTCACTTAACGACGAGGGAATCTTTTCATTATTTTAATTTTGTTTAATAAAAAAAAAAAAAAACGCTCAATGTATGTGATTGTTCATTCTACCCAAGCCTTGGCATCCGTACAAATCGACGTCGTAGTTCATTTTTTATCTCACTCAAAGAGTTAATTTGTTTAGAAAAGAACTTTGCCGGAAACTTTTACCATCACTTTATAGGGATTCACGCCCTGGCCTCAAAAATAGTTTTTTCAGGTCACACATGTCATAATAGTTAATGATCAACCAGCACGCTAAGTAAGAATTAGGGCTGTTGATTGCAAGAACGGCTGATATCTTACTAACGCACGGTTGGATAAGTATGAAACCAACTTAGATCTGTCTACTAAAGAATTTTTTAGGCCGTAAACTTCGAAAATTAAGCAGGTTTTTGACCTCCAAACATTGAGCGTGTTCTATAATGTCGTATGCACTGCGCTGTTCAAAGGGCGCTTTGAAATGAAATGCTCAAGCTAAGTTTTTTTTTGTAATGAAAGAAATATTCTTTTAACTAAAATGGCCCAAAATTTGATTTCTCTGAACTGAACAATTCAACTTCAAATGAGAAAAAACATCATTTTGACAACAACTCGTCATATAATTAGTTTTGACAAATGCGAGCATCTCGAGCGACGGGCTAGGCAAAATTTTCACGCAATTCTAGAAAGTAACTAAGACATTCGCGGAAAGTCTGATTGTGTTGATTAGCTAGGTAAACTTAACTTACGGTAATTTAACTGAAAGGACGTTTTGACACAAAGAAGTGCGACAATAACAACACATCAAAACACAAGTTAATTAAGCGATGGTTCTTGAAACGAACAACTTCACAGCTAGATAATAACATCAGGCTAATACGAAAATATTTCGTTCTCCGGCTCTAAAGCAAACATGACAGTGAAAAGAAACAACATAATAAGAACTGGAGTAAACCAGTTCATTTAAGTCGATTGTGCATTTTAGGTGGCCCCGAATCCCTGAATAAAGTTCACTGAATCTAGTTAAACACAACAACACAGCTGAACAGCAGACCAAAAATATTGCCGGCAAAAACATGGCCTTAACTAAACACTTTGATTACTTAGCGATATGTGAAAGAGAAATACAAACTCTAACTGAATAAAACACGATTGTTCAAGACTTACTGAGACCTTTAAGTTGTTTCCCTGTCAGAAGAGAACTTTCTAGCGGCGCCGCTGTGGTTCGCCAGATTCGCTCCCCAGCAAAGTCAGCCGATACCGTTCTATAATGTCGTATGCACTGCGCTGTTCAAAGGGCGCTTTGAAATGAAATGCTCAAGGTAAGTTTTTTTTTGTAATGAAACAAATATTCTTTTAACTGAAATGGCCAAAAATTTGATTAAGCGATGGTTCTTGAAACGAACAATTTCATAGCTAGAATAATAACATCAGGCTAATACGAAAATATCTTGCTCTCCGGCTCTAAAGCAAACATGACAGTGAAAAGAAAGAACATAATAAGAACTGGAGTAAACCAGTTCATTTAAGTCGATTGTGCATTTTAGGTGGCCCCGAATCCCTGAATAAAGTTCACTGAATCTAGTTAAACACAACAACACAGCTGAACAGCAGACCAAAAAAATTGCCGGCAGATCTAGAAACATGGCCTTAACTAAACACTTTGATTACTTAGCGATATGTGAAAGAGAAGTACAAACGCTAACTGAATAAAACACGATTGTTCAAGACTTACTGAGATCTTTAAGTTGTTTCCTGTCAGAAGAGAACTTTCTAGCGGCGCCGCTGTGGTTCGCCAGATTCGCTCCCCAGCAAAGTCAGCCGATACCGTTCCATCGATCAATCGCTGCCACTGACGGCGCGCTGACTTCTCATCGCAAAGAAGGCCTGAAAGTCAATGTGATCATCCTGTTACTAAAATAATAATAGTAATAATAATAAACAAAATAATGGTGACATGTTGTCGCGGAAACGTCATGTTTTCACCCTTTAAGCCCTAATATCAAAGGACAAACTCTCCTGTCTTGTCCCTATATTTTTCTTATAAAAGCCGACTGGGTAGAAGTTATTAAAATATCAAGAGAATTCATCTTGGGTGATCGTATCCTTAATTCTCATGACCTCAGGGATTGAATAAACATTAATTTTACCAGGAGAAATTTGATGCTGATCACTGTTAGGGCTTAAAGGGTTAATCTCTCTACTTTTTATTGTGAAATAATACAACCGTCCTGGCACAAGCCTGACCCCATGCACCAAAGGTCTCTTATGCCAGCGGGGATGATCTTGCCACTCAGTCCGATAACTTGTCTGACGACAAGCCAGGGAGGGAGAGATGAACTGGCCCCTAGACCATAATAAGTACATCCCTTTCGGCTAGCGCTCACATCCGACTGTCTCAAATTCAGCTTCATCTATATATAACATGATTAGCCGTTTTCCAAGTGGTACGTCTTGAGGTTTGGGCATGCGTACGTAGTGAACCTCATATAACGAATAGAGAAAAATCTCGTTGTTTATTTCAACAAAATGATTAGGCAATGATCAAAAATATGAAAAGCTAGGGGGAAAAAACACACTTGTGATTAGTCTATAAAGTCACTTAACGACGAGGGAATCTTTTCATTATTTTAATTTTGTTTAATAAAAAAAAAAAAAAACGCTCAATGTATGTGATTGTTCATTCTACCCAAGCCTTGGCATCCGTACAAATCGACGTCGTAGTTCATTTTTTATCTCACTCAAAGAGTTAATTTGTTTAGAAAAGAACTTTGCCGGAAACTTTTACCATCACTTTATAGGGATTCACGCCCTGGCCTCAAAAATAGTTTTTTCAGGTCACACATGTCATAATAGTTAATGATCAACCAGCACGCTAAGTAAGAATTAGGGCTGTTGATTGCAAGAACGGCTGATATCTTACTAACGCACGGTTGGATAAGTATGAAACCAACTTAGATCTGTCTACTAAAGAATTTTTTAGGCCGTAAACTTCGAAAATTAAGCAGGTTTTTGACCTCCAAACATTGAGCGTGTTCTATAATGTCGTATGCACTGCGCTGTTCAAAGGGCGCTTTGAAATGAAATGCTCAAGCTAAGTTTTTTTTTGTAATGAAAGAAATATTCTTTTAACTAAAATGGCCCAAAATTTGATTTCTCTGAACTGAACAATTCAACTTCAAATGAGAAAAAACATCATTTTGACAACAACTCGTCATATAATTAGTTTTGACAAATGCGAGCATCTCGAGCGACGGGCTAGGCAAAATTTTCACGCAATTCTAGAAAGTAACTAAGACATTCGCGGAAAGTCTGATTGTGTTGATTAGCTAGGTAAACTTAACTTACGGTATTTAACTGAAAGGACGTTTTGACACAAAGAAGTGCGACAATAACAACACATCAAAACACAAGTTAATTAAGCGATGGTTCTTGAAACGAACAACTTCACAGCTAGATAATAACATCAGGCTAATACGAAAATATTTCGTTCTCCGGCTCTAAAGCAAACATGACAGTGAAAAGAAACAACATAATAAGAACTGGAGTAAACCAGTTCATTTAAGTCGATTGTGCATTTTAGGTGGCCCCGAATCCCTGAATAAAGTTCACTGAATCTAGTTAAACACAACAACACAGCTGAACAGCAGACCAAAAATATTGCCGGCAAAAACATGGCCTTAACTAAACACTTTGATTACTTAGCGATATGTGAAAGAGAAATACAAACTCTAACTGAATAAAACACGATTGTTCAAGACTTACTGAGACCTTTAAGTTGTTTCCCTGTCAGAAGAGAACTTTCTAGCGGCGCCGCTGTGGTTCGCCAGATTCGCTCCCCAGCAAAGTCAGCCGATACCGTTCTATAATGTCGTATGCACTGCGCTGTTCAAAGGGCGCTTTGAAATGAAATGCTCAAGGTAAGTTTTTTTTTGTAATGAAACAAATATTCTTTTAACTGAAATGGCCAAAAATTTGATTAAGCGATGGTTCTTGAAACGAACAATTTCATAGCTAGAATAATAACATCAGGCTAATACGAAAATATCTTGCTCTCCGGCTCTAAAGCAAACATGACAGTGAAAAGAAAGAACATAATAAGAACTGGAGTAAACCAGTTCATTTAAGTCGATTGTGCATTTTAGGTGGCCCCGAATCCCTGAATAAAGTTCACTGAATCTAGTTAAACACAACAACACAGCTGAACAGCAGACCAAAAAAATTGCCGGCAGATCTAGAAACATGGCCTTAACTAAACACTTTGATTACTTAGCGATATGTGAAAGAGAAGTACAAACGCTAACTGAATAAAACACGATTGTTCAAGACTTACTGAGATCTTTAAGTTGTTTCCTGTCAGAAGAGAACTTTCTAGCGGCGCCGCTGTGGTTCGCCAGATTCGCTCCCCAGCAAAGTCAGCCGATACCGTTCCATCGATCAATCGCTGCCACTGACGGCGCGCTGACTTCTCATCGCAAAGAAGGCCTGAAAGTCAATGTGATCATCCTGTTACTAAAATAATAATAGTAATAATAATAAACAAAATAATGGTGACATGTTGTCGCGGAAACGTCATGTTTTCACCCTTTAAGCCCTAATATCAAAGGACAAACTCTCCTGTCTTGTCCCTATATTTTTCTTATAAAAGCCGACTGGGTAGAAGTTATTAAAATATCAAGAGAATTCATCTTGGGTGATCGTATCCTTAATTCTCATGACCTCAGGGATTGAATAAACATTAATTTTACCAGGAGAAATTTGATGCTGATCACTGTTAGGGCTTAAAGGGTTAATCTCTCTACTTTTTATTGTGAAATAATACAACCGTCCTGGCACAAGCCTGACCCCATGCACCAAAGGTCTCTTATGCCAGCGGGGATGATCTTGCCACTCAGTCCGATAACTTGTCTGACGACAAGCCAGGGAGGGAGAGATGAACTGGCCCCTAGACCATAATAAGTACATCCCTTTCGGCTAGCGCTCACATCCGACTGTCTCAAATTCAGCTTCATCTATATATAACATGATTAGCCGTTTTCCAAGTGGTACGTCTTGAGGTTTGGGCATGCGTACGTAGTGAACCTCATATAACGAATAGAGAAAAATCTCGTTGTTTATTTCAACAAAATGATTAGGCAATGATCAAAAATATGAAAAGCTAGGGGGAAAAAACACACTTGTGATTAGTCTATAAAGTCACTTAACGACGAGGGAATCTTTTCATTATTTTAATTTTGTTTAATAAAAAAAAAAAAAAACGCTCAATGTATGTGATTGTTCATTCTACCCAAGCCTTGGCATCCGTACAAATCGACGTCGTAGTTCATTTTTTATCTCACTCAAAGAGTTAATTTGTTTAGAAAAGAACTTTGCCGGAAACTTTTACCATCACTTTATAGGGATTCACGCCCTGGCCTCAAAAATAGTTTTTTCAGGTCACACATGTCATAATAGTTAATGATCAACCAGCACGCTAAGTAAGAATTAGGGCTGTTGATTGCAAGAACGGCTGATATCTTACTAACGCACGGTTGGATAAGTATGAAACCAACTTAGATCTGTCTACTAAAGAATTTTTTAGGCCGTAAACTTCGAAAATTAAGCAGGTTTTTGACCTCCAAACATTGAGCGTGTTCTATAATGTCGTATGCACTGCGCTGTTCAAAGGGCGCTTTGAAATGAAATGCTCAAGCTAAGTTTTTTTTTGTAATGAAAGAAATATTCTTTTAACTAAAATGGCCCAAAATTTGATTTCTCTGAACTGAACAATTCAACTTCAAATGAGAAAAAACATCATTTTGACAACAACTCGTCATATAATTAGTTTTGACAAATGCGAGCATCTCGAGCGACGGGCTAGGCAAAATTTTCACGCAATTCTAGAAAGTAACTAAGACATTCGCGGAAAGTCTGATTGTGTTGATTAGCTAGGTAAACTTAACTTACGGTATTTAACTGAAAGGACGTTTTGACACAAAGAAGTGCGACAATAACAACACATCAAAACACAAGTTAATTAAGCGATGGTTCTTGAAACGAACAACTTCACAGCTAGATAATAACATCAGGCTAATACGAAAATATTTCGTTCTCCGGCTCTAAAGCAAACATGACAGTGAAAAGAAACAACATAATAAGAACTGGAGTAAACCAGTTCATTTAAGTCGATTGTGCATTTTAGGTGGCCCCGAATCCCTGAATAAAGTTCACTGAATCTAGTTAAACACAACAACACAGCTGAACAGCAGACCAAAAATATTGCCGGCAAAAACATGGCCTTAACTAAACACTTTGATTACTTAGCGATATGTGAAAGAGAAATACAAACTCTAACTGAATAAAACACGATTGTTCAAGACTTACTGAGACCTTTAAGTTGTTTCCCTGTCAGAAGAGAACTTTCTAGCGGCGCCGCTGTGGTTCGCCAGATTCGCTCCCCAGCAAAGTCAGCCGATACCGTTCTATAATGTCGTATGCACTGCGCTGTTCAAAGGGCGCTTTGAAATGAAATGCTCAAGGTAAGTTTTTTTTTGTAATGAAACAAATATTCTTTTAACTGAAATGGCCAAAAATTTG
This sequence comes from Pavona decussata, assembly GCF_977016875.1. NCBI lineage: Eukaryota > Metazoa > Cnidaria > Anthozoa > Scleractinia > Agariciidae > Pavona > Pavona decussata. The sequence goes on from NW_028145589.1 coordinate 1,459,017, forward strand.
ATTAAGCGATGGTTCTTGAAACGAACAATTTCATAGCTAGAATAATAACATCAGGCTAATACGAAAATATCTTGCTCTCCGGCTCTAAAGCAAACATGACAGTGAAAAGAAAGAACATAATAAGAACTGGAGTAAACCAGTTCATTTAAGTCGATTGTGCATTTTAGGTGGCCCCGAATCCCTGAATAAAGTTCACTGAATCTAGTTAAACACAACAACACAGCTGAACAGCAGACCAAAAAAATTGCCGGCAGATCTAGAAACATGGCCTTAACTAAACACTTTGATTACTTAGCGATATGTGAAAGAGAAGTACAAACGCTAACTGAATAAAACACGATTGTTCAAGACTTACTGAGATCTTTAAGTTGTTTCCTGTCAGAAGAGAACTTTCTAGCGGCGCCGCTGTGGTTCGCCAGATTCGCTCCCCAGCAAAGTCAGCCGATACCGTTCCATCGATCAATCGCTGCCACTGACGGCGCGCTGACTTCTCATCGCAAAGAAGGCCTGAAAGTCAATGTGATCATCCTGTTACTAAAATAATAATAGTAATAATAATAAACAAAATAATGGTGACATGTTGTCGCGGAAACGTCATGTTTTCACCCTTTAAGCCCTAATATCAAAGGACAAACTCTCCTGTCTTGTCCCTATATTTTTCTTATAAAAGCCGACTGGGTAGAAGTTATTAAAATATCAAGAGAATTCATCTTGGGTGATCGTATCCTTAATTCTCATGACCTCAGGGATTGAATAAACATTAATTTTACCAGGAGAAATTTGATGCTGATCACTGTTAGGGCTTAAAGGGTTAATCTCTCTACTTTTTATTGTGAAATAATACAACCGTCCTGGCACAAGCCTGACCCCATGCACCAAAGGTCTCTTATGCCAGCGGGGATGATCTTGCCATTCAGTCCGATAACTTGTCTGACGACAAGCCAGGGAGGGAGAGATGAACTGGCCCCTAGACCATAATAAGTACATCCCTTTCGGCTAGCGCTCACATCCGACTGTCTCAAATTCAGCTTCATCTATATATAACATGATTAGCCGTTTTCCAAGTGGTACGTCTTGAGGTTTGGGCATGCGTACGTAGTGAACCTCATATAACGAATAGAGAAAAATCTCGTTGTTTATTTCAACAAAATGATTAGGCAATGATCAAAAATATGAAAAGCTAGGGGGAAAAAACACACTTGTGATTAGTCTATAAAGTCACTTAACGACGAGGGAATCTTTTCATTATTTTAATTTTGTTTAATAAAAAAAAAAAAAAACGCTCAATGTATGTGATTGTTCATTCTACCCAAGCCTTGGCATCCGTACAAATCGACGTCGTAGTTCATTTTTTATCTCACTCAAAGAGTTAATTTGTTTAGAAAAGAACTTTGCCGGAAACTTTTACCATCACTTTATAGGGATTCACGCCCTGGCCTCAAAAATAGTTTTTTCAGGTCACACATGTCATAATAGTTAATGATCAACCAGCACGCTAAGTAAGAATTAGGGCTGTTGATTGCAAGAACGGCTGATATCTTACTAACGCACGGTTGGATAAGTATGAAACCAACTTAGATCTGTCTACTAAAGAATTTTTTAGGCCGTAAACTTCGAAAATTAAGCAGGTTTTTGACCTCCAAACATTGAGCGTGTTCTATAATGTCGTATGCACTGCGCTGTTCAAAGGGCGCTTTGAAATGAAATGCTCAAGCTAAGTTTTTTTTTGTAATGAAAGAAATATTCTTTTAACTAAAATGGCCCAAAATTTGATTTCTCTGAACTGAACAATTCAACTTCAAATGAGAAAAAACATTATTTTGACAACAACTCGTCATATAATTAGTTTTGACAAATGCGAGCATCTCGAGCGACGGGCTAGGCAAAATTTTCACGCAATTCTAGAAAGTAACTAAGACATTCGCGGAAAGTCTGATTGTGTTGATTAGCTAGGTAAACTTAACTTACGGTATTTAACTGAAAGGACGTTTTGACACAAAGAAGTGCGACAATAACAACACATCAAAACACAAGTTAATTAAGCGATGGTTCTTGAAACGAACAACTTCACAGCTAGATAATAACATCAGGCTAATACGAAAATATTTCGTTCTCCGGCTCTAAAGCAAACATGACAGTGAAAAGAAACAACATAATAAGAACTGGAGTAAACCAGTTCATTTAAGTCGATTGTGCATTCTAGGTGGCCCCGAATCCCTGAATAAAGTTCACTGAATCTAGTTAAACACAACAACACAGCTGAACAGCAGACCAAAAATATTGCCGGCAAAAACATGGCCTTAACTAAACACTTTGATTACTTAGCGATATGTGAAAGAGAAATACAAACTCTAACTGAATAAAACACGATTGTTCAAGACTTACTGAGACCTTTAAGTTGTTTCCCTGTCAGAAGAGAACTTTCTAGCGGCGCCGCTGTGGTTCGCCAGATTCGCTCCCCAGCAAAGTCAGCCGATACCGTTCTATAATGTCGTATGCACTGCGCTGTTCAAAGGGCGCTTTGAAATGAAATGCTCAAGGTAAGTTTTTTTTTGTAATGAAACAAATATTCTTTTAACTGAAATGGCCAAAAATTTGATTAAGCGATGGTTCTTGAAACGAACAATTTCATAGCTAGAATAATAACATCAGGCTAATACGAAAATATCTTGCTCTCCGGCTCTAAAGCAAACATGACAGTGAAAAGAAAGAACATAATAAGAACTGGAGTAAACCAGTTCATTTAAGTCGATTGTGCATTTTAGGTGGCCCCGAATCCCTGAATAAAGTTCACTGAATCTAGTTAAACACAACAACACAGCTGAACAGCAGACCAAAAAAATTGCCGGCAGATCTAGAAACATGGCCTTAACTAAACACTTTGATTACTTAGCGATATGTGAAAGAGAAGTACAAACGCTAACTGAATAAAACACGATTGTTCAAGACTTACTGAGATCTTTAAGTTGTTTCCTGTCAGAAGAGAACTTTCTAGCGGCGCCGCTGTGGTTCGCCAGATTCGCTCCCCAGCAAAGTCAGCCGATACCGTTCCATCGATCAATCGCTGCCACTGACGGCGCGCTGACTTCTCATCGCAAAGAAGGCCTGAAAGTCAATGTGATCATCCTGTTACTAAAATAATAATAGTAATAATAATAAACAAAATAATGGTGACATGTTGTCGCGGAAACGTCATGTTTTCACCCTTTAAGCCCTAATATCAAAGGACAAACTCTCCTGTCTTGTCCCTATATTTTTCTTATAAAAGCCGACTGGGTAGAAGTTATTAAAATATCAAGAGAATTCATCTTGGGTGATCGTATCCTTAATTCTCATGACCTCAGGGATTGAATAAACATTAATTTTACCAGGAGAAATTTGATGCTGATCACTGTTAGGGCTTAAAGGGTTAATCTCTCTACTTTTTATTGTGAAATAATACAACCGTCCTGGCACAAGCCTGACCCCATGCACCAAAGGTCTCTTATGCCAGCGGGGATGATCTTGCCACTCAGTCCGATAACTTGTCTGACGACAAGCCAGGGAGGGAGAGATGAACTGGCCCCTAGACCATAATAAGTACATCCCTTTCGGCTAGCGCTCACATCCGACTGTCTCAAATTCAGCTTCATCTATATATAACATGATTAGCCGTTTTCCAAGTGGTACGTCTTGAGGTTTGGGCATGCGTACGTAGTGAACCTCATATAACGAATAGAGAAAAATCTCGTTGTTTATTTCAACAAAATGATTAGGCAATGATCAAAAATATGAAAAGCTAGGGGGAAAAAACACACTTGTGATTAGTCTATAAAGTCACTTAACGACGAGGGAATCTTTTCATTATTTTAATTTTGTTTAATAAAAAAAAAAAAAAACGCTCAATGTATGTGATTGTTCATTCTACCCAAGCCTTGGCATCCGTACAAATCGACGTCGTAGTTCATTTTTTATCTCACTCAAAGAGTTAATTTGTTTAGAAAAGAACTTTGCCGGAAACTTTTACCATCACTTTATAGGGATTCACGCCCTGGCCTCAAAAATAGTTTTTTCAGGTCACACATGTCATAATAGTTAATGATCAACCAGCACGCTAAGTAAGAATTAGGGCTGTTGATTGCAAGAACGGCTGATATCTTACTAACGCACGGTTGGATAAGTATGAAACCAACTTAGATCTGTCTACTAAAGAATTTTTTAGGCCGTAAACTTCGAAAATTAAGCAGGTTTTTGACCTCCAAACATTGAGCGTGTTCTATAATGTCGTATGCACTGCGCTGTTCAAAGGGCGCTTTGAAATGAAATGCTCAAGCTAAGTTTTTTTTTGTAATGAAAGAAATATTCTTTTAACTAAAATGGCCCAAAATTTGATTTCTCTGAACTGAACAATTCAACTTCAAATGAGAAAAAACATCATTTTGACAACAACTCGTCATATAATTAGTTTTGACAAATGCGAGCATCTCGAGCGACGGGCTAGGCAAAATTTTCACGCAATTCTAGAAAGTAACTAAGACATTCGCGGAAAGTCTGATTGTGTTGATTAGCTAGGTAAACTTAACTTACGGTATTTAACTGAAAGGACGTTTTGACACAAAGAAGTGCGACAATAACAACACATCAAAACACAAGTTAATTAAGCGATGGTTCTTGAAACGAACAACTTCACAGCTAGATAATAACATCAGGCTAATACGAAAATATTTCGTTCTCCGGCTCTAAAGCAAACATGACAGTGAAAAGAAACAACATAATAAGAACTGGAGTAAACCAGTTCATTTAAGTCGATTGTGCATTTTAGGTGGCCCCGAATCCCTGAATAAAGTTCACTGAATCTAGTTAAACACAACAACACAGCTGAACAGCAGACCAAAAATATTGCCGGCAAAAACATGGCCTTAACTAAACACTTTGATTACTTAGCGATATGTGAAAGAGAAATACAAACTCTAACTGAATAAAACACGATTGTTCAAGACTTACTGAGACCTTTAAGTTGTTTCCCTGTCAGAAGAGAACTTTCTAGCGGCGCCGCTGTGGTTCGCCAGATTCGCTCCCCAGCAAAGTCAGCCGATACCGTTCTATAATGTCGTATGCACTGCGCTGTTCAAAGGGCGCTTTGAAATGAAATGCTCAAGGTAAGTTTTTTTTTGTAATGAAACAAATATTCTTTTAACTGAAATGGCCAAAAATTTGATTAAGCGATGGTTCTTGAAACGAACAATTTCATAGCTAGAATAATAACATCAGGCTAATACGAAAATATCTTGCTCTCCGGCTCTAAAGCAAACATGACAGTGAAAAGAAAGAACATAATAAGAACTGGAGTAAACCAGTTCATTTAAGTCGATTGTGCATTTTAGGTGGCCCCGAATCCCTGAATAAAGTTCACTGAATCTAGTTAAACACAACAACACAGCTGAACAGCAGACCAAAAAAATTGCCGGCAGATCTAGAAACATGGCCTTAACTAAACACTTTGATTACTTAGCGATATGTGAAAGAGAAGTACAAACGCTAACTGAATAAAACACGATTGTTCAAGACTTACTGAGATCTTTAAGTTGTTTCCTGTCAGAAGAGAACTTTCTAGCGGCGCCGCTGTGGTTCGCCAGATTCGCTCCCCAGCAAAGTCAGCCGATACCGTTCCATCGATCAATCGCTGCCACTGACGGCGCGCTGACTTCTCATCGCAAAGAAGGCCTGAAAGTCAATGTGATCATCCTGTTACTAAAATAATAATAGTAATAATAATAAACAAAATAATGGTGACATGTTGTCGCGGAAACGTCATGTTTTCACCCTTTAAGCCCTAATATCAAAGGACAAACTCTCCTGTCTTGTCCCTATATTTTTCTTATAAAAGCCGACTGGGTAGAAGTTATTAAAATATCAAGAGAATTCATCTTGGGTGATCGTATCCTTAATTCTCATGACCTCAGGGATTGAATAAACATTAATTTTACCAGGAGAAATTTGATGCTGATCACTGTTAGGGCTTAAAGGGTTAATCTCTCTACTTTTTATTGTGAAATAATACAACCGTCCTGGCACAAGCCTGACCCCATGCACCAAAGGTCTCTTATGCCAGCGGGGATGATCTTGCCACTCAGTCCGATAACTTGTCTGACGACAAGCCAGGGAGGGAGAGATGAACTGGCCCCTAGACCATAATAAGTACATCCCTTTCGGCTAGCGCTCACATCCGACTGTCTCAAATTCAGCTTCATCTATATATAACATGATTAGCCGTTTTCCAAGTGGTACGTCTTGAGGTTTGGGCATGCGTACGTAGTGAACCTCATATAACGAATAGAGAAAAATCTCGTTGTTTATTTCAACAAAATGATTAGGCAATGATCAAAAATATGAAAAGCTAGGGGGAAAAAACACACTTGTGATTAGTCTATAAAGTCACTTAACGACGAGGGAATCTTTTCATTATTTTAATTTTGTTTAATAAAAAAAAAAAAAAACGCTCAATGTATGTGATTGTTCATTCTACCCAAGCCTTGGCATCCGTACAAATCGACGTCGTAGTTCATTTTTTATCTCACTCAAAGAGTTAATTTGTTTAGAAAAGAACTTTGCCGGAAACTTTTACCATCACTTTATAGGGATTCACGCCCTGGCCTCAAAAATAGTTTTTTCAGGTCACACATGTCATAATAGTTAATGATCAACCAGCACGCTAAGTAAGAATTAGGGCTGTTGATTGCAAGAACGGCTGATATCTTACTAACGCACGGTTGGATAAGTATGAAACCAACTTAGATCTGTCTACTAAAGAATTTTTTAGGCCGTAAACTTCGAAAATTAAGCAGGTTTTTGACCTCCAAACATTGAGCGTGTTCTATAATGTCGTATGCACTGCGCTGTTCAAAGGGCGCTTTGAAATGAAATGCTCAAGCTAAGTTTTTTTTTGTAATGAAAGAAATATTCTTTTAACTAAAATGGCCCAAAATTTGATTTCTCTGAACTGAACAATTCAACTTCAAATGAGAAAAAACATCATTTTGACAACAACTCGTCATATAATTAGTTTTGACAAATGCGAGCATCTCGAGCGACGGGCTAGGCAAAATTTTCACGCAATTCTAGAAAGTAACTAAGACATTCGCGGAAAGTCTGATTGTGTTGATTAGCTAGGTAAACTTAACTTACGGTATTTAACTGAAAGGACGTTTTGACACAAAGAAGTGCGACAATAACAACACATCAAAACACAAGTTAATTAAGCGATGGTTCTTGAAACGAACAACTTCACAGCTAGATAATAACATCAGGCTAATACGAAAATATTTCGTTCTCCGGCTCTAAAGCAAACATGACAGTGAAAAGAAACAACATAATAAGAACTGGAGTAAACCAGTTCATTTAAGTCGATTGTGCATTTTAGGTGGCCCCGAATCCCTGAATAAAGTTCACTGAATCTAGTTAAACACAACAACACAGCTGAACAGCAGACCAAAAATATTGCCGGCAAAAACATGGCCTTAACTAAACACTTTGATTACTTAGCGATATGTGAAAGAGAAATACAAACTCTAACTGAATAAAACACGATTGTTCAAGACTTACTGAGACCTTTAAGTTGTTTCCCTGTCAGAAGAGAACTTTCTAGCGGCGCCGCTGTGGTTCGCCAGATTCGCTCCCCAGCAAAGTCAGCCGATACCGTTCTATAATGTCGTATGCACTGCGCTGTTCAAAGGGCGCTTTGAAATGAAATGCTCAAGGTAAGTTTTTTTTTGTAATGAAACAAATATTCTTTTAACTGAAATGGCCAAAAATTTGATTAAGCGATGGTTCTTGAAACGAACAATTTCATAGCTAGAATAATAACATCAGGCTAATACGAAAATATCTTGCTCTCCGGCTCTAAAGCAAACATGACAGTGAAAAGAAAGAACATAATAAAAACTGGAGTAAACCAGTTCATTTAAGTCGATTGTGCATTTTAGGTGGCCCCGAATCCCTGAATAAAGTTCACTGAATCTAGTTAAACACAACAACACAGCTGAACAGCAGACCAAAAAAATTGCCGGCAGATCTAGAAACATGGCCTTAACTAAACACTTTGATTACTTAGCGATATGTGAAAGAGAAGTACAAACGCTAACTGAATAAAACACGATTGTTCAAGACTTACTGAGATCTTTAAGTTGTTTCCTGTCAGAAGAGAACTTTCTAGCGGCGCCGCTGTGGTTCGCCAGATTCGCTCCCCAGCAAAGTCAGCCGATACCGTTCCATCGATCAATCGCTGCCACTGACGGCGCGCTGACTTCTCATCGCAAAGAAGGCCTGAAAGTCAATGTGATCATCCTGTTACTAAAATAATAATAGTAATAATAATAAACAAAATAATGGTGACATGTTGTCGCGGAAACGTCATGTTTTCACCCTTTAAGCCCTAATATCAAAGGACAAACTCTCCTGTCTTGTCCCTATATTTTTCTTATAAAAGCCGACTGGGTAGAAGTTATTAAAATATCAAGAGAATTCATCTTGGGTGATCGTATCCTTAATTCTCATGACCTCAGGGATTGAATAAACATTAATTTTACCAGGAGAAATTTGATGCTGATCACTGTTAGGGCTTAAAGGGTTAATCTCTCTACTTTTTATTGTGAAATAATACAACCGTCCTGGCACAAGCCTGACCCCATGCACCAAAGGTCTCTTATGCCAGCGGGGATGATCTTGCCACTCAGTCCGATAACTTGTCTGACGACAAGCCAGGGAGGGAGAGATGAACTGGCCCCTAGACCATAATAAGTACATCCCTTTCGGCTAGCGCTCACATCCGACTGTCTCAAATTCAGCTTCATCTATATATAACATGATTAGCCGTTTTCCAAGTGGTACGTCTTGAGGTTTGGGCATGCGTACGTAGTGAACCTCATATAACGAATAGAGAAAAATCTCGTTGTTTATTTCAACAAAATGATTAGGCAATGATCAAAAATATGAAAAGCTAGGGGGAAAAAACACACTTGTGATTAGTCTATAAAGTCACTTAACGACGAGGGAATCTTTTCATTATTTTAATTTTGTTTAATAAAAAAAAAAAAAAACGCTCAATGTATGTGATTGTTCATTCTACCCAAGCCTTGGCATCCGTACAAATCGACGTCGTAGTTCATTTTTTATCTCACTCAAAGAGTTAATTTGTTTAGAAAAGAACTTTGCCGGAAACTTTTACCATCACTTTATAGGGATTCACGCCCTGGCCTCAAAAATAGTTTTTTCAGGTCACACATGTCATAATAGTTAATGATCAACCAGCACGCTAAGTAAGAATTAGGGCTGTTGATTGCAAGAACGGCTGATATCTTACTAACGCACGGTTGGATAAGTATGAAACCAACTTAGATCTGTCTACTAAAGAATTTTTTAGGCCGTAAACTTCGAAAATTAAGCAGGTTTTTGACCTCCAAACATTGAGCGTGTTCTATAATGTCGTATGCACTGCGCTGTTCAAAGGGCGCTTTGAAATGAAATGCTCAAGCTAAGTTTTTTTTTGTAATGAAAGAAATATTCTTTTAACTAAAATGGCCCAAAATTTGATTTCTCTGAACTGAACAATTCAACTTCAAATGAGAAAAAACATCATTTTGACAACAACTCGTCATATAATTAGTTTTGACAAATGCGAGCATCTCGAGCGACGGGCTAGGCAAAATTTTCACGCAATTCTAGAAAGTAACTAAGACATTCGCGGAAAGTCTGATTGTGTTGATTAGCTAGGTAAACTTAACTTACGGTATTTAACTGAAAGGACGTTTTGACACAAAGAAGTGCGACAATAACAACACATCAAAACACAAGTTAATTAAGCGATGGTTCTTGAAACGAACAACTTCACAGCTAGATAATAACATCAGGCTAATACGAAAATATTTCGTTCTCCGGCTCTAAAGCAAACATGACAGTGAAAAGAAACAACATAATAAGAACTGGAGTAAACCAGTTCATTTAAGTCGATTGTGCATTTTAGGTGGCCCCGAATCCCTGAATAAAGTTCACTGAATCTAGTTAAACACAACAACACAGCTGAACAGCAGACCAAAAATATTGCCGGCAAAAACATGGCCTTAACTAAACACTTTGATTACTTAGCGATATGTGAAAGAGAAATACAAACTCTAACTGAATAAAACACGATTGTTCAAGACTTACTGAGACCTTTAAGTTGTTTCCCTGTCAGAAGAGAACTTTCTAGCGGCGCCGCTGTGGTTCGCCAGATTCGCTCCCCAGCAAAGTCAGCCGATACCGTTCTATAATGTCGTATGCACTGCGCTGTTCAAAGGGCGCTTTGAAATGAAATGCTCAAGGTAAGTTTTTTTTTGTAATGAAACAAATATTCTTTTAACTGAAATGGCCAAAAATTTGATTAAGCGATGGTTCTTGAAACGAACAATTTCATAGCTAGAATAATAACATCAGGCTAATACGAAAATATCTTGCTCTCCGGCTCTAAAGCAAACATGACAGTGAAAAGAAAGAACATAATAAAAACTGGAGTAAACCAGTTCATTTAAGTCGATTGTGCATTTTAGGTGGCCCCGAATCCCTGAATAAAGTTCACTGAATCTAGTTAAACACAACAACACAGCTGAACAGCAGACCAAAAAAATTGCCGGCAGATCTAGAAACATGGCCTTAACTAAACACTTTGATTACTTAGCGATATGTGAAAGAGAAGTACAAACGCTAACTGAATAAAACACGATTGTTCAAGACTTACTGAGATCTTTAAGTTGTTTCCTGTCAGAAGAGAACTTTCTAGCGGCGCCGCTGTGGTTCGCCAGATTCGCTCCCCAGCAAAGTCAGCCGATACCGTTCCATCGATCAATCGCTGCCACTGACGGCGCGCTGACTTCTCATCGCAAAGAAGGCCTGAAAGTCAATGTGATCATCCTGTTACTAAAATAATAATAGTAATAATAATAAACAAAATAATGGTGACATGTTGTCGCGGAAACGTCATGTTTTCACCCTTTAAGCCCTAATATCAAAGGACAAACTCTCCTGTCTTGTCCCTATATTTTTCTTATAAAAGCCGACTGGGTAGAAGTTATTAAAATATCAAGAGAATTCATCTTGGGTGATCGTATCCTTAATTCTCATGACCTCAGGGATTGAATAAACATTAATTTTACCAGGAGAAATTTGATGCTGATCACTGTTAGGGCTTAAAGGGTTAATCTCTCTACTTTTTATTGTGAAATAATACAACCGTCCTGGCACAAGCCTGACCCCATGCACCAAAGGTCTCTTATGCCAGCGGGGATGATCTTGCCACTCAGTCCGATAACTTGTCTGACGACAAGCCAGGGAGGGAGAGATGAACTGGCCCCTAGACCATAATAAGTACATCCCTTTCGGCTAGCGCTCACATCCGACTGTCTCAAATTCAGCTTCATCTATATATAACATGATTAGCCGTTTTCCAAGTGGTACGTCTTGAGGTTTGGGCATGCGTACGTAGTGAACCTCATATAACGAATAGAGAAAAATCTCGTTGTTTATTTCAACAAAATGATTAGGCAATGATCAAAAATATGAAAAGCTAGGGGGAAAAAACACACTTGTGATTAGTCTATAAAGTCACTTAACGACGAGGGAATCTTTTCATTATTTTAATTTTGTTTAATAAAAAAAAAAAAAAACGCTCAATGTATGTGATTGTTCATTCTACCCAAGCCTTGGCATCCGTACAAATCGACGTCGTAGTTCATTTTTTATCTCACTCAAAGAGTTAATTTGTTTAGAAAAGAACTTTGCCGGAAACTTTTACCATCACTTTATAGGGATTCACGCCCTGGCCTCAAAAATAGTTTTTTCAGGTCACACATGTCATAATAGTTAATGATCAACCAGCACGCTAAGTAAGAATTAGGGCTGTTGATTGCAAGAACGGCTGATATCTTACTAACGCACGGTTGGATAAGTATGAAACCAACTTAGATCTGTCTACTAAAGAATTTTTTAGGCCGTAAACTTCGAAAATTAAGCAGGTTTTTGACCTCCAAACATTGAGCGTGTTCTATAATGTCGTATGCACTGCGCTGTTCAAAGGGCGCTTTGAAATGAAATGCTCAAGCTAAGTTTTTTTTTGTAATGAAAGAAATATTCTTTTAACTAAAATGGCCCAAAATTTGATTTCTCTGAACTGAACAATTCAACTTCAAATGAGAAAAAACATCATTTTGACAACAACTCGTCATATAATTAGTTTTGACAAATGCGAGCATCTCGAGCGACGGGCTAGGCAAAATTTTCACGCAATTCTAGAAAGTAACTAAGACATTCGCGGAAAGTCTGATTGTGTTGATTAGCTAGGTAAACTTAACTTACGGTATTTAACTGAAAGGACGTTTTGACACAAAGAAGTGCGACAATAACAACACATCAAAACACAAGTTAATTAAGCGATGGTTCTTGAAACGAACAACTTCACAGCTAGATAATAACATCAGGCTAATACGAAAATATTTCGTTCTCCGGCTCTAAAGCAAACATGACAGTGAAAAGAAACAACATAATAAGAACTGGAGTAAACCAGTTCATTTAAGTCGATTGTGCATTTTAGGTGGCCCCGAATCCCTGAATAAAGTTCACTGAATCTAGTTAAACACAACAACACAGCTGAACAGCAGACCAAAAATATTGCCGGCAAAAACATGGCCTTAACTAAACACTTTGATTACTTAGCGATATGTGAAAGAGAAATACAAACTCTAACTGAATAAAACACGATTGTTCAAGACTTACTGAGACCTTTAAGTTGTTTCCCTGTCAGAAGAGAACTTTCTAGCGGCGCCGCTGTGGTTCGCCAGATTCGCTCCCCAGCAAAGTCAGCCGATACCGTTCTATAATGTCGTATGCACTGCGCTGTTCAAAGGGCGCTTTGAAATGAAATGCTCAAGGTAAGTTTTTTTTTTGTAATGAAACAAATATTCTTTTAACTGAAATGGCCAAAAATTTGATTAAGCGATGGTTCTTGAAACGAACAATTTCATAGCTAGAATAATAACATCAGGCTAATACGAAAATATCTTGCTCTCCGGCTCTAAAGCAAACATGACAGTGAAAAGAAAGAACATAATAAGAACTGGAGTAAACCAGTTCATTTAAGTCGATTGTGCATTTTAGGTGGCCCCGAATCCCTGAATAAAGTTCACTGAATCTAGTTAAACACAACAACACAGCTGAACAGCAGACCAAAAATATTGCCGGCAAAAACATGGCCTTAACTAAACACTTTGATTACTTAGCGATATGTGAAAGAGAAATACAAACTCTAACTGAATAAAACACGATTGTTCAAGACTTACTGAGACCTTTAAGTTGTTTCCCTGTCAGAAGAGAACTTTCTAGCGGCGCCGCTGTGGTTCGCCAGATTCGCTCCCCAGCAAAGTCAGCCGATACCGTTCTATAATGTCGTATGCACTGCGCTGTTCAAAGGGCGCTTTGAAATGAAATGCTCAAGGTAAGTTTTTTTTTGTAATGAAACAAATATTCTTTTAACTGAAATGGCCAAAAATTTGATTAAGCGATGGTTCTTGAAACGAACAATTTCATAGCTAGAATAATAACATCAGGCTAATACGAAAATATCTTGCTCTCCGGCTCTAAAGCAAACATGACAGTGAAAAGAAAGAACATAATAAGAACTGGAGTAAACCAGTTCATTTAAGTCGATTGTGCATTTTAGGTGGCCCCGAATCCCTGAATAAAGTTCACTGAATCTAGTTAAACACAACAACACAGCTGAACAGCAGACCAAAAAAATTGCCGGCAGATCTAGAAACATGGCCTTAACTAAACACTTTGATTACTTAGCGATATGTGAAAGAGAAGTACAAACGCTAACTGAATAAAACACGATTGTTCAAGACTTACTGAGATCTTTAAGTTGTTTCCTGTCAGAAGAGAACTTTCTAGCGGCGCCGCTGTGGTTCGCCAGATTCGCTCCCCAGCAAAGTCAGCCGATACCGTTCCATCGATCAATCGCTGCCACTGACGGCGCGCTGACTTCTCATCGCAAAGAAGGCCTGAAAGTCAATGTGATCATCCTGTTACTAAAATAATAATAGTAATAATAATAAACAAAATAATGGTGACATGTTGTCGCGGAAACGTCATGTTTTCACCCTTTAAGCCCTAATATCAAAGGACAAACTCTCCTGTCTTGTCCCTATATTTTTCTTATAAAAGCCGACTGGGTAGAAGTTATTAAAATATCAAGAGAATTCATCTTGGGTGATCGTATCCTTAATTCTCATGACCTCAGGGATTGAATAAACATTAATTTTACCAGGAGAAATTTGATGCTGATCACTGTTAGGGCTTAAAGGGTTAATCTCTCTACTTTTTATTGTGAAATAATACAACCGTCCTGGCACAAGCCTGACCCCATGCACCAAAGGTCTCTTATGCCAGCGGGGATGATCTTGCCACTCAGTCCGATAACTTGTCTGACGACAAGCCAGGGAGGGAGAGATGAACTGGCCCCTAGACCATAATAAGTACATCCCTTTCGGCTAGCGCTCACATCCGACTGTCTCAAATTCAGCTTCATCTATATATAACATGATTAGCCGTTTTCCAAGTGGTACGTCTTGAGGTTTGGGCATGCGTACGTAGTGAACCTCATATAACGAATAGAGAAAAATCTCGTTGTTTATTTCAACAAAATGATCAGGCAATGATCAAAAATATGAAAAGCTAGGGGGAAAAAACACACTTGTGATTAGTCTATAAAGTCACTTAACGACGAGGGAATCTTTTCATTATTTTAATTTTGTTTAATAAAAAAAAAAAAAAACGCTCAATGTATGTGATTGTTCATTCTACCCAAGCCTTGGCATCCGTACAAATCGACGTCGTAGTTCATTTTTTATCTCACTCAAAGAGTTAATTTGTTTAGAAAAGAACTTTGCCGGAAACTTTTACCATCACTTTATAGGGATTCACGCCCTGGCCTCAAAAATAGTTTTTTCAGGTCACACATGTCATAATAGTTAATGATCAACCAGCACGCTAAGTAAGAATTAGGGCTGTTGATTGCAAGAACGGCTGATATCTTACTAACGCACGGTTGGATAAGTATGAAACCAACTTAGATCTGTCTACTAAAGAATTTTTTAGGCCGTAAACTTCGAAAATTAAGCAGGTTTTTGACCTCCAAACATTGAGCGTGTTCTATAATGTCGTATGCACTGCGCTGTTCAAAGGGCGCTTTGAAATGAAATGCTCAAGCTAAGTTTTTTTTTGTAATGAAAGAAATATTCTTTTAACTAAAATGGCCCAAAATTTGATTTCTCTGAACTGAACAATTCAACTTCAAATGAGAAAAAACATCATTTTGACAACAACTCGTCATATAATTAGTTTTGACAAATGCGAGCATCTCGAGCGACGGGCTAGGCAAAATTTTCACGCAATTCTAGAAAGTAACTAAGACATTCGCGGAAAGTCTGATTGTGTTGATTAGCTAGGTAAACTTAACTTACGGTATTTAACTGAAAGGACGTTTTGACACAAAGAAGTGCGACAATAACAACACATCAAAACACAAGTTAATTAAGCGATGGTTCTTGAAACGAACAACTTCACAGCTAGATAATAACATCAGGCTAATACGAAAATATTTCGTTCTCCGGCTCTAAAGCAAACATGACAGTGAAAAGAAACAACATAATAAGAACTGGAGTAAACCAGTTCATTTAAGTCGATTGTGCATTTTAGGTGGCCCCGAATCCCTGAATAAAGTTCACTGAATCTAGTTAAACACAACAACACAGCTGAACAGCAGACCAAAAATATTGCCGGCAAAAACATGGCCTTAACTAAACACTTTGATTACTTAGCGATATGTGAAAGAGAAATACAAACTCTAACTGAATAAAACACGATTGTTCAAGACTTACTGAGACCTTTAAGTTGTTTCCCTGTCAGAAGAGAACTTTCTAGCGGCGCCGCTGTGGTTCGCCAGATTCGCTCCCCAGCAAAGTCAGCCGATACCGTTCTATAATGTCGTATGCACTGCGCTGTTCAAAGGGCGCTTTGAAATGAAATGCTCAAGGTAAGTTTTTTTTTGTAATGAAACAAATATTCTTTTAACTGAAATGGCCAAAAATTTGATTAAGCGATGGTTCTTGAAACGAACAATTTCATAGCTAGAATAATAACATCAGGCTAATACGAAAATATCTTGCTCTCCGGCTCTAAAGCAAACATGACAGTGAAAAGAAACAACATAATAAGAACTGGAGTAAACCAGTTCATTTAAGTCGATTGTGCATTTTAGGTGGCCCCGAATCCCTGAATAAAGTTCACTGAATCTAGTTAAACACAACAACACAGCTGAACAGCAGACCAAAAAAATTGCCGGCAGATCTAGAAACATGGCCTTAACTAAACACTTTGATTACTTAGCGATATGTGAAAGAGAAGTACAAACGCTAACTGAATAAAACACGATTGTTCAAGACTTACTGAGATCTTTAAGTTGTTTCCTGTCAGAAGAGAACTTTCTAGCGGCGCCGCTGTGGTTCGCCAGATTCGCTCCCCAGCAAAGTCAGCCGATACCGTTCCATCGATCAATCGCTGCCACTGACGGCGCGCTGACTTCTCATCGCAAAGAAGGCCTGAAAGTCAATGTGATCATCCTGTTACTAAAATAATAATAGTAATAATAATAAACAAAATAATGGTGACATGTTGTCGCGGAAACGTCATGTTTTCACCCTTTAAGCCCTAATATCAAAGGACAAACTCTCCTGTCTTGTCCCTATATTTTTCTTATAAAAGCCGACTGGGTAGAAGTTATTAAAATATCAAGAGAATTCATCTTGGGTGATCGTATCCTTAATTCTCATGACCTCAGGGATTGAATAAACATTAATTTTACCAGGAGAAATTTGATGCTGATCACTGTTAGGGCTTAAAGGGTTAATCTCTCTACTTTTTATTGTGAAATAATACAACCGTCCTGGCACAAGCCTGACCCCATGCACCAAAGGTCTCTTATGCCAGCGGGGATGATCTTGCCACTCAGTCCGATAACTTGTCTGACGACAAGCCAGGGAGGGAGAGATGAACTGGCCCCTAGACCATAATAAGTACATCCCTTTCGGCTAGCGCTCACATCCGACTGTCTCAAATTCAGCTTCATCTATATATAACATGATTAGCCGTTTTCCAAGTGGTACGTCTTGAGGTTTGGGCATGCGTACGTAGTGAACCTCATATAACGAATAGAGAAAAATCTCGTTGTTTATTTCAACAAAATGATCAGGCAATGATCAAAAATATGAAAAGCTAGGGGGAAAAAACACACTTGTGATTAGTCTATAAAGTCACTTAACGACGAGGGAATCTTTTCATTATTTTAATTTTGTTTAATAAAAAAAAAAAAAAACGCTCAATGTATGTGATTGTTCATTCTACCCAAGCCTTGGCATCCGTACAAATCGACGTCGTAGTTCATTTTTTATCTCACTCAAAGAGTTAATTTGTTTAGAAAAGAACTTTGCCGGAAACTTTTACCATCACTTTATAGGGATTCACGCCCTGGCCTCAAAAATAGTTTTTTCAGGTCACACATGTCATAATAGTTAATGATCAACCAGCACGCTAAGTAAGAATTAGGGCTGTTGATTGCAAGAACGGCTGATATCTTACTAACGCACGGTTGGATAAGTATGAAACCAACTTAGATCTGTCTACTAAAGAATTTTTTAGGCCGTAAACTTCGAAAATTAAGCAGGTTTTTGACCTCCAAACATTGAGCGTGTTCTATAATGTCGTATGCACTGCGCTGTTCAAAGGGCGCTTTGAAATGAAATGCTCAAGCTAAGTTTTTTTTTGTAATGAAAGAAATATTCTTTTAACTAAAATGGCCCAAAATTTGATTTCTCTGAACTGAACAATTCAACTTCAAATGAGAAAAAACATCATTTTGACAACAACTCGTCATATAATTAGTTTTGACAAATGCGAGCATCTCGAGCGACGGGCTAGGCAAAATTTTCACGCAATTCTAGAAAGTAACTAAGACATTCGCGGAAAGTCTGATTGTGTTGATTAGCTAGGTAAACTTAACTTACGGTATTTAACTGAAAGGACGTTTTGACACAAAGAAGTGCGACAATAACAACACATCAAAACACAAGTTAATTAAGCGATGGTTCTTGAAACGAACAACTTCACAGCTAGATAATAACATCAGGCTAATACGAAAATATTTCGTTCTCCGGCTCTAAAGCAAACATGACAGTGAAAAGAAACAACATAATAAGAACTGGAGTAAACCAGTTCATTTAAGTCGATTGTGCATTTTAGGTGGCCCCGAATCCCTGAATAAAGTTCACTGAATCTAGTTAAACACAACAACACAGCTGAACAGCAGACCAAAAATATTGCCGGCAAAAACATGGCCTTAACTAAACACTTTGATTACTTAGCGATATGTGAAAGAGAAATACAAACTCTAACTGAATAAAACACGATTGTTCAAGACTTACTGAGACCTTTAAGTTGTTTCCCTGTCAGAAGAGAACTTTCTAGCGGCGCCGCTGTGGTTCGCCAGATTCGCTCCCCAGCAAAGTCAGCCGATACCGTTCTATAATGTCGTATGCACTGCGCTGTTCAAAGGGCGCTTTGAAATGAAATGCTCAAGGTAAGTTTTTTTTTGTAATGAAACAAATATTCTTTTAACTGAAATGGCCAAAAATTTGATTAAGCGATGGTTCTTGAAACGAACAATTTCATAGCTAGAATAATAACATCAGGCTAATACGAAAATATCTTGCTCTCCGGCTCTAAAGCAAACATGACAGTGAAAAGAAAGAACATAATAAGAACTGGAGTAAACCAGTTCATTTAAGTCGATTGTGCATTTTAGGTGGCCCCGAATCCCTGAATAAAGTTCACTGAATCTAGTTAAACACAACAACACAGCTGAACAGCAGACCAAAAAAATTGCCGGCAGATCTAGAAACATGGCCTTAACTAAACACTTTGATTACTTAGCGATATGTGAAAGAGAAGTACAAACGCTAACTGAATAAAACACGATTGTTCAAGACTTACTGAGATCTTTAAGTTGTTTCCTGTCAGAAGAGAACTTTCTAGCGGCGCCGCTGTGGTTCGCCAGATTCGCTCCCCAGCAAAGTCAGCCGATACCGTTCCATCGATCAATCGCTGCCACTGACGGCGCGCTGACTTCTCATCGCAAAGAAGGCCTGAAAGTCAATGTGATCATCCTGTTACTAAAATAATAATAGTAATAATAATAAACAAAATAATGGTGACATGTTGTCGCGGAAACGTCATGTTTTCACCCTTTAAGCCCTAATATCAAAGGACAAACTCTCCTGTCTTGTCCCTATATTTTTCTTATAAAAGCCGACTGGGTAGAAGTTATTAAAATATCAAGAGAATTCATCTTGGGTGATCGTATCCTTAATTCTCATGACCTCAGGGATTGAATAAACATTAATTTTACCAGGAGAAATTTGATGCTGATCACTGTTAGGGCTTAAAGGGTTAATCTCTCTACTTTTTATTGTGAAATAATACAACCGTCCTGGCACAAGCCTGACCCCATGCACCAAAGGTCTCTTATGCCAGCGGGGATGATCTTGCCACTCAGTCCGATAACTTGTCTGACGACAAGCCAGGGAGGGAGAGATGAACTGGCCCCTAGACCATAATAAGTACATCCCTTTCGGCTAGCGCTCACATCCGACTGTCTCAAATTCAGCTTCATCTATATATAACATGATTAGCCGTTTTCCAAGTGGTACGTCTTGAGGTTTGGGCATGCGTACGTAGTGAACCTCATATAACGAATAGAGAAAAATCTCGTTGTTTATTTCAACAAAATGATCAGGCAATGATCAAAAATATGAAAAGCTAGGGGGAAAAAACACACTTGTGATTAGTCTATAAAGTCACTTAACGACGAGGGAATCTTTTCATTATTTTAATTTTGTTTAATAAAAAAAAAAAAAAACGCTCAATGTATGTGATTGTTCATTCTACCCAAGCCTTGGCATCCGTACAAATCGACGTCGTAGTTCATTTTTTATCTCACTCAAAGAGTTAATTTGTTTAGAAAAGAACTTTGCCGGAAACTTTTACCATCACTTTATAGGGATTCACGCCCTGGCCTCAAAAATAGTTTTTTCAGGTCACACATGTCATAATAGTTAATGATCAACCAGCACGCTAAGTAAGAATTAGGGCTGTTGATTGCAAGAACGGCTGATATCTTACTAACGCACGGTTGGATAAGTATGAAACCAACTTAGATCTGTCTACTAAAGAATTTTTTAGGCCGTAAACTTCGAAAATTAAGCAGGTTTTTGACCTCCAAACATTGAGCGTGTTCTATAATGTCGTATGCACTGCGCTGTTCAAAGGGCGCTTTGAAATGAAATGCTCAAGCTAAGTTTTTTTTTGTAATGAAAGAAATATTCTTTTAACTAAAATGGCCCAAAATTTGATTTCTCTGAACTGAACAATTCAACTTCAAATGAGAAAAAACATCATTTTGACAACAACTCGTCATATAATTAGTTTTGACAAATGCGAGCATCTCGAGCGACGGGCTAGGCAAAATTTTCACGCAATTCTAGAAAGTAACTAAGACATTCGCGGAAAGTCTGATTGTGTTGATTAGCTAGGTAAACTTAACTTACGGTATTTAACTGAAAGGACGTTTTGACACAAAGAAGTGCGACAATAACAACACATCAAAACACAAGTTAATTAAGCGATGGTTCTTGAAACGAACAACTTCACAGCTAGATAATAACATCAGGCTAATACGAAAATATTTCGTTCTCCGGCTCTAAAGCAAACATGACAGTGAAAAGAAACAACATAATAAGAACTGGAGTAAACCAGTTCATTTAAGTCGATTGTGCATTTTAGGTGGCCCCGAATCCCTGAATAAAGTTCACTGAATCTAGTTAAACACAACAACACAGCTGAACAGCAGACCAAAAATATTGCCGGCAAAAACATGGCCTTAACTAAACACTTTGATTACTTAGCGATATGTGAAAGAGAAATACAAACTCTAACTGAATAAAACACGATTGTTCAAGACTTACTGAGACCTTTAAGTTGTTTCCCTGTCAGAAGAGAACTTTCTAGCGGCGCCGCTGTGGTTCGCCAGATTCGCTCCCCAGCAAAGTCAGCCGATACCGTTCTATAATGTCGTATGCACTGCGCTGTTCAAAGGGCGCTTTGAAATGAAATGCTCAAGGTAAGTTTTTTTTTGTAATGAAACAAATATTCTTTTAACTGAAATGGCCAAAAATTTGATTAAGCGATGGTTCTTGAAACGAACAATTTCATAGCTAGAATAATAACATCAGGCTAATACGAAAATATCTTGCTCTCCGGCTCTAAAGCAAACATGACAGTGAAAAGAAAGAACATAATAAGAACTGGAGTAAACCAGTTCATTTAAGTCGATTGTGCATTTTAGGTGGCCCCGAATCCCTGAATAAAGTTCACTGAATCTAGTTAAACACAACAACACAGCTGAACAGCAGACCAAAAAAATTGCCGGCAGATCTAGAAACATGGCCTTAACTAAACACTTTGATTACTTAGCGATATGTGAAAGAGAAGTACAAACGCTAACTGAATAAAACACGATTGTTCAAGACTTACTGAGATCTTTAAGTTGTTTCCTGTCAGAAGAGAACTTTCTAGCGGCGCCGCTGTGGTTCGCCAGATTCGCTCCCCAGCAAAGTCAGCCGATACCGTTCCATCGATCAATCGCTGCCACTGACGGCGCGCTGACTTCTCATCGCAAAGAAGGCCTGAAAGTCAATGTGATCATCCTGTTACTAAAATAATAATAGTAATAATAATAAACAAAATAATGGTGACATGTTGTCGCGGAAACGTCATGTTTTCACCCTTTAAGCCCTAATATCAAAGGACAAACTCTCCTGTCTTGTCCCTATATTTTTCTTATAAAAGCCGACTGGGTAGAAGTTATTAAAATATCAAGAGAATTCATCTTGGGTGATCGTATCCTTAATTCTCATGACCTCAGGGATTGAATAAACATTAATTTTACCAGGAGAAATTTGATGCTGATCACTGTTAGGGCTTAAAGGGTTAATCTCTCTACTTTTTATTGTGAAATAATACAACCGTCCTGGCACAAGCCTGACCCCATGCACCAAAGGTCTCTTATGCCAGCGGGGATGATCTTGCCACTCAGTCCGATAACTTGTCTGACGACAAGCCAGGGAGGGAGAGATGAACTGGCCCCTAGACCATAATAAGTACATCCCTTTCGGCTAGCGCTCACATCCGACTGTCTCAAATTCAGCTTCATCTATATATAACATGATTAGCCGTTTTCCAAGTGGTACGTCTTGAGGTTTGGGCATGCGTACGTAGTGAACCTCATATAACGAATAGAGAAAAATCTCGTTGTTTATTTCAACAAAATGATCAGGCAATGATCAAAAATATGAAAAGCTAGGGGGAAAAAACACACTTGTGATTAGTCTATAAAGTCACTTAACGACGAGGGAATCTTTTCATTATTTTAATTTTGTTTAATAAAAAAAAAAAAAAACGCTCAATGTATGTGATTGTTCATTCTACCCAAGCCTTGGCATCCGTACAAATCGACGTCGTAGTTCATTTTTTATCTCACTCAAAGAGTTAATTTGTTTAGAAAAGAACTTTGCCGGAAACTTTTACCATCACTTTATAGGGATTCACGCCCTGGCCTCAAAAATAGTTTTTTCAGGTCACACATGTCATAATAGTTAATGATCAACCAGCACGCTAAGTAAGAATTAGGGCTGTTGATTGCAAGAACGGCTGATATCTTACTAACGCACGGTTGGATAAGTATGAAACCAACTTAGATCTGTCTACTAAAGAATTTTTTAGGCCGTAAACTTCGAAAATTAAGCAGGTTTTTGACCTCCAAACATTGAGCGTGTTCTATAATGTCGTATGCACTGCGCTGTTCAAAGGGCGCTTTGAAATGAAATGCTCAAGCTAAGTTTTTTTTTGTAATGAAAGAAATATTCTTTTAACTAAAATGGCCCAAAATTTGATTTCTCTGAACTGAACAATTCAACTTCAAATGAGAAAAAACATCATTTTGACAACAACTCGTCATATAATTAGTTTTGACAAATGCGAGCATCTCGAGCGACGGGCTAGGCAAAATTTTCACGCAATTCTAGAAAGTAACTAAGACATTCGCGGAAAGTCTGATTGTGTTGATTAGCTAGGTAAACTTAACTTACGGTATTTAACTGAAAGGACGTTTTGACACAAAGAAGTGCGACAATAACAACACATCAAAACACAAGTTAATTAAGCGATGGTTCTTGAAACGAACAACTTCACAGCTAGATAATAACATCAGGCTAATACGAAAATATTTCGTTCTCCGGCTCTAAAGCAAACATGACAGTGAAAAGAAACAACATAATAAGAACTGGAGTAAACCAGTTCATTTAAGTCGATTGTGCATTTTAGGTGGCCCCGAATCCCTGAATAAAGTTCACTGAATCTAGTTAAACACAACAACACAGCTGAACAGCAGACCAAAAATATTGCCGGCAAAAACATGGCCTTAACTAAACACTTTGATTACTTAGCGATATGTGAAAGAGAAATACAAACTCTAACTGAATAAAACACGATTGTTCAAGACTTACTGAGACCTTTAAGTTGTTTCCCTGTCAGAAGAGAACTTTCTAGCGGCGCCGCTGTGGTTCGCCAGATTCGCTCCCCAGCAAAGTCAGCCGATACCGTTCTATAATGTCGTATGCACTGCGCTGTTCAAAGGGCGCTTTGAAATGAAATGCTCAAGGTAAGTTTTTTTTTGTAATGAAACAAATATTCTTTTAACTGAAATGGCCAAAAATTTGATTAAGCGATGGTTCTTGAAACGAACAATTTCATAGCTAGAATAATAACATCAGGCTAATACGAAAATATCTTGCTCTCCGGCTCTAAAGCAAACATGACAGTGAAAAGAAAGAACATAATAAGAACTGGAGTAAACCAGTTCATTTAAGTCGATTGTGCATTTTAGGTGGCCCCGAATCCCTGAATAAAGTTCACTGAATCTAGTTAAACACAACAACACAGCTGAACAGCAGACCAAAAAAATTGCCGGCAGATCTAGAAACATGGCCTTAACTAAACACTTTGATTACTTAGCGATATGTGAAAGAGAAGTACAAACGCTAACTGAATAAAACACGATTGTTCAAGACTTACTGAGATCTTTAAGTTGTTTCCTGTCAGAAGAGAACTTTCTAGCGGCGCCGCTGTGGTTCGCCAGATTCGCTCCCCAGCAAAGTCAGCCGATACCGTTCCATCGATCAATCGCTGCCACTGACGGCGCGCTGACTTCTCATCGCAAAGAAGGCCTGAAAGTCAATGTGATCATCCTGTTACTAAAATAATAATAGTAATAATAATAAACAAAATAATGGTGACATGTTGTCGCGGAAACGTCATGTTTTCACCCTTTAAGCCCTAATATCAAAGGACAAACTCTCCTGTCTTGTCCCTATATTTTTCTTATAAAAGCCGACTGGGTAGAAGTTATTAAAATATCAAGAGAATTCATCTTGGGTGATCGTATCCTTAATTCTCATGACCTCAGGGATTGAATAAACATTAATTTTACCAGGAGAAATTTGATGCTGATCACTGTTAGGGCTTAAAGGGTTAATCTCTCTACTTTTTATTGTGAAATAATACAACCGTCCTGGCACAAGCCTGACCCCATGCACCAAAGGTCTCTTATGCCAGCGGGGATGATCTTGCCACTCAGTCCGATAACTTGTCTGACGACAAGCCAGGGAGGGAGAGATGAACTGGCCCCTAGACCATAATAAGTACATCCCTTTCGGCTAGCGCTCACATCCGACTGTCTCAAATTCAGCTTCATCTATATATAACATGATTAGCCGTTTTCCAAGTGGTACGTCTTGAGGTTTGGGCATGCGTACGTAGTGAACCTCATATAACGAATAGAGAAAAATCTCGTTGTTTATTTCAACAAAATGATCAGGCAATGATCAAAAATATGAAAAGCTAGGGGGAAAAAACACACTTGTGATTAGTCTATAAAGTCACTTAACGACGAGGGAATCTTTTCATTATTTTAATTTTGTTTAATAAAAAAAAAAAAAAACGCTCAATGTATGTGATTGTTCATTCTACCCAAGCCTTGGCATCCGTACAAATCGACGTCGTAGTTCATTTTTTATCTCACTCAAAGAGTTAATTTGTTTAGAAAAGAACTTTGCCGGAAACTTTTACCATCACTTTATAGGGATTCACGCCCTGGCCTCAAAAATAGTTTTTTCAGGTCACACATGTCATAATAGTTAATGATCAACCAGCACGCTAAGTAAGAATTAGGGCTGTTGATTGCAAGAACGGCTGATATCTTACTAACGCACGGTTGGATAAGTATGAAACTAACTTAGATCTGTCTACTAAAGAATTTTTTAGGCCGTAAACTTCGAAAATTAAGCAGGTTTTTGACCTCCAAACATTGAGCGTGTTCTATAATGTCGTATGCACTGCGCTGTTCAAAGGGCGCTTTGAAATGAAATGCTCAAGCTAAGTTTTTTTTTGTAATGAAAGAAATATTCTTTTAACTAAAATGGCCCAAAATTTGATTTCTCTGAACTGAACAATTCAACTTCAAATGAGAAAAAACATCATTTTGACAACAACTCGTCATATAATTAGTTTTGACAAATGCGAGCATCTCGAGCGACGGGCTAGGCAAAATTTTCACGCAATTCTAGAAAGTAACTAAGACATTCGCGGAAAGTCTGATTGTGTTGATTAGCTAGGTAAACTTAACTTACGGTATTTAACTGAAAGGACGTTTTGACACAAAGAAGTGCGACAATAACAACACATCAAAACACAAGTTAATTAAGCGATGGTTCTTGAAACGAACAACTTCACAGCTAGATAATAACATCAGGCTAATACGAAAATATTTCGTTCTCCGGCTCTAAAGCAAACATGACAGTGAAAAGAAACAACATAATAAGAACTGGAGTAAACCAGTTCATTTAAGTCGATTGTGCATTTTAGGTGGCCCCGAATCCCTGAATAAAGTTCACTGAATCTAGTTAAACACAACAACACAGCTGAACAGCAGACCAAAAATATTGCCGGCAAAAACATGGCCTTAACTAAACACTTTGATTACTTAGCGATATGTGAAAGAGAAATACAAACTCTAACTGAATAAAACACGATTGTTCAAGACTTACTGAGACCTTTAAGTTGTTTCCCTGTCAGAAGAGAACTTTCTAGCGGCGCCGCTGTGGTTCGCCAGATTCGCTCCCCAGCAAAGTCAGCCGATACCGTTCTATAATGTCGTATGCACTGCGCTGTTCAAAGGGCGCTTTGAAATGAAATGCTCAAGGTAAGTTTTTTTTTGTAATGAAACAAATATTCTTTTAACTGAAATGGCCAAAAATTTGATTAAGCGATGGTTCTTGAAACGAACAATTTCATAGCTAGAATAATAACATCAGGCTAATACGAAAATATCTTGCTCTCCGGCTCTAAAGCAAACATGACAGTGAAAAGAAAGAACATAATAAGAACTGGAGTAAACCAGTTCATTTAAGTCGATTGTGCATTTTAGGTGGCCCCGAATCCCTGAATAAAGTTCACTGAATCTAGTTAAACACAACAACACAGCTGAACAGCAGACCAAAAAAATTGCCGGCAGATCTAGAAACATGGCCTTAACTAAACACTTTGATTACTTAGCGATATGTGAAAGAGAAGTACAAACGCTAACTGAATAAAACACGATTGTTCAAGACTTACTGAGATCTTTAAGTTGTTTCCTGTCAGAAGAGAACTTTCTAGCGGCGCCGCTGTGGTTCGCCAGATTCGCTCCCCAGCAAAGTCAGCCGATACCGTTCCATCGATCAATCGCTGCCACTGACGGCGCGCTGACTTCTCATCGCAAAGAAGGCCTGAAAGTCAATGTGATCATCCTGTTACTAAAATAATAATAGTAATAATAATAAACAAAATAATGGTGACATGTTGTCGCGGAAACGTCATGTTTTCACCCTTTAAGCCCTAATATCAAAGGACAAACTCTCCTGTCTTGTCCCTATATTTTTCTTATAAAAGCCGACTGGGTAGAAGTTATTAAAATATCAAGAGAATTCATCTTGGGTGATCGTATCCTTAATTCTCATGACCTCAGGGATTGAATAAACATTAATTTTACCAGGAGAAATTTGATGCTGATCACTGTTAGGGCTTAAAGGGTTAATCTCTCTACTTTTTATTGTGAAATAATACAACCGTCCTGGCACAAGCCTGACCCCATGCACCAAAGGTCTCTTATGCCAGCGGGGATGATCTTGCCACTCAGTCCGATAACTTGTCTGACGACAAGCCAGGGAGGGAGAGATGAACTGGCCCCTAGACCATAATAAGTACATCCCTTTCGGCTAGCGCTCACATCCGACTGTCTCAAATTCAGCTTCATCTATATATAACATGATTAGCCGTTTTCCAAGTGGTACGTCTTGAGGTTTGGGCATGCGTACGTAGTGAACCTCATATAACGAATAGAGAAAAATCTCGTTGTTTATTTCAACAAAATGATCAGGCAATGATCAAAAATATGAAAAGCTAGGGGGAAAAAACACACTTGTGATTAGTCTATAAAGTCACTTAACGACGAGGGAATCTTTTCATTATTTTAATTTTGTTTAATAAAAAAAAAAAAAAACGCTCAATGTATGTGATTGTTCATTCTACCCAAGCCTTGGCATCCGTACAAATCGACGTCGTAGTTCATTTTTTATCTCACTCAAAGAGTTAATTTGTTTAGAAAAGAACTTTGCCGGAAACTTTTACCATCACTTTATAGGGATTCACGCCCTGGCCTCAAAAATAGTTTTTTCAGGTCACACATGTCATAATAGTTAATGATCAACCAGCACGCTAAGTAAGAATTAGGGCTGTTGATTGCAAGAACGGCTGATATCTTACTAACGCACGGTTGGATAAGTATGAAACCAACTTAGATCTGTCTACTAAAGAATTTTTTAGGCCGTAAACTTCGAAAATTAAGCAGGTTTTTGACCTCCAAACATTGAGCGTGTTCTATAATGTCGTATGCACTGCGCTGTTCAAAGGGCGCTTTGAAATGAAATGCTCAAGCTAAGTTTTTTTTTGTAATGAAAGAAATATTCTTTTAACTAAAATGGCCCAAAATTTGATTTCTCTGAACTGAACAATTCAACTTCAAATGAGAAAAAACATCATTTTGACAACAACTCGTCATATAATTAGTTTTGACAAATGCGAGCATCTCGAGCGACGGGCTAGGCAAAATTTTCACGCAATTCTAGAAAGTAACTAAGACATTCGCGGAAAGTCTGATTGTGTTGATTAGCTAGGTAAACTTAACTTACGGTATTTAACTGAAAGGACGTTTTGACACAAAGAAGTGCGACAATAACAACACATCAAAACACAAGTTAATTAAGCGATGGTTCTTGAAACGAACAACTTCACAGCTAGATAATAACATCAGGCTAATACGAAAATATTTCGTTCTCCGGCTCTAAAGCAAACATGACAGTGAAAAGAAACAACATAATAAGAACTGGAGTAAACCAGTTCATTTAAGTCGATTGTGCATTTTAGGTGGCCCCGAATCCCTGAATAAAGTTCACTGAATCTAGTTAAACACAACAACACAGCTGAACAGCAGACCAAAAATATTGCCGGCAAAAACATGGCCTTAACTAAACACTTTGATTACTTAGCGATATGTGAAAGAGAAATACAAACTCTAACTGAATAAAACACGATTGTTCAAGACTTACTGAGACCTTTAAGTTGTTTCCCTGTCAGAAGAGAACTTTCTAGCGGCGCCGCTGTGGTTCGCCAGATTCGCTCCCCAGCAAAGTCAGCCGATACCGTTCTATAATGTCGTATGCACTGCGCTGTTCAAAGGGCGCTTTGAAATGAAATGCTCAAGGTAAGTTTTTTTTTGTAATGAAACAAATATTCTTTTAACTGAAATGGCCAAAAATTTGATTAAGCGATGGTTCTTGAAACGAACAATTTCATAGCTAGAATAATAACATCAGGCTAATACGAAAATATCTTGCTCTCCGGCTCTAAAGCAAACATGACAGTGAAAAGAAAGAACATAATAAGAACTGGAGTAAACCAGTTCATTTAAGTCGATTGTGCATTTTAGGTGGCCCCGAATCCCTG
The DNA here is from genome assembly GCF_977016875.1 of Pavona decussata. Lineage (NCBI taxonomy): Eukaryota > Metazoa > Cnidaria > Anthozoa > Scleractinia > Agariciidae > Pavona > Pavona decussata. The sequence goes on from NW_028145589.1 coordinate 1,488,342, forward strand.
AATAAAGTTCACTGAATCTAGTTAAACACAACAACACAGCTGAACAGCAGACCAAAAAAATTGCCGGCAGATCTAGAAACATGGCCTTAACTAAACACTTTGATTACTTAGCGATATGTGAAAGAGAAGTACAAACGCTAACTGAATAAAACACGATTGTTCAAGACTTACTGAGATCTTTAAGTTGTTTCCTGTCAGAAGAGAACTTTCTAGCGGCGCCGCTGTGGTTCGCCAGATTCGCTCCCCAGCAAAGTCAGCCGATACCGTTCCATCGATCAATCGCTGCCACTGACGGCGCGCTGACTTCTCATCGCAAAGAAGGCCTGAAAGTCAATGTGATCATCCTGTTACTAAAATAATAATAGTAATAATAATAAACAAAATAATGGTGACATGTTGTCGCGGAAACGTCATGTTTTCACCCTTTAAGCCCTAATATCAAAGGACAAACTCTCCTGTCTTGTCCCTATATTTTTCTTATAAAAGCCGACTGGGTAGAAGTTATTAAAATATCAAGAGAATTCATCTTGGGTGATCGTATCCTTAATTCTCATGACCTCAGGGATTGAATAAACATTAATTTTACCAGGAGAAATTTGATGCTGATCACTGTTAGGGCTTAAAGGGTTAATCTCTCTACTTTTTATTGTGAAATAATACAACCGTCCTGGCACAAGCCTGACCCCATGCACCAAAGGTCTCTTATGCCAGCGGGGATGATCTTGCCACTCAGTCCGATAACTTGTCTGACGACAAGCCAGGGAGGGAGAGATGAACTGGCCCCTAGACCATAATAAGTACATCCCTTTCGGCTAGCGCTCACATCCGACTGTCTCAAATTCAGCTTCATCTATATATAACATGATTAGCCGTTTTCCAAGTGGTACGTCTTGAGGTTTGGGCATGCGTACGTAGTGAACCTCATATAACGAATAGAGAAAAATCTCGTTGTTTATTTCAACAAAATGATCAGGCAATGATCAAAAATATGAAAAGCTAGGGGGAAAAAACACACTTGTGATTAGTCTATAAAGTCACTTAACGACGAGGGAATCTTTTCATTATTTTAATTTTGTTTAATAAAAAAAAAAAAAAACGCTCAATGTATGTGATTGTTCATTCTACCCAAGCCTTGGCATCCGTACAAATCGACGTCGTAGTTCATTTTTTATCTCACTCAAAGAGTTAATTTGTTTAGAAAAGAACTTTGCCGGAAACTTTTACCATCACTTTATAGGGATTCACGCCCTGGCCTCAAAAATAGTTTTTTCAGGTCACACATGTCATAATAGTTAATGATCAACCAGCACGCTAAGTAAGAATTAGGGCTGTTGATTGCAAGAACGGCTGATATCTTACTAACGCACGGTTGGATAAGTATGAAACCAACTTAGATCTGTCTACTAAAGAATTTTTTAGGCCGTAAACTTCGAAAATTAAGCAGGTTTTTGACCTCCAAACATTGAGCGTGTTCTATAATGTCGTATGCACTGCGCTGTTCAAAGGGCGCTTTGAAATGAAATGCTCAAGCTAAGTTTTTTTTTGTAATGAAAGAAATATTCTTTTAACTAAAATGGCCCAAAATTTGATTTCTCTGAACTGAACAATTCAACTTCAAATGAGAAAAAACATCATTTTGACAACAACTCGTCATATAATTAGTTTTGACAAATGCGAGCATCTCGAGCGACGGGCTAGGCAAAATTTTCACGCAATTCTAGAAAGTAACTAAGACATTCGCGGAAAGTCTGATTGTGTTGATTAGCTAGGTAAACTTAACTTACGGTATTTAACTGAAAGGACGTTTTGACACAAAGAAGTGCGACAATAACAACACATCAAAACACAAGTTAATTAAGCGATGGTTCTTGAAACGAACAACTTCACAGCTAGATAATAACATCAGGCTAATACGAAAATATTTCGTTCTCCGGCTCTAAAGCAAACATGACAGTGAAAAGAAACAACATAATAAGAACTGGAGTAAACCAGTTCATTTAAGTCGATTGTGCATTTTAGGTGGCCCCGAATCCCTGAATAAAGTTCACTGAATCTAGTTAAACACAACAACACAGCTGAACAGCAGACCAAAAATATTGCCGGCAAAAACATGGCCTTAACTAAACACTTTGATTACTTAGCGATATGTGAAAGAGAAATACAAACTCTAACTGAATAAAACACGATTGTTCAAGACTTACTGAGACCTTTAAGTTGTTTCCCTGTCAGAAGAGAACTTTCTAGCGGCGCCGCTGTGGTTCGCCAGATTCGCTCCCCAGCAAAGTCAGCCGATACCGTTCTATAATGTCGTATGCACTGCGCTGTTCAAAGGGCGCTTTGAAATGAAATGCTCAAGGTAAGTTTTTTTTTGTAATGAAACAAATATTCTTTTAACTGAAATGGCCAAAAATTTGATTAAGCGATGGTTCTTGAAACGAACAATTTCATAGCTAGAATAATAACATCAGGCTAATACGAAAATATCTTGCTCTCCGGCTCTAAAGCAAACATGACAGTGAAAAGAAAGAACATAATAAGAACTGGAGTAAACCAGTTCATTTAAGTCGATTGTGCATTTTAGGTGGCCCCGAATCCCTGAATAAAGTTCACTGAATCTAGTTAAACACAACAACACAGCTGAACAGCAGACCAAAAAAATTGCCGGCAGATCTAGAAACATGGCCTTAACTAAACACTTTGATTACTTAGCGATATGTGAAAGAGAAGTACAAACGCTAACTGAATAAAACACGATTGTTCAAGACTTACTGAGATCTTTAAGTTGTTTCCTGTCAGAAGAGAACTTTCTAGCGGCGCCGCTGTGGTTCGCCAGATTCGCTCCCCAGCAAAGTCAGCCGATACCGTTCCATCGATCAATCGCTGCCACTGACGGCGCGCTGACTTCTCATCGCAAAGAAGGCCTGAAAGTCAATGTGATCATCCTGTTACTAAAATAATAATAGTAATAATAATAAACAAAATAATGGTGACATGTTGTCGCGGAAACGTCATGTTTTCACCCTTTAAGCCCTAATATCAAAGGACAAACTCTCCTGTCTTGTCCCTATATTTTTCTTATAAAAGCCGACTGGGTAGAAGTTATTAAAATATCAAGAGAATTCATCTTGGGTGATCGTATCCTTAATTCTCATGACCTCAGGGATTGAATAAACATTAATTTTACCAGGAGAAATTTGATGCTGATCACTGTTAGGGCTTAAAGGGTTAATCTCTCTACTTTTTATTGTGAAATAATACAACCGTCCTGGCACAAGCCTGACCCCATGCACCAAAGGTCTCTTATGCCAGCGGGGATGATCTTGCCACTCAGTCCGATAACTTGTCTGACGACAAGCCAGGGAGGGAGAGATGAACTGGCCCCTAGACCATAATAAGTACATCCCTTTCGGCTAGCGCTCACATCCGACTGTCTCAAATTCAGCTTCATCTATATATAACATGATTAGCCGTTTTCCAAGTGGTACGTCTTGAGGTTTGGGCATGCGTACGTAGTGAACCTCATATAACGAATAGAGAAAAATCTCGTTGTTTATTTCAACAAAATGATCAGGCAATGATCAAAAATATGAAAAGCTAGGGGGAAAAAACACACTTGTGATTAGTCTATAAAGTCACTTAACGACGAGGGAATCTTTTCATTATTTTAATTTTGTTTAATAAAAAAAAAAAAAAACGCTCAATGTATGTGATTGTTCATTCTACCCAAGCCTTGGCATCCGTACAAATCGACGTCGTAGTTCATTTTTTATCTCACTCAAAGAGTTAATTTGTTTAGAAAAGAACTTTGCCGGAAACTTTTACCATCACTTTATAGGGATTCACGCCCTGGCCTCAAAAATAGTTTTTTCAGGTCACACATGTCATAATAGTTAATGATCAACCAGCACGCTAAGTAAGAATTAGGGCTGTTGATTGCAAGAACGGCTGATATCTTACTAACGCACGGTTGGATAAGTATGAAACCAACTTAGATCTGTCTACTAAAGAATTTTTTAGGCCGTAAACTTCGAAAATTAAGCAGGTTTTTGACCTCCAAACATTGAGCGTGTTCTATAATGTCGTATGCACTGCGCTGTTCAAAGGGCGCTTTGAAATGAAATGCTCAAGCTAAGTTTTTTTTTGTAATGAAAGAAATATTCTTTTAACTAAAATGGCCCAAAATTTGATTTCTCTGAACTGAACAATTCAACTTCAAATGAGAAAAAACATCATTTTGACAACAACTCGTCATATAATTAGTTTTGACAAATGCGAGCATCTCGAGCGACGGGCTAGGCAAAATTTTCACGCAATTCTAGAAAGTAACTAAGACATTCGCGGAAAGTCTGATTGTGTTGATTAGCTAGGTAAACTTAACTTACGGTATTTAACTGAAAGGACGTTTTGACACAAAGAAGTGCGACAATAACAACACATCAAAACACAAGTTAATTAAGCGATGGTTCTTGAAACGAACAACTTCACAGCTAGATAATAACATCAGGCTAATACGAAAATATTTCGTTCTCCGGCTCTAAAGCAAACATGACAGTGAAAAGAAACAACATAATAAGAACTGGAGTAAACCAGTTCATTTAAGTCGATTGTGCATTTTAGGTGGCCCCGAATCCCTGAATAAAGTTCACTGAATCTAGTTAAACACAACAACACAGCTGAACAGCAGACCAAAAATATTGCCGGCAAAAACATGGCCTTAACTAAACACTTTGATTACTTAGCGATATGTGAAAGAGAAATACAAACTCTAACTGAATAAAACACGATTGTTCAAGACTTACTGAGACCTTTAAGTTGTTTCCCTGTCAGAAGAGAACTTTCTAGCGGCGCCGCTGTGGTTCGCCAGATTCGCTCCCCAGCAAAGTCAGCCGATACCGTTCTATAATGTCGTATGCACTGCGCTGTTCAAAGGGCGCTTTGAAATGAAATGCTCAAGGTAAGTTTTTTTTTGTAATGAAACAAATATTCTTTTAACTGAAATGGCCAAAAATTTGATTAAGCGATGGTTCTTGAAACGAACAATTTCATAGCTAGAATAATAACATCAGGCTAATACGAAAATATCTTGCTCTCCGGCTCTAAAGCAAACATGACAGTGAAAAGAAAGAACATAATAAGAACTGGAGTAAACCAGTTCATTTAAGTCGATTGTGCATTTTAGGTGGCCCCGAATCCCTGAATAAAGTTCACTGAATCTAGTTAAACACAACAACACAGCTGAACAGCAGACCAAAAAAATTGCCGGCAGATCTAGAAACATGGCCTTAACTAAACACTTTGATTACTTAGCGATATGTGAAAGAGAAGTACAAACGCTAACTGAATAAAACACGATTGTTCAAGACTTACTGAGATCTTTAAGTTGTTTCCTGTCAGAAGAGAACTTTCTAGCGGCGCCGCTGTGGTTCGCCAGATTCGCTCCCCAGCAAAGTCAGCCGATACCGTTCCATCGATCAATCGCTGCCACTGACGGCGCGCTGACTTCTCATCGCAAAGAAGGCCTGAAAGTCAATGTGATCATCCTGTTACTAAAATAATAATAGTAATAATAATAAACAAAATAATGGTGACATGTTGTCGCGGAAACGTCATGTTTTCACCCTTTAAGCCCTAATATCAAAGGACAAACTCTCCTGTCTTGTCCCTATATTTTTCTTATAAAAGCCGACTGGGTAGAAGTTATTAAAATATCAAGAGAATTCATCTTGGGTGATCGTATCCTTAATTCTCATGACCTCAGGGATTGAATAAACATTAATTTTACCAGGAGAAATTTGATGCTGATCACTGTTAGGGCTTAAAGGGTTAATCTCTCTACTTTTTATTGTGAAATAATACAACCGTCCTGGCACAAGCCTGACCCCATGCACCAAAGGTCTCTTATGCCAGCGGGGATGATCTTGCCACTCAGTCCGATAACTTGTCTGACGACAAGCCAGGGAGGGAGAGATGAACTGGCCCCTAGACCATAATAAGTACATCCCTTTCGGCTAGCGCTCACATCCGACTGTCTCAAATTCAGCTTCATCTATATATAACATGATTAGCCGTTTTCCAAGTGGTACGTCTTGAGGTTTGGGCATGCGTACGTAGTGAACCTCATATAACGAATAGAGAAAAATCTCGTTGTTTATTTCAACAAAATGATCAGGCAATGATCAAAAATATGAAAAGCTAGGGGGAAAAAACACACTTGTGATTAGTCTATAAAGTCACTTAACGACGAGGGAAATCTTTTCATTATTTTAATTTTGTTTAATAAAAAAAAAAAAAAACGCTCAATGTATGTGATTGTTCATTCTACCCAAGCCTTGGCATCCGTACAAATCGACGTCGTAGTTCATTTTTTATCTCACTCAAAGAGTTAATTTGTTTAGAAAAGAACTTTGCCGGAAACTTTACCATCACTTTATAGGGATTCACGCCCTGGCCTCAAAAATAGTTTTTCAGGTCACACATGTCATAATAGTTAATGATCAACCAGCACGCTAAGTAAGAATTAGGGCTGTTGATTGCAAGAACGGCTGATATCTTACTAACGCACGGTTGGATAAGTATGAAACCAACTTAGATCTGTCTACTAAAGAATTTTTAGGCCGTAAACTTCGAAAATTAAGCAGGTTTTTGACCTCCAAACATTGAGCGTGTTCTATAATGTCGTATGCACTGCGCTGTTCAAAGGGCGCTTTGAAATGAAATGCTCAAGCTAAGTTTTTTTTTGTAATGAAAGAAATATTCTTTTAACTAAAATGGCCCAAAATTTGATTTCTCTGAACTGAACAATTCAACTTCAAATGAGAAAAAACATCATTTTGACAACAACTCGTCATATAATTAGTTTTGACAAATGCGAGCATCTCGAGCGACGGGCTAGGCAAAATTTTCACGCAATTCTAGAAAGTAACTAAGACATTCGCGGAAAGTCTGATTGTGTTGATTAGCTAGGTAAACTTAACTTACGGTATTTAACTGAAAGGACGTTTTGACACAAAGAAGTGCGACAATAACAACACATCAAAACACAAGTTAATTAAGCGATGGTTCTTGAAACGAACAACTTCACAGCTAGATAATAACATCAGGCTAATACGAAAATATTTCGTTCTCGGCTCTAAAGCAAACATGACAGTGAAAAGAAACAACATAATAAGAACTGGAGTAAACCAGTTCATTTAAGTCGATTGTGCATTTTAGGTGGCCCCGAATCCCTGAATAAAGTTCACTGAATCTAGTTAAACACAACAACACAGCTGAACAGCAGACCAAAAATATTGCCGGCAAAAACATGGCCTTAACTAAACACTTTGATTACTTAGCGATATGTGAAAGAGAAATACAAACTCTAACTGATAAAACACGATTGTTCAAGACTTACTGAGACCTTTAAGTTGTTTCCCTGTCAGAAGAGAACTTTCTAGCGGCGCCGCTGTGGTTCGCCAGATTCGCTCCCCAGCAAAGTCAGCCGATACCGTTCTATAATGTCGTATGCACTGCGCTGTTCAAAGGGCGCTTTGAAATGAAATGCTCAAGGTAAGTTTTTTTTTGTAATGAAACAAATATTCTTTTAACTGAAATGGCCAAAAATTTGATTAAGCGATGGTTCTTGAAACGAACAATTTCATAGCTAGAATAATAACATCAGGCTAATACGAAAATATCTTGCTCTCCGGCTCTAAAGCAAACATGACAGTGAAAAGAAAGAACATAATAAGAACTGGAGTAAACCAGTTCATTTAAGTCGATTGTGCATTTTAGGTGGCCCCGAATCCCTGAATAAAGTTCACTGAATCTAGTTAAACACAACAACACAGCTGAACAGCAGACCAAAAAAATTGCCGGCAGATCTAGAAACATGGCCTTAACTAAACACTTTGATTACTTAGCGATATGTGAAAGAGAAGTACAAACGCTAACTGAATAAAACACGATTGTTCAAGACTTACTGAGATCTTTAAGTTGTTTCCTGTCAGAAGAGAACTTTCTAGCGGCGCCGCTGTGGTTCGCCAGATTCGCTCCCCAGCAAAGTCAGCCGATACCGTTCCATCGATCAATCGCTGCCACTGACGGCGCGCTGACTTCTCATCGCAAAGAAGGCCTGAAAGTCAATGTGATCATCCTGTTACTAAAATAATAATAGTAATAATAATAAACAAAATAATGGTGACATGTTGTCGCGGAAACGTCATGTTTTCACCCTTTAAGCCCTAATATCAAAGGACAAACTCTCCTGTCTTGTCCCTATATTTTTCTTATAAAAGCCGACTGGGTAGAAGTTATTAAAATATCAAGAGAATTCATCTTGGGTGATCGTATCCTTAATTCTCATGACCTCAGGATTGAATAAACATTAATTTTACCAGGAGAAATTTGATGCTGATCACTGTTAGGGCTTAAAGGGTTAATCTCTCTACTTTTTATTGTGAAATAATACAACCGTCCTGGCACAAGCCTGACCCCATGCACCAAAGGTCTCTTATGCCAGCGGGGATGATCTTGCCACTCAGTCCGATAACTTGTCTGACGACAGCCAGGGAGGGAGAGATGAACTGGCCCCTAGACCATAATAAGTACATCCCTTTCGGCTAGCGCTCACATCCGACTGTCTCAAATTCAGCTTCATCTATATATAACATGATTAGCCGTTTTCCAAGTGGTACGTCTTGAGGTTTGGGCATGCGTACGTAGTG